>NC_061117.1:166848963-167046606 GCF_002878395.1 Capsicum annuum
GGGTAGAAACTAGGATAGGCTCAGGAATAATCTCAGGACTCATTTCAAAATTCACAGCAATCAAAGGTGTAACATATGAGAAACTGGATCCAGGATCCAACAAATCATACACATCAAACTGAAATATACGAAACATACCGGTAACAACATCGGGAGAGTCCTCCTATTCCTAGTGGGACTGTAAAGCATAGAATCTATTCTAGCGCTGCCCGCCAGCATTTCTAAAAGAGGCGCCCTGAGCTGGGGCTGGGCGAGTCACTGGAACTGCAGCACTAACAGTCTGAGTTTGGGTCTGAGGGCGATAGTCACGACACCCTTGTCTATCCTATGGACAATATCTAACTCTGTGACCCATGTCACCACATCGTAAACAACCCCTCTTCTTACCCCAACACTCACCCGAATGAGCCCTACCACACTTATGACACAAGGGATAATTTGGCTTAATGCCAGCACTGTATTGGGACCTAGATACATATGACCTGCTGCCTTGTTCCTGCCTACCTCTAGGCATGGGAGAACTAGCAGATGACGGTGCTGGCATAGACAAATGATCCTGATACTGAGGGCGACTTCCTCCCTACGATCTAGTCTGACCCTGTCCGTGCTGCTCGAACTTAGCTCTCTTATTCCCTTTCATTCTATCTCTCTCCTTAATCTTATCTGCCTCAATCTATTGGGCATGAGTCATTAACCTAGAAAGATTCATCTCACTATTTAGCATAGCAGACCTACACTCCTTAACCACATAACTAGATACTCCAATTACAAACTTACTCATACTAGCCTGATTATCAGCCACTAAGTTAGGAGCATACTTGGCCAACTGATTAAACTTTAGACAGTACTCCCTAACAGTCATAGAGCCTTGTTGTAGGTTCATAAACTCTTCTACCTTCACCTCCCTAATCTCCAAAGGGAAAAACTTATCCAGGAATGCATCCTAGAATTCTTGCCAAGTCGTAGGGACAGCTCCCTTACCTCTACCTTTCCTCCAAGCAACAACCCAGTCATAAGCGAGGTCTTTCAACCTATACGTAGCCAACTCCACACTATGTTCCTTAGATACATGCATTACCTAAGTAATCTTCCGTAACTCCTCTAAAAACAACCGTGGATCCTCATCAAACTTGGACCCATAGAATTCCGGCGGATTCATCCGTATGAAGTCACGAATCCTGGCAGCAGCTGAATTACCTCCCTACTGCTATGGAGTTGGGGCCAGGTTGGCCTAAATATTTGAAGTAACAGCTTGGGCCAGCAACTGAAAGGCTGCCCGAAATTCAGCATGAGACATATTTTCATTTAATAGGTCAGCGGGTTGAGGTTGTTGACCATTATTATTTCTTCTCGCTCGACGTGGAAGCATATTTTTGAAAGAGAAGAGCACAAATCAATAGCAAAGACAGACACTTTAAGCATGATAGACTTCTAAAAGAAAGAATCACACTTTTTCTTAAAATGTCTTGTAGCCTCTTGCTCATAGATGTGGCGCACTACACACCGATGATCAAGACTCTACTTAATGCGGCTTGTTAGACTCCCTAGGACACCTTAAAACCTGGCTCTGATACTAAGTTTGTAACGCCACAAAAATGGGTCCCAGAGTTTCATACGGTGCTTGAGGCTATGAGTAGCCCAAAGCTAACCCTTTGAGCCATTTTCATTCAGTTCAACACAAATCAATGGGGTTTTCATAAATAACCCTCAATTATCAACAGAGTAATCATCATTCAAGAATAAAATAATTTCAGAAAGATAATAAAATATGACTTATTAGTCAACTCCCAACATCTATACTAGTCTGACAAGCCTCTAAGAAAATCAATAAAACCAGTGAGCCATTAAGACATGCCCCAACTGACTCATACTCAGTTATCAAATATAAACAATTCTGTGAAACCAACATCAGACATCATGTCCTCAGAATATGAGGACTCACCACAACAGAGAATGTAGAATAGCGTGCCTGAAGAATCATTATCGAACCTAGAACTAAGCACCTGAACCTACATTCTGAGAAAACACAGCCCACATCCAAAGATATGGGTCAGTACCATGGAAAGGAACTGAGTATATGGGGGTGTATGCAGATGTATAAACATCATCATCATAAATATTTATAAGAAATATGCAGGATGTATAAAAGACTCACATAGCCCAAAGAAAATCATCATAATCATGAGAGGATGAAATAAGTATAATAACACATGTGAGTCATCATATAATTTGTCAATCATTTTCAGTTCATCAGGAATATCAATTCTTATAATGTAAATATCATTTAATCTTTTGAAAGAATAACTTTCACAATTCCACTTTCAAATCACTTCACCGTTCACCATAGACACAAGAAAACATGCATACACATACTGAGAGGTCCTATAACTGACATAAACTATGTGAGCTACATGGAGTCCAACATACAATCCATGTTGAGGAGAGTCGTCCTATCCTTGCCAACGGAGTAGGACTATCGATATCAAATCCATACAAACTAGTGATCACTATATAAATTAGCCTCAGGCTCACTCCTACGGGGGCACGTAGTTGTAGGGAAGTAAGGTCGCTTTATACCTCCCACTCGGTGCTAAATATTTCTCTTGAACTTAGCTCAGATTATTTCAAAGATAATCCACAACAAAACAATTTCAGTAATATATAAATATACATCAGGAGCCATCATGCTTCCTATCTATCAAAATCAACCACGTTGTGAATTTCTTTCACACTCGAGTTCAAAAAAAACTCCATTAAGACCAAAAGGTCAAATCATTCAAAATATCTCAAATATCCAACATCAACGTGCTTATAACACGTACTTTTAAAAAAAAATTCCAATGGGGATTCACGATCCAAATATCAAAATCATGATAAATATTGTTCAAGATTTATGCTTTATATCACCACACATGTAAATTCATCTTTCAAAATCATAAACATCAAGATTTCATAATAATCATTATAAGATATGGGTTCATGCTTCAAATTCATAAAAATAAAAAAAAAAATCATGCCTTTGTAAAGAAAATCACTTTTGGGCACAAAAACGTTAGAGAGTTCTTGTTGAAAAATCTCACATACTTAGAATGATGAACTTTAGATCGATACTCATTTTTGAGATGTTAATCGTGCCTTTGAATGATGGTTCTTGGAGTTCTTTAACTAGAAACTTGGAATCTTGAATAAAATTTGCAGAAATAAATGGTGAACTGTGGAGGTTCTTGAAGTTGGATGTAGGATCTTAGGGTTTTATTTTTTAGGAAATTTGATTAAATATAAGATATAATGCTTCTAATAGGCTTTAATATAGGGTTTGGACGAATTTTGGGTGAGGGAGAAAGACCAAACGCCCCTAAAAATCAAATAATTCTCAAATCTGTCCTTTGGTAGACTGTTTTGATAGTCTGAATTAGATCAACTATAATATTTTACTCTAATATCCAAATTGGATGAAACCAATTTCATTAGAAAGAGGACTCTCATATATTTCCATTGATATATAGTATATCACCCATATCATTGTGTATGAGGAGTTATGCTAGTTTGAAATTGACCCAAAAATTCACTTTTGATAGGCTGAAGTAGATCGACCATAACATTTTGCTCCGATAGACAAATTGGATGAAACTAATTTCATCAGAAAGAGGACTCGCAGAGCTTTCCATTTATATATAGTAGATCACCTAGATCATTATGTACAAGGAGTTATGATCATTTAAAGTTGGAGAAAAAATACGCCAGTCTTCAGTACTTTTTCCTGCATGTTTTACTGTTTACTACTATTCACGATTCGATCGAAATGTTCATAACTCGTCGATCGGGTGTCCGTTTTGGATGATCCACATATCATTGAAAATCTTATTCGATACTCTATGCAATGGTGGGTCATAATCTAAGACATTCCGCACAGAAAATTTATAGTTCATTCTAGAAGATAGAACCCAACACGTTTACGCACAAAATTTCAACAAAAAATTTCTTGGGGTATTAATGTTAATCAGTATAAGAATCATTATATTTAAAGATCACCCGCTAGATAGGACTGATCTTAGACTAAGTAAAATCATCCTTATTATTAGTATACTCATGATCACCCCTCTAGATAGGACTGATCTCAGATTTAGTTACTCCAAGTAGAACGGGACTCAGATAGTTCCATCAGAACTTAGACTGTCAGATACAGTCACTCAGTATTAGTTATATCGATTAGTTCAATCATTATAGTTATATCAGCTATATCAGTTGTCATAGCTTATGTTACCAGTATTCAATTTTAGGACTGTTAGACACAGTCATTCAAACCAGTTCTTCATAATTTAAACTGTCAGAAATAGTCAATAATCTATTCAGTAGCTCAGTAACAGTAAAGTCATGTCATCAACATTTAGACTCAGTAGTCAGCATCATCACGAGTTTAGTTATAGCTTTTTTTGCATGTATGTATTCTCACATTCATATTAGTTAGCATTTTTCATGCATATAACCCTTTACATTTAGCCTACCTCACTTGTATACTCAGTACATTCAGACTTAATAATGCATTTGTGCTATGGTGATATCTCTTATGTTACACCATAGGTTCAGATGCACGAGCTCCAGATCAGCAGTAGCATTCCAGTGTTCAGAGTTTGCAGTGAGTCCTTCTCATTTGAGGACGATATGATTATTGCTACATTTACTATTCAGTTGTTAGATGGAGTTAGTTGGAGACATATTCCTTCAACTCCTTATTCAGTTTAGTTAGAGGCTTTCAGACTAGATGTCAGATTAGATATTCAGATCTCATTATTTTCAGTATTTATGACTTCTTTTGGTATTGTTATACCTTTTTCAGACATTTTGTTATCAGACGTTTATTCAATTCAAACTTAGGGCCTTTCATGTTTATGTTTTCATATTTTATGTATATTATGCAGTATACAGGTACAAATATTAGTCATGGGTTAGCTTATGGTCCTTCGAGGTCATGAGCACCGTGTAGCATTCTGGTTTAGAAAATTGGATTGTTACAAACTTGGTATCAGAACCTAAGGTTCAATAGAGTCATAGGAAGTCTGAAAGCCGCATCTAGTAGAGTCTTGTATATACTTGTATTGTACACCACACTTATGTGCAGGAGGCTATGAGTTGTTTTAGGAACAGTTTCCCTTTTTTCAATATTTATGTCATGCCAGTAAGTCAGTTTAGCAATCGAGCAGTCAAATTTGTATAGCTTATTTTCTCATCCTTGCATCTATTCATGCTATCCAAAACCTCAAGGAATGTAACAATTTCAAGGTAAAACCTCCTAGTAGCTGGAAGTTCAATTCATCTCATGCATCATTCATTAGTTTCTGACTCCTAAAGTTTAGTTATAATCTAGTTTGTAGATACCCTGTGCATCACCCAATATCTTTATAAGGTAGGCGTTCTTAGAGGGACATAACGTCCCAAGGGAGAGATACCCCACTTTCTCTTAACGCTCTCATGCCTTAGATCCTTCAATTTCTCCTTGCATAAAGAATTCAGTCTAGAATAGAGGGTACTCATAAGTTGACCTTCAAGTTAGACCTCAATTGCAAGTCAAGTATTCAAAGGTTCAGTTCAGTTCATGATGTTCAGTCCATATGTCACGTAGAAAAACCAGTCATGTTCTCATGTTTTAGTTCAAACTTAGTGCCTTTACCATTGCATGTTTAGTCACATGTTTGTGAGTCATTTTAGTCATGTATTCAAGCATCAGATATGCATTGTCAGCTTATCAGTACTTTCAATCATGCATTTATGCATTATCAGCTTATCAATACTTTCAGTCATTCATTCATGTATCATGTCAGTCATATAATCATGCATAGTATAACCATGGATTCAAATTATCAGTTATTCATTAGATATGTATTCTCATTTTGAGAAACTCAGTTTATCAAGACACTCTGCTCTACACTCAAATTCAGCTACCCATGCATCAGATATAAATGTACAGTATGATATGCTCAGTTTTCAGTCATAACAGCCATGAAATCATGATCAGTCATTCATGATATATATTCTTATAAGTTTTCTTTTCTCTCATCTCAACTAGTATCATTCGAGGACAAATGTTCCCAAGGGGGAGATATTGTAATACCCCATATGTTTCCAAGCTAGGAAATGAATCAGTTCTCCTATATACAAAACCTCATATCCTGTGATTCATATTTGAGTACATGATTTACAATGAGTATCCTAGAGATAAGATAGCTTATGATGTGTTAAGCATGCTCATATGAGTCAGTCAGAGTAAGGCAAGCTAATAGCTTTTGGATCCATCAAGTTTTAGTGTGTGATTCCACAATAGTGACCTTTGAATAAGGATAACTTGATTTATATGTGACATTTTGGCAGATTTATACCCACTAAATTGTAGAGAATTGAATTAGATTTCCAATGATTCCAATTTTATAAAAATCTGACACCCGAGCAAGAAGTTATGGCCCTGCAAAGTAGGAGTGTGATGCATAAACAATCGCACGTGGCTACTGGAACAAGTGTGTAACAGGTTGTGCGGCACACACCCTCAAGTGTGTGATAGCATATGTGACGTACACATTAGCTTATGTGATAGGATGTGCAGCGCACACCTTAGCATGTGCGATAAGGTGTGCGATGCATACTTATGATTTCAGCCATGAAAAACACTTAGTTTTTGAGTTATTTTGAGGATAATTAAGTCTTTTAACACTCCTTACACGTCCCAATACTTAAACTCATGAAATTTATAGCTTCTAATCACATTACAAACCTATTAACATCTTAAGTTCATTATTCAAGAGCATAAGAAGGAGAAAAACTACTAGGGTTGCATAATCAAGCTTGAGGTCCAATCTTTCAACAATTTTATCGCCATTAAGGTATGCGTAGTGTTCATCCACGGATCCCTTTCAATCATGGAGTTCAAGAATCAATCTTTGATAACAAAATTATGAATGTTTTGTGGTGATATGGTTGTATTCATGTTGTTGTTTGTGGTTTGTGTTATAGAGTGGGAATTTGATGAACTTCCAGGAAGATTGTGATCATATAGTTGGAACCCATGAATTTGGATGGATTAAAGTGGTGTAAGTTTGTGAATACACCTATGCCTTAAAGAGTGCATATAAGTTGTTTGATAAAATACCTAAGAGACTAGAAATCATACATTATAGCTAAATTGTAACTAAGTGAACGATTCATGATAGGCCTTTATGATTCAATGTCATCCATGTTGATAATGTGTCTTGTGAACACTATTGGATTACTCATGAACTAGTCTTATGGAATTATGCTATGCTTACTTACAAAACCCACTCATGTACGAGATGTAGAATACCTATGTACTTCATGAAATTCCCCAAGTTATGATATGATAGATTGTGGTTATAATATGTAATGAGCATGATATTGAAATCTATGCAAGTATGTACATGTTGTATGAAATTCCCTTCCATGAAATAGATAGCTGAGAACCATGATTAGTATGAAATCCCTTACTTATGAGATTATGAATTGTGGACTCCAATTTTGTGAACAAGTCATGTTGTGTGTGTCAGTTTCCCTCTATCGAGTCCTGGGGGTATTCGTACCCAAAAAATATAGCTGTGTACCTAGAGCCATGTCATGTTTTCATGATACTCTCAGTTAAGCCATGATCTATAGAAATCAGTCAGTCATGTGACTCAAGAAAACTTAGTAATCTCAGTAGTTCAGTATTCTCAGTAATCTTAGTGCTCAGTAACCTTAGTAATCACAGTAAATCTCAGTAACTTCAGTACTCTTAATCGGTCCTCAAAACTTATTATATTTCATCCGTCATCGGAATCCAGGAAACTCAGTTTTAGCTCCGCTAAACAATACCACTAGTATCAGTTCAGCAAATCTGTTTAATTAAGTTATTTAGTTCAGGCCAGTTATTCAGTTCAGTGTCTTTCATATGTGAGTAAGATTCAGCACCGAGGAAACCTAGGGATGGGGGCTCACCCGCTAGAATAGGACTAAGATTCCTAGAAGTAATCCCTACGTTCCAGAACTACATTTCCAGCGTAGGTAAGAGATGTTACCCATTAGATAGGACTGACATACTTAGGGGTCACCCGTTAGCATATTTATATGTATAGGACTGATCCCAGAAGTCACCCGCTAGATTAGCACTGACTCCACTAGAGATGTCTTTACTGGTGGCGCGGTACTGATACCCTTCTAGTCAGGGAAGATTTTGGACCCCAATCAGCTTAGCTTGGGGCATGTCGGTTAGATGAACACATCCCATAGTTTTAGTTACAGAATCAGGGCTTTCAGACATAGTCAACTCAGCTTAGTAGTACAGATTTAGTACTGTTAGATATAGTCAATGCTTATCATTGTAAATAGACTTCCAGATCACCCATTAGCTAGGACTGATATCAACTTTGATTAATCAGTATCAGAATTATTAGATTTAAAGATCACCCGCTAGATAGGACTGATCTCATACTAAGTCAAATCATCCTTATTATCAGTATACTCATGATCACCCGCTAGATAAGACTGATCTCAGATTTAGTTACTCCAAGTAGAATGGGACTCAGATAGTTCTGTCAGAACTTAGACTGTCAGATATAGTCACTCAGTATGGGTTATATCAGTTAGTCCAATCATTATAGTTATATCAGCTATATCAGTTGTCTTAGCTCATGTTACCAGTGTTCAGTTTCAGGACTGTTAAACACAGTCATTCTAACCAGTTTTTCATAATTTGAACTGTCAGAAATAGTCAATAATCTATTCAGTACCTTAGTGATAGTAAAGCCATGTCGCCAACATTCATACTCAGTAGTCAGCATCATCACGAGTTCAGTTATAGTTATTTATATATGTATGTATTCTCACGTTCATATTAGTTAGCATTGTTCATGTATATAACCCTTTGCTTTTAGCCTACCTCACTCTTATACTCAGTACATTCAGATATACTGACCCATTTGTGCTATGGTGCTTTCTCTTATGTTACACCATAGGTTCAAAGGCACGAGCTCCAGATCAGCAGTAGCATTCCAGTGTTCAGAGTTTGCAGTGAGTCATTCTCATTCGAGGACGATATAATTATTGCTACATTTACTATTCAGTTGCTAGATAAAGTTAGTTGGAGACATGTTCCTTCAACTCCTTATTCATTTCAGTTAGAGGCTTTCAAACTAGATGTCAGATTAGATATTCAGATCTCATTATTTTCAGTATTTATGACTTGTTTTGGTATTGTTATACCTTTTTCAGACATCTTGTTATCAGAAGTTTATTTAGTTTGAATCTTATGACCTTTCATGTTCATGTTTCCGTATTTTATGTATATTATGTAGTTTACAGGTACAGATATCAGTCACGGGTTAGCTTGTGGTCCTTCAGGTCATGAGCACCGTGTAGCATTTCTATTTAGAAAATTAGGGTGTTAGAATTTCTCACTTGAGAAGACACTTAACCTTTTAGGGCTGGATTTACACTTCGTTGAACATGCTCTAAGGCTTAGACTGTGAGAGAATTTTGTGGGGTCTTACATAAGGCAGCTATTTCTCTAAATCAAAGGTGATTTTCTCTGGAGTTGTGATTAAACATAACAAAAGAGAGGTTGAACCAACACCTCTTTTCTTTTCAACACCTTCACATTCATCTAGAGTGTTATAAGTTAAGATTTGTTTCTTGGGAGATTAAGTCCTTGAGTTAGTCTTTACTTCAAATAGTAAAATATATTTGAGAGAAAAAACCATACCCTATCCCAAGATTCAATTCCTCTATAGTACATATATTAATAATGCTCTAAATTTTATCATTGGAAAATTGATTAAGGAATAGCAGTTAAGAGCCTCCAATAAAACAAATCAACAATTAAGGCTTATACCTTTAATTTTGAGGAGTAGCACTTTGTTTACCAACTCAAATAGCAGCTAGTACACTGGCTTTATTACCTTTTTCTTTATCTTTTCACCTATAATAATCCTCTTTGATCTAAAACTATATTAATGAACTACACTGATGCAAACCTCTTCTCAACTATATCAATCCCAATTGTTTGCACTTTTAGTATTTATCTATGAATAGATTCGATGAGAATAAACTTCCCTATTAATAGTTGCAGCAAGGTTATCCTTCTTTTCAAAAATAAAGAGATCAGTATAGAAGTCTTAAACTTCTTTCTCATACAATATACATATACTTCAAATAGATGCTTACATATACTTCAAATAGATGCTTCCACTCTTGTACCTCAACCATAGCAACCAAAGACTCCATTCCAAATTCATCAAATATTGAAGGATAAAAACACACCCATTTAGAACCTTTTAATTTTGAAGATTTTCACATTTCTCCTCAAATATGAGATCCTCGAGAGAGCGTTGAACACTTCTTTTCTTCTTTGATTTAAATTCAATTCCTTTCTTAGGTGTTTCAGTCCTTTTTTTCATTGGAGTTTCCTTAGTAGGAGTTTTCTAGAAGATTAATTAGATGATTTTCCTTTCTTGGGTTCTTTCTTTTGAACACTTTTACTTCTTTTTTATTCTTTTCCAGGAGTTACTAACTTTTTTTCATTTTGTGTGTCACCTTCTCTTTATAATTCTACCACCTTGACAGTAGAGATTTCCTTTTCAACAATTCCTTTTGTCAACTTCCTTTCCTTGGTGGAAATTTAAGACTGTCCCTCATAGCATCCTCCATAACACTATTAATAGTGGACCTAGTGTCCAAAGTCCATTCATAGGATTTCTATCACCAAGAATAAAGGTTGATGCAATTTTCTTTCAAACACATCAACGAGAGATTTTTTTCCTCATCCTTTCTTTCATCAAAAATATTAAAAGGAATAGGAAAAGACTCATTTTCTCTGGGATCAAATGGAGTAGACTCACGGTCTGAGAGGTTCTTCTTTTCTTCAGCTTAGACCATGACATTGTCAAACTCTTCCTCTAATTGAGTTTCTTGTGAAGGAATCTCACTGGTCCCAGAACCAACTCCCGTTCCCTATTTTGATTGGCCTTTTTCTAGGTTTCAAGTTTAGTAGCACAAATATCAGAGGGACCCAAAGGCTTAACGATTTCTACTACTTAAGAGGTATCTAGAATGGAATCAATATTTTTAAAAGCATCCTTACTTATAGGCAAGTTGGATTCCAATTTATGACTTGAAGCTTTAGTTTCCAGTTCCTTATTTGAGACTTCTACCTCATTTCTAGATATCACTCCTACCATTCTTTTAATGAATCAGCAGGAATTGCTCCATCTTCATATAAGAAAATTGGAACATCTCCATCTTTAGCCATGGAGGATTAAGTAGATTTGGATTTTAAAAATAATGAATTTGGATTTTTAGTAGGTACGGATATTTTTGAAGTTAGGGTTTCACTTGGACGGATGTCTAAATATACTAGGATAGAGGATGGTATGGATGACATAGTGTCTTGATTAGAGGACATTTCTGAGTGATAATTTTAAGAAGTAACTTGGAGACATAATGCAACAATAGACTTTGAAGGAGGATTTTTCTTAATTTAATAATTATTATTAAAGAACTATAAGAGTAAGAAGATAAATGAATAACCAAGATGAATTTAAGGAAGGGTAAAAAGCATGTCTTTTAAGGATTGGATAATGATGTTTTGAAAAAAGTGAGGAAAGACAACACCATTTGGTAATAGGCAGGAACACTAAGATGACCTGACACACGTGTATAGTTTTATTTTCTAAAGTAATGACAAGAATACTAACCTGTGAGGGAGAAAAGGTCCCTCATTTTTTTCTTGTCAATCATATTATTGAAAAGCATTCTCCTTATTTTGATCAAAATTGTGTTTCTCACATAAGTGTACCTAAAAAGGCATATGAATTCAATTAAACACTCTAAAAGAATCTACTTCATATACCTACCTACCTTTTAAAGCCTTGCAAGCGAGAGAGAATGGTGTAAATTTATATCACACAGTCCTTGTTAAATAAAAAAATTTCTCTTCTTGAATTTTATCACGATAAAACAACGTGGTCTTCCAATTGTCAGCTAATGCTACTCCCTATCTGATCAATTCTATTAACATACAGACGTCTTGCAAATCCTTAAGGGAGATGAGATCCTTAGTTCTACTATTCATGCATCTTGAGCAGTCATAGCTCATTACCCAATTTTTTATCTTGTTGACTGCTTTCTCCCACTCTCTCCTGCATAATTATTTATAAATCTCAGGAAACCATATGAATATGGGTATTGAGTTAAAGTATGGATAAGATTTCTTCTTTCTCATACTGTAAGAGTTGAATTTTTTCTTCTGATGACCATGTCTCTTAGGGCTTTTGATGACTTGAGCAAACTTCAAATTTGCTCTTTGCCTCTAAGAAATTCCTGACAACTTTTCTTATAGTGACCATCCTTTACAAAATAATTTCATAACCTTCTATTATAATCAAATACTTACTCATTTTGAGGATTGAAAGGAGTGTAATCTTTATCAAAGCCAATTCCTTCTCTGAAGTTGGACTTCATGCTGCTAGCTTAGAAAGAATTGCTTATGAAGCAGTCCAGCAAAGAGATTTTTCTAGCTCATTCTTAGTCTTCTTTAAGTCCTTTTTCCAGATCCTTCTTTTTCTCAAGAGAAGTAACAAGGTCTTTACTGGCCTTTTTCAACTTTCCTTTAAGACTTGAAAAAATTTCCACCACTTTTCCTGTTATCCTCTTGAGTTTTTCACTTAACATTTTATTTTCATTCTTAGTCTTTGAAATTTCTACTTTAAGCTTAGAGTTTCTTAAGGATAATTAAATCTTCTTTATTTCAAAATCATTAAGTGCACTAGTTAAAGCCTCTTTTTTACTAGCATGTTTGTGAAAATCATCAATCAAGACATTAGGTAAAGATCTTAACTCCTTCTTGGAGTGGTTCCTCAAGTTTTATCGAACATCAAACTAGGTTACCTTATTATCTGATTCATCATTAGATTTGGCCATGAAAGCCAAGCAAAACATAAATCATGTTGTCTCATATTCAAAAGCAACCAAGGATGTGTCATTACCTTCCACTTCTTCATTAAATTTTCTTGAGAAGTCACCTCAGGCTACTAGACTTGCTTGATAATATTGTCCATTATCTCTCTTTATCTAACTCTATAGGAGACCTGGTCCCTTCTCTGGATCTTTTTTTAGGTAGGCTTCATAAGCTCATTAGAGTCTTGTTTAACAAGTGGGCACTCTTTAACATGATGACTAGGTTTTCCACATTTATGTTAATGGTAATTTCCCTCAAATCTCCTACATAAGATTACTTTGTTCTTAAGAGCTCCACTTATCACCATCTTATAAAAATTTTAAGTGAGATAGCCCACATTAGTTTCATCATCACTTGAGTCATTTTTGCTAACCTTCTTCTCTTTCTTAGGTTTATTTCTCTCAGAATCTTAATGCCTTTTTAGCTCATGCATCTTTTAAATTTCTAATGAGTTCGTCCATCAGCGTTGTTTGAAGATCTTTGGCTTTTGAGATTGTATTTACATTTGTTTCCCATGAACGACGTGTTCTCATTAGCTTTTTGACCAATTTGTACATCTTAATGTTTTCTCCAAGACACTTGAGTTCGTATACAATAGATGTAAAATGAGTATGCATGTCTTGAATAGATTATCCTTCACTCATCTTAAATAGGTCATGTTGAGCTATAAGCATATCAATCTTTGATTGTTTACTTGACTTGTTCCCTCATGAGCATTCTATCATACTTCCCATAGTTCCTTAGTAGATGCATAAGTAGAGACCGATTGTACTCACCAGGTCCTATCTGACATACGGTAATCTTTTTTCTCTTGTAATTTTTCTCAATCCTTTTCCTTTGTAATTTTTCTCAATCCACTTTTGATAAACCTCAGTTTAATCCTTTCTTCTTTAGTAAGAAGTAGTGAGATATTTCCTTATTTAGTTACTTCCATTAGGACATGGGGACCATCGCAGATAACATCCCACAACTTATAATCCTCCACCATGATAAAATCATGCATCCACTCTTCCACCAACTATAAAATTTCCTATTGAACCTTAGAGGTTGAGTAGCAAACTATTCTTCCTTAAGACTATATGAAGCTATCATATTGAACAGGATCCTTCCTAGGTGTAATCCTTATAGAAAGAACCACACTGATACAAAATAATTTTTGATAAGAGTCCATCATTGAAACATAGACTCAATTTGGTACCAGGTCTCGATACAAGAATATAGAAGAACAGTACAAACTCAAATATAAATTTGTAAGAAAGTAAAAACATAATATTTTTACATGGAAATTCCTTGCTTAAGGGAGAAAACCATGACCTACCTCTAGTAGGATTTCTCCAACAATCTTCACTAATAATAAGCAACCTCCAACTACTACCACCTAGGAATTAGCCTCCTAATTCCTACAACTTTGAAATAACCTTATTCCAATACATCCTCACTATACACCTACTATGAGCACTCTATTAGCTAGCCCAAACCATGAAACAATCACAAATTTGAACACAAAAAGTTTAAAACAACCTACTCAGTGAGGTCTCTAAAATTGAACATTAGTTTACAATTGTAAGATCCACATAAAACTTCAAACAATCTTGAAATACAAAAACATATATCCCTATGAGCAAAAGAGTTTCTAAAAGGTTGAGTCTTGCAACATCTGGTGAGCCTTTGCTTGAGAAAATTCCTTTTGACTTTGTACAAAATCTTGCCTTCTCTCTTAGTGGATGATGTATATATATGTTGATTATTGGGATAGAAGCTTCCTCATTAGATGTTGAAGAAGGACCACTAGGAATTTGTCCCACTATCGTGTTGACATTCTTTAGAAAAGTACTAGACAACTAGCATATAAGACAGATATATATAGTTGTAAGACTACACACTGGGACACCAGTTGCCATAACTAGTCCTTTCATCGGGTCAGGCCATCATTGGAACATGAATAACAATCAGACATACAAGAACCAGGTTCCACAAATAAAGTTTGTTAATCACTAAGACTACGTATAAGGAATAAAATAAGAGCAATTTTGGAACCCAACAGATTGCCAAAGGCCCCATTCCTCAATTATTTACATTAAGATAGATGTAGAAGAAGTTCATTCATAACGAATTTGACTAAACTTTGGTTTATTTTTTTAAGTCCAAACAATATCTAATCATTTGACCTCAACTTATTATTCTTCCTTCTAAATTATGCACATGAATTGCAATCATGTTTTGGGTTCCAAATTAAAAGAGTTAGGTTGTGAACCTCTCTTGATTCATTACAAACATTGATTTTTCCTTACAAAATTAGTTCCTAAAATTTCATTCTAGCTGCACACACTAAATAAACTACAAAATAGCATGTCCAGTTGTACATTTATTTCCTTGCTTCTTTCTTAGATAAAGTATCCGCCTCTTCATTCTTTCAGGTAATATTTTAATTTTAATCATATTGAAAATTATCTTACAAATTTATATATTAATAGCTCGGCTTATAGAAAATCATCATTGTCATACTATTATGTAAGTTGGAAGCCCCTAATATGGGCACATGCAACGCACGTATCCAAACACTAGTACTAGTATACATAAGCCTGTTTGGCCATGCAAACTAAAAACATATTCACTTTATTTGATAATTTTTGAAGTTGAAAATAGAGTTGGAGTTGTAATTTCCATAATATTTTGGAGTTGATATTTAGAATTCAAATATATTTTTTAAAAAAATAAAAAGCAAAAATAAATTTTAGAAATTTAGAGTTTTATGAAAATTGGGTTACTTTATGAAAATCAAAAATTTATTTTTAAAAAAAAAATAAATTAAAATGTGCAAAAAAATGAATGCAAAAATAGTGAAAACAACTCTTGAGGAATTTTTTTAAAAATTCAAATATTGTGAAAACATATTCTAAAATATTTATGACCAAACAAGTATTCCGGAATAAAGTAAAACTGTATATGAAAGACTATGAATAGTATTCATGGTCAAACACCTACTATGCCTTAGCTTTTTTAATACACTCTACCTAATGACCCCTAACAGTATTATCAATTTTTGTATACTCCTTGTTTAAGTCAATATATAAGCAATTATATTAAGGTTTTAAATGGTCAATTTAATTACTATTTACCACATTTTAATTGAAGTAAACTATTTTTATTTTGGGACATTTCAATGCAAATTAAAATATCCAAAATTCAAATTTATTTAACTAATAAAATTTATGTTTTGGCATTGATTTTTTCTCTTTGAAAGTACAATTTCAAATATTATTTTATATCTCGTGCAAAATGAATCCTATAATTATTATACATGAGTTCGTTTTAATCTCGTGCAAAATGAATCCTATAATTATTATACATGAGTTCGTTTTAATCTAAAATAGAGGCAGAATGTTGTTGACATTAGATCATGCAAGCACGGGCCCAACGCACTTGTACCCAGCACTTAGCATGATTTTCTTTTGAGTTTTGATAGAATGCACTATATTGAAAGATTTTTTTCGTACAATCAAGCATACTATTTTTGTCACGAATCGATTTCACGAGTCATGATGGCACCTACTTTATCCAACTAGTAGGTAAGCAAACTGTATCCTAGAAATATAAGTAATGGTCTAGATAGTGTAAAATAACCTAAATGTTGGAATTGTAAAAGTAACTGAAATACAAGACATAAATCATAAGAATAATAACATAAATGTAGAGAAATAAAAAAAAGAGTAATATCATCTCACGAACTTTTAGGGTTAGTACAAAAGCCTCTAATTAAAATAATATGATTATTATCAAGGTCAAATACATAATAGTCTCAAATCAGAAAGACTATACAAAAATAGAAAATGGAGAAAAGGTCAACTCTGGCTTTGAGAGCTCACCCTATCTCCGAACTCTGACCAACATAATTATAGCATCAATAACAGTAGCTAGTACTTGGATCTGCACCAAAAAGGTGTAGAAGTATAGTATAAGTACCTGAAATACCCTAGATTTTGATCTTTAAAAATTTAATAAGATTTGAACTCACTGGGCATCATACGACTAGGGGTAATAGTCATATGTTATGATATGATTTAATAGGGTCTTAGTCATACCTTAAATAATGTGGTGGGGATAGGTTTCTTTCCATGGTATGAGTGAACAACATATAGGTTGTATGTTAGGGTACGGGTCATTTGGAGCTAACTCGTATGTTAATCAGTATGTCCTTAATCATATTCTGTCGAGGGTATGGGTTGTAGGGTACTTCACGTACCTTATGGTATAATTTGGTGTTGCATAGTTGTATGTTGACCAGTGTGGGGGTCTAAGGTATAGCCTAGGGTACGATTGAGGGTACCACTCATACCTTAGGGTACAGGTGAAGGGGGTGGTCATACCCTCCTGTGGGAATTTAATAAAGTTTAAGGTGGGGGTAATCTGGATATTTCCCCTTATAACTCCTTGGGACCCCACAACCTAAAATACCTTTTAGGGATTTATTTAGCCTATTTGAAATTACATAAACACTTAGAAACTCTCTCAAAATTCTCTCAAAGGTCCTTGGGTCAAAGAAGGATAGGGTTTCATCAATAGGATCAATTTGGGACTTACAAGGGTGGTTTTTCTTCATCTTCTTTATAATCAAACGTAAGTTACTCCTCCTTCATTGTTAGTTCCAACTAAAGGCCTGTTTTATAAATTGTTTTCATGGCACAATTATTGTATAGTTTTGGATTTTCAAATAAATGTTAGGGGTTTTGGTTATAAATGCTTGGTTATGGTTTTTCTATGTTTTAATTATATATTTACATATTTAATGATGGTTTGGACATTGGATACATGGGAATGGCTAATGGGTACTTGGTTTTGGTTTTGGAAACACTATGCCCCCAATGTGTTTGATAAAATGCCTATGAGAATGCTTTTACTATATTGTTGAACTTTTAATGGAACTATTACATTGTATAACTTGGTAATGGAATCCTAAATAGTATAAATGGTTTAAAAGAATTGGAATATTTAAATGGTAAGGTCTTGGTGGCTATGGTTGGTCGAATTGAAAGCCTTATGGGGTACAAGGAAATCCCCAAGCAACCTAGGTAATGCACTATACTTGCGGGTTACATGGTATTCCCCCAAGTCAACTTAATAATATAATCTATGGGTACATAGGAATCCCTTCTTCTTAAAAAATATGGCTAAGGACATTGCTTGCAAGCTATAGTCGGTATGACGATACCACTACTTATAGCCTTGGTTAATAATAAATGGATTGGTCGTCTTAGTTATGTGGTAACGGTTTTAATTGGGAAATAATGGCGGGGTATGATAGTTAACCATGAAGGTGTGAGTCCAATAGACGGACACTGGATACTCATGTTTGCTGACATGATAGTTGGTCATGATGACCATATAAAGTACTTGGGAATCCTCTAAGTTATATTTGTATAAATGTATCATAGAAATCGAAGGGTACTTGGGAATCCCGTACTCCTATGGTATATTTGGTTCATGTGGCTACACGCATCGGGC
Source organism: Capsicum annuum (assembly GCF_002878395.1). NCBI lineage: Eukaryota > Viridiplantae > Streptophyta > Magnoliopsida > Solanales > Solanaceae > Capsicum > Capsicum annuum. The sequence goes on from NC_061117.1 coordinate 166,867,457, forward strand.
CATGTTCAGGGGGCTACACTAGGCCCATATCGCCCGTAGGTGGTACTATTATGGTTAATCTACACATACCCAGGTAAATGATTTTAAAGGCATGCTAAATCGGGTTCTCTTTTCTGGCATAGATTATATATATATGTATGATTGTGTATGAATGTGGTTGTTTGCTTGGTTTTAAAGGTTAGTATTATTTTATCCTTATCCTGATTACTTACTAGCATTCACCTGCTAACCTATCTTCGGAAAGTTATATCCCCACGAAATAAAAGAACTGGCCATTCTACTCCTCCTTAGTGATCATATTTAGGATTAGCTATCGAATTAATGTGATGAGCTTCCATACTTCAGAAGGCTCCATTTCATATCATAAACATATTTTAATACTTTGGTTATTTTATGGATATCAGTTTTTGCTATAGTTGGGGGTATGTCCCAACCGGATATTATTTTTCTTTTGGTTAGAGGCTTTATGGAACTACAATGGGTTTGAATGGGTGGTTTCGGTAGTGGTGTTAACCTTAGTATTGGTATTAGGGTTGATACTATTTGACTGAATTTATGATTGTTCCATCCTCTTATGTTATGTTATGGACAAGAACTTGGTTATTATTTTGGTTTTGGTTATGATTATTGGTTGGTAATGGGCGACTGGACTTGCTTCGGTTTGTCATGGTTATGGACCTATCCCAAAGTTTGGATTGGTACAAACATGTTATCTTGTTACATATTTAGAATTCATCCAACTCAGGGTATATATTCGTTGGTTGGGTTGGGTAATGGGGGAAGGGTCTAATCATGGTTGGACTTGAGATGCCCATTACAATAAGGCCCTAGTTTGGGTCATGTCAATTTGGTATTAAAGCTTTAGGTTGATGGTCAATTGGGTGTCAACAAAGCCATGTAGAGTAGAGTCTCATTTAAGGGTGTGTAATGCACCACACTCATAAAGGAGAGGCTACAAGGCATTTAGGAATATTTCTCTTTCTTGTGTTCTGTTTTAAGCTGCAAGGTCTAAGTCCCTCAAATACCTTATAATTCCTAGTTGTTCACCTTTCAGATCATGCCTCAATTATTTAAAGCTCACAAAAACTCTTCTGTCCCAATTAAGGACAATATTGATAGGACATATTCTACTCAGGGGATCCATACTCAGTCTAGGGGTCCAATCCCTGGTAATCATGGAGTCCTACTGATTTCTTCTAGTCCTCTTTAGGGTGATGTGATAAATGTAGAGTTTTGTCAGTCAATTCATATGATTGCTCAGTTAGTTGTTTCTCAGGCTGAGCAGGGTCCATCTAGTATTCCATTTTCTAAGGCAAAAAAGTTGGTCAGTTCATGAAGATGAATCCTTTAACCTTTACTGGTGTTAAGGTGGAGGAGGATCCTTGGGGTTTTCTGGATGAGATGGGAAAGATATTCAGGATTATGCATACCACTAATGTGGAAAGAGTGGAGTTTGTAGCTTTTTAGCTTAAGGATATGGCGTACCAATGGTACGAGGAATGGGATAGAAAAAGGGGTGATGTTGAGGAGTCATCTTTATGGGTGACTTTATCCAATGTATTTTTGGATCGCTTCTTTCCTTAGGAGCTGAGGGAAGTGAAAGCGAAGGAATTTGTTAATCTGAAATAGGGGAAGATATCGATTAAGGAGAATGCCTTAAAGTTTCACCTCCTGTCTAGGTATACTCTAAAAATGGTGGTTGATATAAGGGCCAGGATGAGGAAGTTTGCCTCAGGATGGTCTCGTGAGTTGATCCTTAAAATCAAGACAACATTACTGATCAAGGACATGGATATTTCTGGGTCAATTATTTATTGTAATAGGAGAAAGATTAAAAAAACAGTCTGAGATAGTGGAAAGGTGGGGTAAAAAGTTTAGGTTCTCTGAGCAGGGCGATAAAAAACAATATTGTAGGGACGGGGGTAAGTAGCCGAAGAAGAAGTGAGGGAGTTTTGGTTCTTTCTCCATAGTTAGTGCTCCTTACCTGAAGTCATCGGGTGATAGGCGTCAGAAGGGTGGCGATAACTTTAGGGCATAGGGTGTGCCCTCTCAGGCAAGCGGGGCACAGTTAGCTTTATCATGTCCTCCTTACAAGTTTTATGGTCAATTAAATAGTGGTTTCTGTGATGAGGGGAGATACAGGTGTTTTATATGTTGTTAGCCAGGCCATATTCTTAGAAACTATATGGTTGGTTGATGAGTCATGGAAACATGACATTTTTTATGCTTAAAATCATTAATTTATGTGAGTACTTAGGTTATTTTAGTAGATATGATAACTTTTGGGTTTATTGTAGGTAAAATAGGTCTGCAGTAGTGTGGGGATTAAAATAGAAGAAAAAGACCTAAAAAGACCAATTTTGATCAAGATATAAGTTACCCCATGAGTCTTCAACACTCTATATGACTTATAGGCTGACTCATAAGCACAGTAGAACCCAAAGCCAAACTGAGCAACTAAGTATGGAAAAGATACGATTCAACCATCTGAGTTGTAAGCAAGGATACAAGTCATATGTAGAAATTGTAAGCATGATAGAATCTAAAGCTACCATCCAAAGTTGAAGTCTATTTGACTTACAAATCATATGATCTGGGTATAACTCATATGGATTAACTGTAAGCAGACCAATGTCCAGAGCATGGAAGGATCAAGTCCCAGGTAGATACGAGTAAAGACCCTGAGTTGTATGATCAAAATACGACTCATATGGATGATTCATAAGAAGAATAGAAAGTTGAAGCCTGGGAGATCTGCTACTGGAATACATACGACTAGCATACTATGACTCGTAAGAAGACCTTACGAGTGGATGAGCGAGTTGTACCTTGTTTTGATATTACTTGTCCTATTCCATTTTAGTTAGTATTTATTTCCTAAGGTTTCTATGTATCCCAATTACACTCCTGTGATGTTTTTAAGTCCTATTATATATGGGTAATTAAGTTTCCTATTTTATTTAGGATTTGATTACTAGAGTTTTCCTATTTTATTTTGCAGCTGATTTCCAGGGTTTTCCTATTTTATTTAGGATTTGATTTTTGTAAACTATAAATACCCTTGACACTTTTTTTATTTATTCATTCAGATATTAATTCATAAATTTATTATTCATTTATTCTTATTATTCTTGGTTTTCTATTCAATTTAAGAATTTGGGATTTATTCTTTCATTATTGTGAAATTGATTTTGTAATTTTGTCTGTGGATTTCATGATTGATCATAACTATGAGCGGCTAATTCCCTTAGCTAGGTTTGTGGGAACCCTAGCAGATTAATGAAGTAGAGGAAGTGCCAAGTCGTTCTAGACAAAGATTCTTGCATTTATTGTGACTGTCTTCAGTTAAATTGATTTCTTAATGGCGGCCAACATTAAGAACCACCTATATTCACTAATTGCTTCAAAAGAGAGGTAGAAATTGGGAAAAACATTACAATAATAACTTAAGACCCCTTCCATTAAATAAATCCCACCTTCTCATCTAATTAACTTGAGACCCTAAAGGTAATAGTTAATCTGAGATCTAGGGAAAGGGTTAATAATACAACACTCTGAAACACACAAGGTAAGGAATGAGATTTGCCAATGAGTCCACAATATAGTTGGTGATACATAACTTGTCAGATTCTGTATACAAGGAATTGGAACAGTTCGAAAATGACCGATAAGTCTACTAAGTTGAGAAGCTAGGGGAAACACAAGCCTAGTGTTTGTCTTAGATTGTTTACAACCAAGAGCAACTAATTCTTTTTTTATTTTTTAATTTCAGCAAATCCCTTCTTTTACTTTCCCGCATTGCCTAGTTATTTCAATAAGTTCGAGATGGATTTTTGGCCTATTCTCTGTAGAATTGACCCTAACCTTGTTGGCTTACTATATTTGACAGCGACCATTTCATCCTTCAATTAGAGGTCTACTTTGGGCGTTATCAAATATTGGTGACGTTGCCGGTGAATACGGTCTCGAAATTCTTTATTAAAGTGGTTGGAGTTATTGGGTTTTATTTCTTTTGTTTTTTAATTTTGTTGACCTATTCTTCTTGAGATGATAGCTTGGCCAGAGAAAGTAAGAAGTGATGGTGAATCCTTATTTTTTTTATACTTTTTCTTTTGATATGGTGCATTATTGAAGGAGCTTCATTAAATATATTGTTGGAACATAATGAGAGAATGCTTGACATATTGGCGCTCTTTGAAAAAGAAAGACAAGAGCTTATTCAAAATGTTGATAGGTTTGGCTTGGATATCCACCATTAGTAGAATTGGATATAAAAGTTGTTGTGTGTAACTCCCAGCAACCTAGTTATGGGTGGTGTGATACTGAAAGAATTTAGAAAGCCAACTTGAAGAGCTAAAAATGGAGGAGACTAAAATTGCTCATGCTCTTGTGGATAGTGTCACGCTTAAGGAGAACATACTAGAGTTATGTGGGGATGTAAAAAATGCTGCAAATCCAGAGTTGGGGAGTATTGGGCCTCATTCAAAGCATTTTTCCATATTGTCTTTGGATAGTCAGATCTTGATCAAGCCATCCAATCCTGAAGAAGAGTGCAAGAAGGAGAAAACATATCCATATATTCATAAATTTATTAAGCTAGAATCAAAAAACTACATTCCTCACTTAAGGACCAAGAAGTACAATATGCCACATCTATTTATTGGGTCCTTTATCATTATACCACCACCCGATGAGCATAATAGGAAATCAGAAAAATAATTAGTGGTGTGATTCATAAGTTCAAAGTGGAAAGAGAAAACTGGAGGCCAACTATTGTGCTACCTTGATGAACTAATGGAAGACTTAATTCATAAGGTCCATAAATATCATCGGGGCATTAGTCAAACCAAAGGATATCACCGAGAACTCAAAATAATCGTACCAGGTCCAGAAGTTAGTTTTAAGGATATCCACCTCCCTAGTCTTCGACTAATAATAACCTGACCAAAGATCAATCTTAGAAAAGTACTTAGCACCTTGAAGCTGATCAAAGAGATCATCAATCCTAGGAAGCAGATACTTATTCTTCATAGTTACCTTATTCAATTGGCGGTAATCTATATACATCTGAAGGGACACATCCTTCTTATGCATGAAAAGAACGGGAGCACCCCACAAAGACATACTAGGGCGAATAAAACCTTTATCTAGGAGATTTTTTAACTGCTCCTTGAGTTCTTTCATCTCAGCCGGAGTCATTCTATAGGGAGAGATAGAAATAGGACGAGTGTCCAGAAGAAAATCAATTTCCCTATCGGAAAGAATACTAGGAAGATCATCAGGGAACACCTCAAGAAATTGACATACCAGAAGACAGACTGCAAGAAAGGACCTTCGAATCAAGAATCCTTACCATGCACTAAATGGTAGAGGCACCCCATGGAAATTAATTTTTGGGCTCTAAGACACGAAATGAATCTTCCCCTAGGCATTGGGAAACTACCTTCCAATTCAATCACTGGCTCATTAGGGAAGTCAAAACTGATCCTTCGAGTGCGACAATCAAAAGACTCATAGCACGAATGCAACCAATATAATCCCTAAAATCATATCAAAATCTAACATGTATAATTCAACCAAATTCACAAAAGTTTCCCTACTACAAACACATACCACACAACCCCTGTAAAAACTCCTAGCAACCACAGAGTCACCCACTAGGGTAGATGACACGACCCAAAATTAGGTCATGTCGTATAGGCACCTTAATTCCACATAAGCTAAAGGTCGCCCCAATAACCTAACCTAATCATCAATAAAAATCACAAAGGTCGGATGAATCCCAACCATAACATAAGACAGAAGAAATATACTATAAGGCATAACTTAAACATGTCTAACACTTCATTAGATTCATCAAACTAGCCATTACACCTAAGTCCATAGTTAACCACAACACCTCTAAACAAACCAATATTTAAAAATGTATATATCGAGACAAGCCCACGACAATAGCCAAACCAAGTTAAAATAAAACTAAGTATAAAGCTAGGAGACCTAGAATGAATGTCTTCCGAGGTAAGGAAGCTCACCATTCCAAAGTCAATGCTCGGAGCGCTTCGATACCCAAATCACTACGCAGGAAAAGAAAATAATGCTCCAACCCCTATGTCGTGTGGGGACATAGCATCCGAAGATGGTTAGCAGTTAGAGCACTAGCATAAGGATAAAATAACAATATCAATCAATAACAAGTCAATATATCATATTCAACCATGTTCATGACCTTATCCAAACATATAGGTATATCACATGCCAAACAAGTATTAACAACATTCTCAAAGCACTCAATCATGAGACATAAAGCGGAGGACTCTGACCTTCCATACGTAGAAGATTCAAACAATTCTTATTAGGTACGGGACTTCAACCATATTCACATATTACATAGACGAAGGAATTTAACCATGTATATAGTCATTAAGCAAGGGAATCTAACCATATACACATCCATTTAAGCAAGGGACTCTAACCACACACACACATTCATTTAGGCAAGAGACTCTAACTATATTCCCACACATTAGAAAATGGACTCTAACCTTATATCGTATTAGATAGGGGACTCTAACCCAAGCCATTTTATTTGGAGAGGTACTTCAACCTCAAGAGATCTCGTTGTGCAAGGAACTTTAACCTTAAGCCCTTTCATTAGGCAAGAGACTTTAACCTCAAGCCATTACAACTATCACTAGTCAACATTGGGACTACAACCCTTTCTCCATACATCATTATCTATTAGATTCACACTTAAGGACTTTAACCCATCTAGACAATTCAACACTGTACATGACCACATGGTCCTCATAGGAGCCTGTGTTGCTCAACAATTTCAATAGTCCAATGCCTTAGTTCAATTCATCACACAATTCAATTTATGGTCATCAAGACCCTCCCAAACTATTCATATTGCAATAGCAATCTTATACTACATTCTCACCATACTTTAGTTTAACACATAATTCAAGTTCATTTTCATAAGTAGGGACTTTAACCCCTCATTAGCCATCAACCAACACGATCATCAACTTCACAATACATGGCTGATAATACCTTTACAATATCATTTATAAACTATTCATACTTATTGGGTGATTTCCCAAGTTAAAAACATCATCAACATGTGACTAGATAATTCACATAGACATTTTCATAAACACCTTGTGTGCATGCCTTTATCAAGGCCAATTTCAAAGTAAAAAGCATTATAATTAGGGTTACTCAAGATCCACATGTTTAACAACAAAAAACAAGCACCTACATGTGCAAAACATCACCAATATCAAGCATCAATACAAGTCTAAACAAAGGTAATTATTATTCATCACAAGGCATCAAAACCCTTATCATTTGATTTCAAAATCTCCATGTACACTTACTAATCCAAGTGTAACATGCATGGTTTTTGAGTTATTTAGAAAGATATGGAGTTACATGCCTTAGACAACTTGATTCACCAAGAATTTTGACTTCACTTTGCCTCTAAAAGATCACCCTAGAAACCCTAGCCTCTAATTCTTTACAAATGAGCTTGAGAGAGCATTTAGGACATTTGATCCATCAAAATATATGCTTAAGAGGCTACAAACACTAATATAGTGAGGGGAATTAGGGTTTTGGGTGTAGGAAATGACCACAAGATCCTTAGTTAAAAGCTAGAAAATAAGCTCGTCCTTGGGTACGACTCACTTAAGGAACCATACCCTAGGGTATGAGTGGTACCTAACTCATACCCTAGGCTTCTCCTAGGTCATCCATACTGGTTAAGGTATGAATATCCACCTTTGAGTCGTATCCAAAGGGTAAGCCCTAAATTGTACCAAAAATAGTCCACTCCAAACTAAGACTTCACTCTATAAGATTAGTCTTGGTACGACTCGTACCTTAAGGTATGATTGGTTGGAGGATCATTAGTACCTAGGACAGTGAGTACCCCTTATCATACTGCCAAGGGTATGACAGGGGAGGGAAAGGAAGATACGACTCGTATCCAAGAGGTACAACTCATGCCCCTAGTCATACCTATCTTAGAGACACCAAATAAGGGAATTTTTCAATGGTTCAAAGTCTAGGTGTTTTAATTCTCCCCCACATGAATCATTCGTCCGCAAATGAAGGGTAAGGCAAGCATAAACATAAGTTAACATATTATAACACATGAAACCATCCTTTAAACAAGTTAGAACAAAGCCTACAATAAGGATACAACACACATCATGATCGTCATCGATCGACCATTCATTTCATTGGCTTTGGGACTCAAACCCATTATTTATCAAAGACACTTGTTCATTTCAAAGCTTAAGGAATTTAACCCTTTACTTATAAACACTTACTCATTTCTCAACCTAGGTACTTTAACCAGTCTACTTATCAAAGATACTTTCTCAATTCAAGGACTAGGGACTCGAAACCATCATCTATAAAAGACATGAATCAACTCAAAGTACTAGGTTCTTAAAACCATTACAACGAGGACATACATAATTCCAAGGCATTAGGGACTTCAACCATGGTCTAATAAGATATAAATCAATTGAAAGCTTGGGGACTTTAACCCATTGTCTAAATAAGGCATAACTCAATCCAACACATTGGGGACTTTAACCCATTTTATATCAAGAAATAAATCAAGGTAAGAAGATTAACACATACCTTCATCACAAGTTTCCAGGATGGGAAACAAATGTGGATACTTGGACTTCATGTCCTCTTCCGCCTCCCAAGCAGCTTCCTCGGACTTTTGGTTCCTTCATAGAACCTTCACTGAAGCCACTTCGTTCATTCACAACCGGCGAACTTGCTAATCCAAAATCCTCACTGGGATCTCTTCATAGTATAAAGAGTCCGAGATATCAATATCTTTCAAGGGAATAACCAACGAAGGATCACCCACATATTTCTGCTATATTGCCAACCCTCCTCACAAACTAGTAGGGACAATATACCAGGGACTAAGCTTTCTCTTTTTACCAAACCGCACCACTCTCTTCATGGGAGACACTTTTAAGAATACCCAATCACTAATACTAAACTCTAAGTCCGTACGTCTCACATACTTATAGGACTTTTTGTGACTTTAAGTGGTTCTCAATCTATCACAAATTACCTTTACCTTCTCTAAGGCTTGGTGAACTAAATTGGGGCCAAGTAATTTACCCTCGCTAATTTGTACCACCCAATAAGAGATCGACAGCTCCTACTATACAATGCCTCAAAAGGGACCATATAAATACTAGAGTGGTAACTATTATTATAGGCGAACTCAATCAAAGGAAAGTGGTCATACCAACTACTACCAAAATCAATCACACAAGCCCGCAGTATATCCTTCAATGTATGGATGGTCCTCTCCGCTTGCCCATCTATTTACGGGTGAAAAGCAGGACTAAGGCATACTCTAGTGCCCAAACCTTTTTGGAACAACTTCCAAAAATGAGATAAAAATAAAGGACCATAATTCGAGCTGATCAAAATTGAAGCATCGTGTAACTATACGATCTCTGCAAGATACAACTTAGCATAATCATCCACTCGGTAATTAGTCTTCACGGGTAAAAAGTGAGCGAACTTGGTCATTCTATCAACAATGACCCAAATAGAATCACATTTATTCTGAGATCGAGGAAGGCCTGTAACAAAATATAAATAAATTGCCTCCCACTTTCATTTTGGTAATAGAATCTCTTGATATAAGCCCCCGGGCCTAATGTGCTCAACTTTCACTTATTGACACACCACACACTTAGCCACATAACTAGCCACATCTCATTTCATATTACCCCACCAATAGAACTCTCTAAAATTATGATACATCTTGGTGAAACTGAGGTGAAAGGCATAACGGGATTCATGAGCCTCGGCCATGACCCTTACCCTCAATCCATCGATGTCGGGAACATATAATTTACCTTGGTATCTCAAGATACTATCACCACCAATCACAAAGTATGCAACTTTGTGTTGACCCACATTACTCTTAATCTTTATCAAGTCTAGGTCCAATGCATATTTTTCCTTTATCTCAACAACAAGAGACGATTGAGATATCGAATGCAAAATTACACCACCATCCTTGGAGTCTGCAGATCAAACTACAAAATTAGCCCAATGGTGAATGTCCTTCACCAAGTCCTACTTATCATCATTCCCATAGGCAAAACTCTCTATGGATAAATGGCTAAGAGTATTGGCGACTACATTAGCTTTACCAGGGTGGTAATAAAGACTCATATCATAGTCTTTTAATAACTAGAGCCACCTTATTTGCCTAAGGTTCAACTCCTTTTAAGGAAACACATATTAAAGACTCTTATGATTAGAAAAGATATCAACATAAATCCCATAAAGATAATATTGCCAAATCTTTAATACAAAACCTACAGCTAATAACTATAAGTCGTGAATAGGGTAATTTTTTTCATGAACATTCAATTGCCTAGAATCATAGGTCACCACCCTACCATGTTGCATTAACACACAACTAAGACCAATTCTAGAAGCATCATAATATACCACAAAACCATCATTACCTTCAGGCAAGGTTAAAATCAAAGTCAAAATCAATTTATCTTTCAACTTCTCAAAAATACCCTCACACGTATTCGACCATAAGAACTTGACCTTTTTTAAAGTCAACTTGATCAATGGGGCAGCTATGGTCAAAAACTCTCCACAAAACTTCTATAGTAATTAGGTAGACCCAAAAAAATTCGAATATCGGTTGATCATAGGTCTAGGCCACTTTTTAATAGCCATAACCTTTTAGGGATCTACCATGATCCCTTCATTAGAGATAACTTGACCAAAAAAAGCTACAACTTTTAACCAAAACTCACACTTGGAGAACTTGGCATACAAATGATGATACTTCAAAGTTTACAACATGGCATGATGGTGATTGACATGATCTACCTCACTCTTAGAATAGACTAAGATGTAATCAATGAAGACGATGGAAAACATATCCAAGAATGGATTAAAGACCCTATTTATCAAGTCTAAAAATGTCACCGTATAAGACCCCACAAAATTCTCTCATAGTCTGAGCCTTAGAGCGTGTTTAATGAAGTATAAATCCAGCCCTAAAAGGTTGAGAAGTGTCTTTCTAAGTAAGAAATATTTTTAACCTTACAGAATTTCCCAAATATCAAAAAAATTTTATGTAGAGCATTGAATAAGATTTCCATCGAGACTAACTTCGTCAAAATCTGGCATCGAACGAGGAAGTTGTGGCCATTTTACTAAGAGCAGTCAGAATCGCCCAGGTGCGACGACCGGATTGATGGACCATCGCCTAGCCCGTCGCAACGAAGGTAGTGACTCTCTTTCTTATTCCAAGTATGATGGCCAGGACAACGAACCGTCAAGGCTGCGATGGACCATCACTAGGACCGTCGCCGCTGAGGTAGTGTGGCCTCATCTTGGCCAACATGCGACAGACGGTCCGACGGATCATCAGGTTTGCGATGGACCTTTGATGAGACCATCGCATCGAGGCAGTGTGTTCTTTTTCTGATCAATGTGCAATGGATGATCTGATGGACCATCAGACTAAGCGATGGACTGTCGCTTCGACCGTCGTAGCCCCAGTTTCATATTTATAACTCAATTTTAAAAGGCCTTTTTGATTTTTGTTCCCACTTTTTTCAGCCCCTATTTATATCCGATCGAGGCTCACAATTTTATATTTTATCTTTAACATCAAAAACTAAGGTTTCTACAAAATCAAAACCCTTCTTTCTTCTTCAAGAAAAATTAAGAGAAATCAAGAAATCAAGAATCTCTCCAAGAGCCTTCAAGAAAGAGTTTTCTAAAGTATGCAGATATTGATTCTTGGGTCCCTTTTATCTAAGAAGCTTAAGAATCCTTTTCTAAATTTCAAAGATCTTATGTTTATAAGTTTTTATGATTTATGTGAGTTGAAATTGATGTCCATGCTATTATTGAGTTTTGATTCATGTTTGTTTATAAGGTTTTCAAGCTTTGACCCTAGTATGTGATATTCATGTGATGTTTATGATAAATCCTCTTCAAGTTGCTTGCTAAGTGATGTGTTCATGTCAAAATTAAGTGTAGAAATTGTTGAATAAGCAAAGCATGCTCCCTATATGTTTGATAAAAAGCTTATGTGAAGAAATTAGCCATTATAGCATGTTGACTAGAAATCCCCAATTGTGTGCAAGCCCATGCATGCCAAGTGCTTGTTGAAAAGCCTTAGTGAGTGAATTGTGACATGATAGCATGAAATTCCCCAATTATGTGCTCTTTATACATGCTAAGTATTTGATGCAAGACCTTGTTGAATAGAGTATGAGCCAATCGCATGCCACCCTATATTATCACATGTTTATGATTCCAAAGTGTTTGAAGAAATGCTTTAATGATTGTGATGGTGAATGAATGTCCATGGCCATGAATGGTTATGTTTTACTTTTATGTTATCGAGTCCTGGGGGTATTTATACCCAATAATTTAGCTATTGTCTAGAGCCCGTATCATTTTTCACGATAATCTCAGTCAAGCCACGATTCTTAGAACTCAGTGAGTTATAAAACTCAGTGAGTTATAGAACTCAGAACTCTCAGACAGTTACAGAACCTAAGAAATCCCAAAAATCTCAGTAATCTCAGTGTCATTAGTATTCTAGCCTCAATTCAGTACTCAGCTCAGATCTAGTAGTAATCAAGTGTTCAGTTCAGTCCTTACTAGTATTCAAGTAATATATCCCGAGCTCAGTATCATTTATTCAGATAACGAGATTCAGTAGTATTCCGTCAAATATGAAACCAAGTGAATTCAACATAATTCAGTCAGATCAGTCGAGAAACATGATCAATTTTAGATTCGGCTCAGTTTAAGTTCAGTTGAGAACCATTTGAGAGTCTTTCAGTTGGGAGTAGGAGCTAGCACCAAGTGAGTGCAGGGATGGTGGCTCCTCGTTAGAGAGGCAGAGTCGTTAGGAGCAATCCCTGAACTCCAGAACTGCGTAGCCAGCGCAGGATGCAAGATTCACCAGTTAGAAAAAGGCTTGTCACCTATTAGAAAAAGGCTTGACTATTATCCTACCTTAGTCTTAACTTTTTGTGAGGGTCACCCGTTGAGAGGCTTAACCAGAGAGGTCTTTACCCGTGGCACGGTATTAATACCCTTCCAGTTAGGGTTACAGGTTGGACCCCACCAATTCAGATTTGGGGCATATCGGTTAAGTGAGCACTCCTACAGTTGCAGTTTCAGTATTAGTCTTCAGAGTAGAACTCAAAAATTAGGACTATCAGATACAGTCACCTATATCAGTAAGGAAATCAAATAGTTCCTTCAATTCATAGACCACCTGCTAGATAGGCATGGTCTAACATAAAGTTATTCAGTATCAGTATTATTAGATCCAGAGATCACCTATTAGATAGGCCTGATCTCATTCTTAGATTCAGTTGAGTAATCTTATTATAAGATCCAGAGATCACACGTTAGATAGGCTTGATCTGTCTCAGATTCAGTTAAGTAATCTCATTATCAGATCCAGAGATCACCCGTTAGATAGGTCTGATCTCATTCTCAAATTCAGTTGATTATTTTCATTATCAGATTCAAAGATCTTCTACTAGATAGGTTTGATCTCAGATATAATCTCTTCTTATCATTGATAGTAGATTCAGGGATCATTCATTAGAGAGGTTTGATCTCCGATTCAATTAGTTGAGAGTAGCAAACTCAGAGTGCAGTCATTAATGTGAGTAGATTTAGTTAATCAATTTCAGTTCATCAATTTTCGAGATCACTCGCTAGATAAGACTGATCTCAACTTTAGTACTCAGTTATCACTATCAGAAGATTCAGATGTTCAGTATCTCAATATTAGTAGTGAGTTCAGATGTTAGTAAAGCAGTACCCGAGTTACAGTATTTTGAGTCACGATGATTTCAGTTATGATTTATGCATTCATGTATGTATTCTCATTCAATACTCTCATGGTTATTCAGTTAAGTAATTGTTCATGTATAAGCCCTTGCATTTAGCCTTACCTTATCTTCATACTCGGTACATTCCCGTACTAACGCATTTGCGCTATAGTGTTTTATTTGACACCATAGGTTCAGAGGCACGAGATCCAGAGTACCCCTAGCAGCTCAGTCCCTGTCAGCAGCAGTAGACGTAGCAGTGAGTCCTCTTTATTCAAAGATTATCCTTATTTTTTTATCATCGCATTAGACTTAGTTTATTTTTAGTAGACGAAGTTAGTTGGGGTCATGTCCCATCAATTCCACAATTCAGACAGATTAGAGGCGTTTCAGATAGATATATCATTATTCATTTTTCAGTTTTGTGTATTTTTAGATGTTTTGAACCTTATGGCCAGTTTCCACATTTATTATCTATATTATGCAGTGCTCAGGTATAGATATCAGTAGAGGGTTAGCTTATGGTTCTTCGGAATCATGAGCACCGTATGACGTTCTGGTTCAAGAAAATTGGGTCGTTACATGTCGGGGCATTGGTCAACCCAAAAGGCATGACAATAAACTCATAGTGACCATACTAGATTCTAAAGGAAATCTTAGGGGTATCCGCGTCCCTAATATTAAGCTAATGATAACCTAATCTAAGATCAATCTTAGAAAAACACTTTGCACCCTGAAGTTGATCAAATAAACCATCTATCCTAGGAAGAGAATATCTATTCTTTATGGTCACTTTGTTCAACTGATGATAATCAATGCACATACGAGGGGAACCATCCTTCTTGCGCACAAATAACATGGAAGCACCCCAAGGAGACACACTAGGATAGATAAAACCTTTATCTAAGGGGTCTTTTAATTGCTCTTTAAGCTACTTTAACTCCGTCAGAGCCATTCTATAAGGAGGGATAGAAATCATATGAGTGTTTGGAATAGATCAATCCCAAAATCAATTTCCCTATTGGGAGGAACACCGAAAAGATCATCGGGAAACTCATTAACCACGGGAATGGATTCTAGAGAAAGCCCTTCCGAGTTATAATCTTTAACTTGGACCAAATGATACAAATACCCCTTTGAAATCATGGGCTTTAAGATAAGAAATGAACCTTTCCTTAGGCACTAAAGAACCACTTTTTGATACAATAACTGGCTCTTTAGGGAATTTAAACATGACCCTATGGGTCCGACAATCTAAAGAAGCATAGCAAAAGTGCAACCAATCCAACCCTAGAGTGACATCAAAATCGACCATGTCCAACTCTATCAAGTCCACAAGAGTATCTCTACCCCCAGCAGATACCATACACACCCTATAGACCCTTCTAGCAATCATAGTCTCCTACCAGGTTAGAAATTTAAAAAGGAATTGATAGACTCTCGAGACCACAATCAAAATGCACATCCATATACGGGGTCACATAAGAAAGCGTAGACCTTGGATCAAGCAAATAATATACATCACGGCAGAAAAGTCTCAACATACCCGTGATACCATAGGAGACACCTCCAAATCCTAGCAAGTAGCAAGAGCATACAAACGGTTCTAGCCAACGCCGGTGCTAGAAATAGAAGCAGAAACAGATATAGCACCCTTTGGTGTAGGAGTGGATAGAGTAGCAATAGGAGCTATATTGGCTCAAGAAGCTTTTAGAGAGGGGGACTCACGCTACATATGCCTGATCTAACCATAACTAAAACATTTGCTCCTCCTCTTCTCATACTAACCATGAGGACTCTGACCATAGAATCTGCAAGGAGGGTGGGGTGGAGCCGACTGGGCATCACTAGACTAAAATTAGGTACCCTGTGCCCAGAACCTACCACTAAATTATAATCGATGATCACCCGACGACTTTAAGTAAGGAGCGCAAATACTAGCCGAGTAGAAAGAACTCAAACTCCCCCAATTCTTCTATGGCCACTTACCCCCATCTTTACCACTATGCTCGGAAGACCTAAACTTCTTCCTTTGCCTTTCACTAAAATTAACTTGCTTCTATTTCTCTTCTTCTACTTATTGCATATACACATTCAACCTAGAAATATCTATATTTTAAATCAACAAAGTTGCCTTACTCTTAAGGACTAACTCACGAGACAAGATCGAGACAAACTTACACATCCTAGCCCTTATGTGAAAAAACATCTCGAGAGCATACCTTGACAATTGATGGAATTTTAAGGCATACTCTTAAACAGACATCTTTCCTTGTTTTAAGTTCATAAACTCTTCCTTTATCACTTTCCTCAACTCTTGAGAAGCGGTTTAAGAAAACCTTGGAGAAATCCTTCCACATGGAGGGAATAACATCAACACCTCTAGACAACTCCCACCCTTCATACCATTGGTACGCAATATCTTTCAATTGGTAGAAATCAAACTCAATGGCCTTAACCTCCGAAACATGCATGATTTGGAAGATCTTCTCCATTTCATTAGTGAAGCCTTGAGGATCTTCCTCAACCTTCATACCCATAAATATAGGAGTGTTCAACCTCATAAATTGGCCAATTCTTGTGGCCTTAGAAGAAACAGTAGTCAAAGCACCATGCTTCGATTAACAAGCTACCAATTGAGTCAAGAGGTTGATAGAGCAATGAAACTCAGCATTAGTAGCATCTCCAGGTGATGACTGGGGAAAGGGTCACTCTCATAGTCGGGGTTGGTAGGGACAGGTGGAACCTCATGAAGATAGTCAAATGCCACAACTCTAGCCTGAGTCTGAACTTCAGAAGTTGGACGAGCTTCATCTATAGGGCCCTCAGTCGGGGAAGAAATGTTTGCCTAAACCTCAGATCTCCTTAAAGGCATGATCTAAAAGATAGCAAATGCAAATCAGAGAAATCCAAAACCTTAGACTCTATAGCTTGAGATTGAAACACAAAAAAGGGAAATATTTCCCAAAATGTCTCGTAGTCCCTCTCCTACAAGTGTGACGCACTTGACACGGCATTGTGGACACCCAACTGACCATGAACCTAGGCTCTGATACTAAGTTGATATGTTAGAAGAAATTGGACTTAAGAGTAAATTTAAGACCTTAGACTCTTCGAGGCATGATCTAAAATGCGAACAAATTGGACATTAGAGAAAATTTAAGACCTTAAACTCTATAGCCCAAAAGTAAATCACAAAAAAGGGAAACATTCTTAAATTCCTCAGAGCCTTTCCCTTATAAGTGTGGTTCTCTACACATCCATAAAAAAGAATCTACTTGACATGGCTTTGTGGCCACCCAATGACACTAAACCTAGGCTCTGATACCAACTTTGTCATTACCTGAACTAGGGCCTGGCCGTGACGGGTATCTTAAGTCCACTAAGGATCGGAGACCACCTTCTTTTCCTAGCCAAATAAAACACAATATCCCTAACATTAGTAGAAATCTAAACATATAATAGATAACTTTTAACCAACCAAAACAACCCAATGCGACCTAAGTCCACAATAGCCCACAAAATTTTCTACCAATATCGATAATAAATCTAAGTCGGGATATGCCCTCAAACCTGACAATGACAATAACAATGTTAATGATGATGTGAACTCTTAATTCTATTCTATGAAAAGAAAACCAATGAGCTGATCAAGTCTTCTAGAAAATAAAAGTTTACCATTTCATTACAAGAGGCCAACGAACCGAGCTGATCCACCTAACTTTGTACAGGAAAAGTAGACTCGCTTTCGGACCCTACATCATATAGGGATACAACATCCAAATATGGTTAGTGGGTTAGGCACTAGTATGTAACTTAAGGATAGAGGATAAAATAATACCATCGTACAAGACTAAGTCAAACCAATACACATGGACACATTCACACATATCCATGAGTATATACATAAGTATAGATACTGGTAGAGAGAACCGATATTAGCATGTACTTTAAAAAACATAACTTGGATTGTGTATCTTAATCGTCCTAATACCACCCATGGGCTATATGGGTCCAATTGTAACCCACTAGTCGAGCCCAATACGTATTAGCCATACAAATCGGGGATATCATAAAAGGTTGGTGATTTCTTTGTACCCTTCGCCAACCATGATACATTTATATGAAGTGTGACACAAGCATAAGGGCATTTAGACCAACCCTCATGTCGGCAAACATGAGTTTTTGGTATCCGTTCTTTGGACTCACACCTTCACAGCCAGCTATCACAACCCCCATTAATGCCCAATTTAAACATTAAACACATAACCTATCCACCAATTATATGAGTTAATTATTAAGAAATTATTAAGTGGTATCATCATACCAGCTATATTTTGCAAGCAATATCACTAGCCAATACTTTGGGGATTCCTTCGTACCCTACAAACTCCATTAATAAAATTACTTGGGGGATTCCTTCATACCCCATGAGGTTTTCAAGATCATCACTATTATTATCCAGTTAGCCATTTATGCCATGCATTAGTTTCAAAAAGAATGAGCCAAACCAAATGATAATTTACATTCCAAAATCCATTATGCAAGTGGCTTGAGGTTATTATCAATTTCCATACTAAAACCAACTATTTGGGGATTTTGTTGTACCCCTGTTACCATAATTTACAAATTTGTGGAGTCCATTATACCCCTATTCCATCCACCATTCCTATGTACCCCAATGAGTGTACGAAAAAATACTTTAATGTATAATAGTTCAATAGTAATCTTGAGAAAACATTCAAATAATTATATCCAAAACCCTCAACCCATAGTTCAAAACCCAATATCAAAACCATGGATAATAAACCAATTTTCATTTCATTAAGAAAAATACAAGTATAGGCAAAGAGGTACATGTCTTAATTACTAAGAAATTTGAAGAAGATAGCACTCTTAGAACCCTAGATGACCATTTTTCTTGAAACCCTAGCCTTTACTAAAATGGGGAATTTGAGAGAAATGAAGAGTGTTAAATATGCCAAAGTACTGAAATAACCCTCCTTAGATATTTTATGGGCGTGGGGTTTAAGTGGGGAAAGGAAGAAATTACCAAGCTACCCCTAATTAAAGACTAAAAATTATTGCCCCATCGATATGGGTGACTTCACGACTCGTAGGGTCACCCTATGACTCATTTAGTCTAGTCGTAGTTTAGACAGTGTCCAAGGCCACCCTACAATAGTCTGGTTATAAGTTGCACCTTACGATTCGTATCTAATCCTTACGATTCGTACCCTCCCCCTGTACCCAAGATAGGAATTTTTATGGCATACACTGGACACCATGCGATTTCCTCCTTACAACTTATATGGAGTCATTACGACTCGTTACCTCTAAGTAGTCACCAAAATAGTAACTTAGGTAAATCTCACTAGCCATCTTACGATTGGGTTCTATGACCCATATAGTTAACCTACGACTTATAGGGTAAGTCGTATTTAAGACAATAAGGATAAAATTTTAGAAGTTTTAAAAGGCCAAAAATTTGAGGTGTTACAGTGAGAAAAGAGGGAATATACCAATATGCCCTTAATTAAAAGCCGAGAATTTATTGCCATTGACGACGAGTCACCATATGACTCATAGGGTCTCCTTACGAGTTATCACCACGACTCGTAATCAAAGCAGTACCTTAAGGAATCCTCTCTGGTCAGGTAACGAGTCTCACCCTATGACTCGTAACCAAACCATACAACTCGTATAAAAAATATGGGCAATCACATCGGTGAGACCACGAGTCACATATTACAACTTATAATGTCTCATCATGACTCGTCGAGTCCCAACCATAATCAGAATAAAAACTTAGGGAAATCTTGGACAACATACTGGTCAGGCTATAATTTGGGTCATACAACCTGTAAGGAGTCATCACGACTCGTTAGGTCCAATCATTGTATGGGCAGTGAGCTCAAAGATCAAGAAATTTTCAAGGGCCAAAATTTAGGGTGTTATAGTCTCTTACCTGACGATGATTTTACCACTCTTTGATTTTATCTTTCATATAGGATAGTAATCCCACAATTTTAATATAAATGATATGATAAATATAATAATTTTAGAATTAACTAACACTAATCAAATTTGAGAGAAAAATTGATTTTATACTTTATTCCAACATTTTTATCCTCATCTCCTAAAAAATGCTTATTCTAAATTACATGTTTGTAAAAAAAAATATATAAAGAAGTGTAATGTAATGACCCTTCAGTTCATTTTCCATATTTACACTTACTTCTGTCGTTTAAGCTTCTCCATAGCTGCCCCGAGTCATTTATGACTTCCTGAGATCGACAATTCATCCACCGGATAGTTCATTTGGTTTTTAGAACCAATTCTCTATTTAGAAGTCTTTGTTGGTTCCAAATGGACACTAAGAAAAAACTTCAGTGAAACGACCTCAGATTGAAAATCCGACTTAGCCAACACTTTTAAAACATTGAAATTTATATGGTTCCATATTTAATTTGCTCATATTAGATTTTGGATGAATCTTGAGGCATTGGCCGAAGCTTGGAGTCAAATTCCATGTTTCAGTTGTCATCTGTCATGGATGGAGATACCGCGATCATTGTGAGTTGAGTGCGATCATGATGGCCACAATCGTAGCCTAGCGTTTATGCATAATTGCACCTTTTGAGAGTTAGGTAAGGTCTATTGAAAGACTCTTTTGGTTGAGAATTGGTCATTTCTTCCATTGTGTTAAGTCCCCAAACCATAATAGAGTGTAAGATCATTAAAGTGAATCTTGTGGGTTGATTGGGAGCTTGAATAGCTTGTGTATTCACGATTAACATCAAATCTAAGGTAAGATTTCTTTAATTTTGGTGTTGATTTCTTGATTTTAAGACCTAAAACCCCTAATGTCTTGAGGGTTGATTGTAGCCCCAAATATGGTTGTTTTGTACAAATTTCTTAAGGGTTATAACTCTCTAATGATATTTGAAGAATGGGATAGTCTAGGAAACTCATTTTCCATATGTGGGACCCACTTGGGGGTTTTGGTGTCGTTATTGAACCCGAAGCACAATAGTACAATATGGGTATTATTAGGCTCTCATTAATGAGTAGATTAGGGTTTTGTTAGTATGATTGCATTTTGGTAATTATGAAGTAAATGCGAGTATATAGTGCATGATGTGATAGTTTGCAATTCGGTTTCGAGGTAGGCCTCTGTCTACTCCTCTTTATAGATAACGTATGATATTTATTGTGTGTGATATGGATGTTAGGCTTGATTATACATAGAATAGCTTAGCCTTGATTTTTGATTCTTTGGGGATTAGATGAGTGTTTTGGACCCATAATATGATATATTTATAAGCCTTTTTAATCCTAGTGTCTTCTCTCTCTAGTTTAGATTAGTTGTGGCATGGTTATGATGTAATACTATGTTTGGGTTGTGGTATTAGCATTTGAAGCATGAATTGTGGATTTGACCTTATTGGACTAGTATGGTAGCCTTGAAATCGTAACTTAGGTAGAGTAGACTTGAGTACCCTTGTTTATAGTTAAACCTCTTGTCTTAAGCTTGAATGTGGCTTATATGATATCTAGAAGTTGAACTAGATACCCTAGCCTAGTTTGGGGCATGGTATGTCTAATTATGGAAATTGAAGTTTAAAAGTGAGATCATCCGGCCCACTTAGGCCTAGACTTATGTTAGTCTGATGGACTTAGTTGCAGATAATAGACAAAGATGAGGCTAGTAAACCTTAGTATAAGGTTACTTCGTGACTTGGTAGCTTGTATTTATGGTCCCTGAATTGTGGGCTTTGAGCTAAGGTTATGTACCCCTTGTGGAAGTGATATTGGGCATTTAGTGATAATATTCCCCTTAGATGCGTTATGTGACCTATAGAGACGCTATTTTCTCTTAGACTTGATGATACGCCTATAGAGATGCTACTTCCTCTTATACTTGATTCTTGGCCTATAAAGATGCTATTTTCTCTTAGATATGATATTGGCCTATAGAGATGTTATTTCCTCTTAGATATGATTGTCGTGCCTATAGAGATGCTATCTCCCTTTTGGTAGCCTATAGAGACGATATCCTTCTTATACATGACAATTGCCCTAGAGAAGTGATATTCCTAATCGTCATGATGTATAACCTATTGATATAAGATATCTTATACGAGAGATGATTACATACTTATTAATATTATGTCTCCTAGATGTGCGATGTCTCCTATGTGTGGGATGATTACATGCTTATTGATATTATGCCTCCTATATGTGAGATGTCTCCTATATATGAGATGACTAGAGATATGCTACGGCTTATAAATATGATTATTGATATGAGTTCCGGCTGTGCATATGGGCCTAAGGTCGTGATTATGATATTGTGATTATTTTGGATATATTATTGGGCCAAGGATCGTGTAATGATAATGATTGGATATATAAGAAATATTTATCATTGTAAAGGATACAATTACAATTATTAATTCATATATATGTTTTATATACACATCTCTCCAGTATGGGACGGAGGAATATGCAGTATGTTGCTTATGACTAATTTGATTGGATACTGGTGATTGTATGCATATATTTGGTATATTCATGATTATTGTATTGGTAACTTATGTAATTCTTGATGAAATGTGATCTTATGATTGTTCTGCTTAATTAAAAGTTAAGCTATGTGGTAGTTAGTTGTCTATTGGGAGACTATAGCACTTGGTGGCTAGGAATCAAATATATTAGTTAATGAATCTTGCTTAGTTGAAATATTGTAGTTAGAGATGGTTGATATGTGGCTAATAATGACATCGGGTTTAACATAGGCAAGGATTAGTGATATTGATGCCTAAGTTTATAATATCGATTAGTTGTTAAATGAGGAGTTGTGTATTAATGAGTCTAGATAATAAGTGATGTTGGTAATAATAGGTGGCTAGTTAATAACGATAGATATTGCTAACTGGTTGATTAATGAATAGTTAAATGAGGATTAATTAGTCAACAAGGGTTAGTTAATAAATGATGTCAGTTAATAAAAGATGGTTAGATGATAAGTGGTTATGTGTTGTCTAATAATGGTTAACGGATGTATGATGATTAGTTGATAATATGGAATAGTAAGTAAATGGCGATTATGGTCTATTGATGAACCTTGGCTAGTTGTTAGATGTTGGCTATCTAATAAATAATGGTTAGTTGTGATCCCTTGAATAAGGTTAATATTTATACTAGTAACTAGAGGTCATGTGATGACTAGCGAACTAGTGGTTTCATTATAAATAGCATTGGTTAGCTAATAATAAGTAGTTGAGAAGTATTTTCTAGATGGATACTTTGTGGTGATATAGTTATGTTCATGAGTATAGTAGTATATGTTATTCCGTAATAATAATTGTGATGATACTGATACCCGGTAAGGTCGAAGGATACTATTGCAATGATATTGATACCCGGCAGGGCCAGAGGATACTATGGTGATGATATTGATACCCGACAAGGCTGGAGATGCGTTCGATAAAAAATATTTTTATTTTTAGTATAAGAGAAAGATAAATTTGGGTAATAGCAGACATGTTATGAAAGCCATGTAGACGATGTAGTGGCTGCCAAAACCACGTGACTTAGAATTATTACAAGGCATAGAGTTTAGAAATGAAAAAATATCACCCATTAATTCATTTTTGGCATCAAACTCATATATGGATCCTAACTTTTAATCTATACTTCCACAATAGTAGAAAAATAAGAGAGGAAAAAAGTGGACCAAGATTGTATTTCGAAAAAACTAAGGCCCTGTTTCGTCATGAAAATAATAGTTTTTCGGAGTTGGAGGTGAAGTCGGAGTTGATGTTGTGTTTGGTTATGAATATAAATTGGAGTTGTTTTTGAAATATTGTGAGAGAAATAGGAGTAAAGAAAAGTGAAAATAAGTAAAACTTATTATTTTTACTTTTTCAAAAATAATTTTCACTAAAGTAAAATAATTTTTATAGCCAAATACCATTATTTTCACTTTTTTTAACTAAAATAAATGATTTTCCCAATAAAATGTAAATTTCCATGGCCAAAAGGCCTACTAATACTACATATTCCAAAAATAGATCCAAGTTGGGGTTTAGGTCATTTTAATTTTTCTACAAAACCCTCTGGAGTTTCACCATCTATCACTATTCCCCTACATTTTGGTAGGTCCGTTCTCTGTTCCAAGGGTTTCCTCCAAGTGTTTTAACTTTCCCCCCACAAATTTTCTACCATGGAAACGCCTTCTTCCCATCCAAAAAGGCGTGGCAGGCCAAAGGGTTCTTCTACCAAATCGAAAGAGGAAAGAGGAGAAAAGGAACCTCACAGTAGCGGCAGGCTGAGAGGTAAAGCTGCTGCTGCTGTCGACGAGAAATATGTTCAGTGGAAGTCACTCGTTCCCGTACTCTATGACTGGTTCGCTAATCACAACCTCGTTTGGCCTTCCCTCTCTTGCAGGTATAAATGTCTTTTTGCTTTTTAATCGCATATTCAGTATGTTGTATATTTCGAGAACCTCTGCCTTTTGGTTTATGTATCTTCCATGTGTGCAGGATTATGTTTTTGCAATGATATTTGATTACTTTAGGTCTAGGATTTAACAACCTTTCCTTTTTGGTTCATCTTTGATTCGTGGCCCATGGCATTCAGGGTTACATTGCCTTGTTGTTTGTGTTGTAATGTTTGTGCTACTCTTTTTCCCTCTTGCTATTGTGAAATAATTGATTTTTGGATTCTGCTCGTAAGAGCGGGCTCAGTGTTATTAAAAGGAAATAAAGCAAACGAGAAAAAACAGAAAGTGAGAAGGGAGAAG
The DNA here is from genome assembly GCF_002878395.1 of Capsicum annuum. Taxonomy (NCBI): domain Eukaryota; kingdom Viridiplantae; phylum Streptophyta; class Magnoliopsida; order Solanales; family Solanaceae; genus Capsicum; species Capsicum annuum. The sequence goes on from NC_061117.1 coordinate 166,892,168, forward strand.
TGAAGTGCACATTTTCTTTAAGTGAAGCACACAACTTATGAAAAATTAAAAGATTGCAGACATATATGAATTTGGTCCTATATGCAGTGCTGTTGAAGGTGTGTTTAAGTTTAAGACTTGAAGCGAGGCTCAAAGCATATTGAATGCTTCTCCTTGCTTAATGTGCACTTCGGTGTCCTTTAAGACAATGTTTCCTTGCGAATAAGCGTTCCTTGAAGAGCCATCCGACAGTAAACAACTGATATTTTAATTTATCTTTAAAAAACCAATTTCTTTGTCCATATATTTGCTATTCATGCTTGTATTTATTAGTCTTAGACTAAACATATAAATTTGTATTCTTTTCTATTTGCGCATTTTATCATTAAAGCATGCTTTATTTGCGCTTTATGCTTAAAGCTGCAACGAACCTACGAGTTTTTTTGCGCTTTTTGCTTTTGCTAACACTTCTATAATGATTAATTTCAATTAGAATGACTAATTTCAAGCTTGTTTAATTATCGAGAAATCATTGAGGGGCAGTGTTTCATGCGTCGAAATTTGGTGGTTGATGCCTCTGCCTGTCTACCCTTCTCTACCTTAATGCTTTTGTTTGTGGAGGGTTCAAATTCGTGTGTCTAACCCATATATCATGCGTTTGCGCTCTTATCTTAGATCAGAACCCTGTTGACAAAACTAATTTCAAGTTTTCAACATCTAATATACGATAATGCAAGTACTAATCCAGCTCCCTTTTTATGAGATTAAAAGAATCGATCGTTTCACATTGGGGCCATTTTGTGAATCATTGTCTGAAGCTTCTCAAAAGCACATGATTTTGCCTAGGAAGCACTAACCCCTCACGTCACATTTCTTCATCAATTTATGCTACAAAGCCATAGCCTTCAATAACACTGCCTAAGCCATTGTTGAACTGTCATTTGTAGTGGGTAGTAGGTAGTTTTTCTTTTGTTGATTAACACTGCCTAAGCCTTGTTTCATGCTTTATTACGAATCTGTTTACTTTTCTCTGTTTGCTAGTACTTGTGGGTGTCGTATTTATGTTATGCCATCTTGTTCCATGCTTTACTATGAATTTGTTTTGTATTTCGTGTCTCGAGCCGGGGGTCTATCGGAAACAACCTTTCTACTTCTTTAGAGATAGAGGTATGGACTACGTACATCTTACCCTCCCCAAACCTCACTATGTGGGAATACACTGGGTTTGTTGTTGTTGTTGTTGATTAAGTAAAATTTAAGATAGTAGTAATATGGATATTTGCAGAACATGTTTGAGTAAATATTGAAGGGGAGCCTTCGATTAACCGGTAAAGTTGCTGCCTGTGACCAGGGGGTCACGGGTTCAAGCCTTAGAAACAGCTTCTGGCAGAAATGCAAGGTAAGGTTGCGTACGATACACCCTTGTGGTGGGGCCCTTCCCCGGACACCGCGCAGAGCGGTAGCTTTAGTGCACCGGGCTGCCTTTTTTATGTCTGAGTAAATAATTTATATGACATAGATCCTATGTTCGATTTCCTTAATTCAATACAATCACTGTAGTAACTGAGTTTCTGTAACTATTTGTAATTATCCTTGGCTGACATCTCCTTTTTTGCTGGGAGGTTTCTTCAATAGAATTATCCCTTGGTCATAAAAAATAAATAGGCCTACTATATACCTAAATACACTGTGCCACATGTTTTCAAGTTGACAATGACAGACGTCTCAAACAAATTAAATAGCCACGATTTCCTCTTAGACAGATGCTGCCAAATCCAGCTGCCCCAACCCCAAGAGGTCTTTTCTACTTTGGCACTCTTTTGTGTTTTTATTTGCTGAAATTTTGTCTGTCTTTCATGTCTCTTTCACTATATAACAAGTTTTAAAATTCTATCCATTTGCGTTACAATTTATCTACTCAATAGAGTTTTGTCAAATGTGCAACAGTTTAGCAGCTTCCTTTTCAGTAATGACCAGCGTTGTGCAATATTACTTCTTGTTAAGGGAAACAGTTAGCACACTTTTATAGATCCTTAACTCGACTCTGATCGTGTGTTGTGTTGCTCAACACGCGTGTTTTGCCAGGGAAAAAATTATTTCGTGTCTCACAGCTTCTTTTTGTCACAAGTTAGTGGACTCGAATGTATAAGATTTGAGGTTTAAAGAAGCCTCAGACAACTAACATAACAAAGTTTTTTTATTTATGTACTCAGTATTTCACTGAAACAGAGAATTTTTTGTTGGATCCCATATTTAGTTCCATTTCTTCCGCAACAATTCCAACTTGTTTTCCTATTAGATTGAGGCATTCAATTGCTGGTTGTTGTCTCTAGCCTTAAGGATTGGCCTAAAAAAGAAAAGTGAGAGGATCACTTTTCAGAGCTTTGACATATTTAACCATCAAATTTATTGGCTATGCCTTATTAATGCCATTTCGTTCATAAAGCCCATGGGTGGGGATGCCTATCAGCAGTTTCTATTTATAGAACTCAAAATCAAGACTTTATGTTAAGGGTTGAAGAATTTCAAACTCTTTTGACTTGGTGGTACAACTTCATGCGAGAAAAAGGTATATGCAAACTTTGTTCCGTAGTGCTATGTGTTGACGATTGGCTTTGATTCTTGATTGTTTAGGCTTCCGTTCATGGAACTTTAGCTTCCATACTACAGATTGACGGGGCAATTTGAAGAGCGTGTATGTCCTTTTTTTTGCCAACTGTTATCACACAGAAAAGCCCTATATATACTGTTAATTGGCCTCGACAACAAATAAAACCATCGTCCACCTGTTTACTTGATCTTATTCGTTGGCCTCAACTGCAATATAAATAGGAAACAGAAGAACCATTTAATATGGAGTCCAGTGAGACACAATGTTTCACAAAATTGACCAAGAAGATACCTGGTTGCTATGGCCACACTTTTTTTTCTTGCAGTTGACAGCACTACGGTGCAAGCGGGCATAACACCTGCGGAAGAAGAAAATGCATAAACACCTCCAATAGAAAGGACAAAAAGACCATAAGTCATTAGTCACGCCATGGAAATCAAATTCATAGCGTGCGGACTTGTGTTCACTCTATTTGTTTGCACTTAATGGAGGTCTGAATTTGAATGGTTCAGACTTTAGACCATTAAGTGCATTTGTTTTTAATTAAGATTTTAGCTTTTAACAGGTCTGAATAGGTCTTAATCATTCAGATTTAGAATCAAGTCTTATTAGGTCTGAAGAGGTATTCTGGTGTTGGATAATATTCACCGCTACTCTATTCATAATCATCAGTCACCACCACTAACCACCTCTGCCATCATCACCATTGTCAACCACCACCCACCACCACCACCAACCTCTACCATCACAACTATCATTGACAACAAATATTGCTACTGACCACTATTTTCAACCACTACCACACCTACTACCTCTATTATTCTAATTATATTCACCGCCGCCAACAACACCACCATCATCAACCACTACCGACCAATCCCTACTATCGACTAACTCATCTATCACAACTAGCACCACCGCTAACTACCACTAATACATCATAACCTCCACACATTCTTTGGCTGCCACCACTATTGTCACTAGCAACGTCACCTCTACCATCACTTCAACCACTACCATCGCTACAATTTGTCTCTACTAACAACCGTCTCCACCATCAGAACTAACAACATCTAGCACCAACGTATTGTCCTACTGTCATGCATTCATTTTTCAGCCATCACAATCAACACTTCCAACTACTAACATCAAGCAACATCACATCACAACCACCACCACCACTATCAACCACCACCATCATATCACTACAATACCAACCATCACAACTATTACCACCAACATTACTAATCGCTAACATCAATCATTGTCGCTGCAACCACCATATAAACCATCTCTACTATCACTAACAAATATAAATATTTTTTTTCAATCAAATAATAATTTTATTGTATTAAATTACATACTTTTTTGATATATAATTAGTTTTTTTATTGTATTTTTTATTTTATTATATACACAAATAAAATTTTTTTGCACATTCAGATGTTGAAAAATAAACAGTGTTAATCATTCAGTTTTTAGATCTAGAGACAACATCTTAATTATTCAGATTCAGACCTCCAAATCTTAAAAAAAAACAAATGCAGCCCAACTTTATGAACATAATTGAGGGATGTTTTGGACTTGAGTCAGAAGGTGGATTTTGTTTTTGGTGGCCCATGCTTCAGTTATTTGAACCACTTTGTTGGATAAATACTATGGGTTGCTGCATATTGTTTTCTATGCATTGCTAATGCTCTGGTCTAGTAGATATGGTAGCTAATCCAGTCGATTGTTGTGCTGTTTCATGTTTCCTTTTGAGTATGAGCCTGCTGATTTCACTGACTTGGCTTTAATGTACCTCTATAATTATCTAGAAAGCTACAACTTTTCATGAAGAAGGGTTTATAAATGAAATCACTGATAAAGAATAAACCAGGCCAGCTTATTAAGTAAAACCATAAATACATCCAAATGAAGCTAAAAATTGAATCTACTGATAGAAGCAAAAGATTGACTTCGTTAGAAAGATCTGACCAAAACATTTAGGGTCTGCTTGGAAAGTCACTTGGTAATTGGAATTGGTGTAAATACGAGGTGGTAATTACCAACCTAGTAATTTTACAGCCCTGTTTGTTTGCTACAATGTAGTTACAGTGTATTCCAAGTGTACTATTTGGTTGCACAAGTGTAATCATATGATTATATTAAATTTTTAAAATAAAACTTAATTATCTAAATTTTGAAATTTGTATTAGACAAACAAGGGCCTTTATAAATGATATTGAATTAAATATTTAAGATATATATTGTCTTTTGAAAATGTATTAATTAATAAACATATAGTCTTAACTAATATTAAAAGAAAAAGAGCAGCTCGGTGCACTAAAGCTCCCCTATGCGCGGGGTTCGGGGAAGGGCCCCACCACATGGGTGTATTGTACGCAGCCTTACATTGCATTTCTGCCTGAGGCTGTTTCCACGGTTTGAACCTGTGACCTCCTGGTTACATGACAACAACTTTACCTGTTACTCTAAGGCTCCCTTTCAGTCTTTAACTAATATTATTAAAAAAACTAATTGATTTATATTTTTTAAATTAGTATATTTCTATTAAATTAATCGTAAAAACTAAAAGTACAAGATCTCTAAGAACATCATTAAATGCATGTTTGACAAAAGGATTAAAAAGGTTGGTTTGATACACTAAAGCTCCCGCTATGTGCAGGGTTCGTGGGAAGGCCCGACCACAAGGATCTATTGTGCGCAGCCTTACCTTGCATTTTTGTCAGAGGCTATTTCCAAAGCTTGAACCCATGACCTCCCTGTCACATGGCAAGAACTGTACCAGTTACTATGACGAAAAGATTAATATAACTATAATGTTATAAAATTATTAAAACATTTGTCGAAAAGATCATGTATCAATTCTAACTAAAAAATAAACAACTTGCAATGTGAAATATCAATCCAATACTTCTAAAACAAATGAAACTTAAATATAGCTCAAGTTCTAAATTCAAAATAAAAAAAGTTACCATTTTCTTAATTAAAGATAGCCTTAAGGCCCTAGAAACAAAAGCTCTGTACAAAGGACGCATCCCAATCCAGTAACAAGTCCATACTGGTTTAGGACAAAAACAACAAAAAGGAAATTAAACAAGGCAAAGAAAAATCTAGAAACAAAAGCAAAAGAAAAAGCCTAACGTTGCAATTGCTTCTTCAACTTTCTCAACACCATCTGTGCTTTAACCAGACAACAACGAACATCTAGAGGGAGGCATGACTAGTATCAAGATCTTTTTGTGCAGAAAGCCCCGAATCCATGAAGTAAAACTGAGCTTTAGTTGATTTCACATGGGACATTTACATACTCTCACAAATGTCATGAAATCGATCCAATTGAAGGCTTCTACTTTTCTTTTGATAGATCGGTTCTTCTACTTCTTTTCTACTCCTCTTTTCACGGTTATTTGAGTTTTTCCCTTTCCATAGTGTCAAATAAAAGTATTTCTTCACCCCCCGCCCGCGTATGCGAGGCTTCACTTTTTTTCTACTTTGGTAGTATCAAGAAGAAACCCCTAAGATTTTCCAAAAGGTTGCATTTGTGCGTGCCTCCAACAACTTTGCATGAGTATTAAATAGTAATCCAATTATTCCATTTATGTGGCATTCTTTCTCTATTTGTTTGTTCTTTTTTTTTTTTTTTTTTATAACTATGGTGTCTGGCCTGCCTAAACGCACCTTGACTAAATCCACGTGATACCTGCCACCTCCCACCAGTTCTTGGAATGCCACCTTTCTATATTTGAAAACAATTTACTTTACAATTTAACTTTTAACTTTCCAAATGACATGTTTTCTTAGCCACCCACATAAATGTCATGACACGGAGCCTAGTCAAACATTGCCACATAAAAAGGAGAAGATTTTTTTTTCCAATTACATTCCTCGGCCTTTTTTATTTGAACCAACTAGAGTTTACAATGTCAAATGGACTTTGTTGTTTGTATTATGTTTTAATTCTGAAAATGGTGCTCATTAGTATTTTTGTGTTGTTTTTAGTATGTAAATGTAAATTTCATTAAAAAAAGTTGATAAAAATCCGAATATTTCTTAATGAATATTTACTAAAAGAACAAAGATTGTTCAAATCATTTGTTGTAATTGGTCAATTTAGGATGATTGGAGGTGGCTTTGATGTTATTAAATCAAAGAACACATTTATCCCATGCAAAGTATTTTGTATGAAGGCTTTACAATTTCGTGTTGATCTCTGTCAATTGTCATGTATCTAGGCTATGCTTTCCTTAATATTTTTCTCACATCATACTAGGAAGTCATTGCATTCCACAAGGGCCCAAGAGCATGAAATAATCATAGATGTTATACTATCATTTTGGTGTTTTTAAGTTACTGAGGTTCTGTAGCGATATTCATTTATCCACTTTGAGCCATTAAAACTTTGTATTGGTTCTTGCTTATGTTTATTGTAAAGATTTGATCCATCTACGAACCAACATGCTATTTACCCAAAGTGCTGTAAGAGGCAAGGGCGAAAAACGAAAATGGCCTCGTAGGGATCAAGTAGTGAAGATGGGGAGAAGAGTAGCAAGTATGGTGAAGAGTATCTAATGTGGAAGTCTAATATCCCCGTGCTGTATGATTGGTTCACTAATCATAGCAGTTTATGGCCTTCTCTTTCCTGCTGGTATTAAGAATATCCTTTTTCATTTGCAATATACTATAGTTTTATTATGCTAAACCAAGTTTTATTAATGGAGATCAAAGTCCATTTTATATTTTGCTTTCTTAGGCATGTAGTTGACCTCATGAAATTGAATATTTGCTTATGTTCTTTGTATGTATGGTGGCAGGTTAACGATTAGGAATCAGCGAGTTTGATGTCGAAAGTTAAATCTGAGTATATGCCTAATTTTAAAACTTAGGCAATTATTGTAATAGAACTTTGTAAATAAGTTTTGTAGTTTAGAAATGGAAAACCAATCTTTAAAACATGGAAGTTAGATACTAATCTGGTATATGACTTTGTGATATGCTTTTTGATTGTTCCCTTTCCTCCTTAAAATGAAAATCTCTTTGGGAGAATCTTGTAACCCTTTAACCAAGATCTGAATTCGAGGTACCAGGGGTAGTGGAATAGCTGAGGTGCGTTATAAAAGAAAGAATTTGTATTCGAGGAATAGATGAGGTGCGTTGTAAAAGAAATAATTTGTATCCGTTAAACCAAGATTTGAATTCCCAAAAGAAACGAAAAAAAATATCTGAATAACCATCTGTGTGATTGCTTTGTTAAGTGGTATGATCTGAATGATAAATGGGACACATGCTTATGTATTTATGAATATATTATATCCATACTTGCACATGATGGTCACTATGTGTATGATAGAGTATATGCATCTTGCACATGGTTAAACACGCTATATGGGATGTCCTTTCTACTTGTGAGCTAGTTGGTTTCATGGTTTATTATTTTCTAGTCATGTTGTTTATGTCCTGATCTTAAATTAAGTAAATGGGTTGTTTTGTATATGTTAGTTTTTTTTTGTGTGTGTTTTAAGAGAGAGAGATGTGGCTATTATTCCTATATGATAGTTATCCACAGATTTCTTTGACCTTGCATTTATATGTTTAATGAAATGGGTAACAATCCTGTTTTTTATATTAACGTATGAAGATTGGTGTCGCTATCTCATTGTGATCTTGGTCTTGTCAAGTTGTTCGGTATAAAAATCGATCAGTCACATCGTTATGTCTTTGACAACAGGTGGGGTCCAATAGTTGAGCAGGGTTCTTTGAAAAACCGCCAGCGACTCTACCTCTCCGAACAGGCAAGCTTCATTGCACATAATTATTGTTTCTCTGCTTGATATTTTTCAGCATTCCCTTTATATTTTACATTGATATCCAAAAAGTTCTACCATATCACCACGATTTTGTCAGAGTATTCTCTTTCCTCAATGAAAAAGGTAATCTTTGGGTAGGTGATTTATGTCTTGTTATTTTTCTTTTCTTTTTGGTCTTGAGGACACCTACTTTCCCCCCTTTAACAATATCTCTTTTATTATAAAATTAATACTCCCTTCATTTAAAAAAGAATGACTTATTTTGACTTGGTACGGAATTTAAGGAAATCAAGAAGACTTTTGAATCTTGTGGTCCTAAATTAAAGTTATGTCAAATATACCAAAATGTCTTTAATCTCGTGGTCTTAATATGCCACGTGGAAAGTTGAAATAGAAGTGTTGTCAAAAAAGGAAAGGGGGCATTTTTTTTTAAATGGATTAAAAAGGAAAGTAGGTCAATCGTTTTGAAACAGAGAGAGTATCAATAAATTACTTGTCTTGGGGTATACATTCCTTGATATTCTCATGTGTAGATACTTAGGAGTTCCTGTTGGTCTGTTGAAATGTTTGAGTCGAAAAGGTTTTGATAAAATCTTGTCTGATGTTGACAAGAGAGGGTAGCTCAAGTGGAAACACCTCCCCCTCTGACCTTAAGGTTGTTGGTTCGAGTATCATATAAAAAGAAAGATCTTGTCTGAGGTTTGGCGAATCATGTGAGGAATAGGCTTAGAAATTTGACTTATTGTGGTCTTAGATTATCTATTGCGCTTCTGGGTTGGTACTAAGTTATCATCCCTAGTAAGGAATTTGCAGTTCCATCGTAAAGGTGGAAGTAAAATCCATGAGTTTAGGTATAAAAATACTCTTAGAAAACATCTTTCTTCCTTGTATCCTCCCGAAGCAAAACCCAACAATTTTCTTTTCTTTGAATTTTTGTTTTTAAGCTTCCATTGTAAATTTTTTGATATCTTTGTTGTATAGATGCCCCACTGCCTTTATTTCTTTACTTAATCATGTTTATTGTTAATTTTCTTTCTTCAATCATCTTTACAAGTAGATATATAAAATTCTCAAATTAATCATAACAGGTTCTCTAACATATTGTTGTTGATGACACAATGGGTGCTATTATAAAGCTTTCTATCCCTATCTGACCCTTAGTATGATGAGCCAAGTGCGACATAGAGGTTGTGGATCCCAATCAGAGTAATCCCGTTTCTGCCATCTCATGGAAAAACCTATCTTGATCCTCTTGCTAACACCCTAATTAAGTTCTAGATAATCCAGCCTTGAACTTCCACCATTTAAATAATCATTTAGTACTTTTTGATACACATTCCAAGGATATCTTCTGCCCAATATGTCACAGACAATTGATGTTGATTAATTAAGGAGTACCTCTTTTAAATTGAGAAGCTTTTCTATTTTCACATGGTATCAAAGTCTCTACGACCTTGATTGACTCAAATAGCTTCCCTTGACAACAGTGTTGTCAAAGGTGCGCTTAAACCCTGATGCGAGGCTCAAAATGTGTTGAACGCGTCGCCTCACTTAATGTGCGCTTCAGTGTCATCATCAAGGCTCTAAGGCATATTTTTCCATCTAGTGAGCGTCTCCGATAGGCGAGACTAAACAATATTAAATCACATGCTTTATTTGCGCTTAAAGTCCCAATGGACCTTGGAGCTTTTTTGTGCTTTTTGCTTTTTGATAACACTGCGTACCAGGAAGCGGTATTTGTTGGACTTAGACCTGATTGGTGGATCTTCACTTTCTCTCTGGCTCATTGGTCTGGTTCAAGTCTGGTTCCATTCTATAGGGGAAAGTCTGGAGCCAGTAAGTTTTACAAGGGGATGGGATTGGTCTAGTGCACAACCTTTAACAGCTATATAGTGGCCTGCTTTGTGTTGGTCTAGTTGATTTTTTTTTTTTTGAGTTTCTTCTATTTTATTCTATATTAGTTATACTGACCTAACATGCCACAAAGTGTTGATTGTGTTTATAGTACAATGAATAAAATAAATGCCAAATGTGAGAACACGAAATTACGTAAAGCAAGATTGATATTTCCAAAGCAACTTTACTTTGTGACTGTGTCGCAGTTCTTCTGATTTTTCTTTTGAATGTGAGTACATTTTCAAGATCTAGGTCGCTGATTTGGTGTTTGACTGGTCATTTATTTAAAGGCTTTATTTCTCTTTCCCTTTACATTTTCGCTAATGTTGCAAAACAACTGATACTTTTACTCTTAAAAAGCAGTAAAGTAATAGCATATGAGGACTGAAACCCATCCATATTTTTTACAAGAATATCAGTATTGATTATTAAATTTGATATTTTGATGTTAATTGCTTGATTTGTGAACAGGTTATTTGTTGAAATTTATAGTTTTAGTAGTAATTAAGTTTTTTGTATTAAAGTGTCTGTTCTAACAAGTAGCTATTTTTGTATTGTTGCTTGTGACCGTAAACTTAGAAACATAAGATCAAAGGGATCAAATTTGGAGTAGGATCCTGAAAATTACTTTTGACTTGTGGAGTTAGGAGCCGTTTAGGGGCCACTTTAAGTGAACCAGGTTTGGGCGTTTTCATGGGCTGACCAGGTCCTCCTACCACAGATTGCTAGAGTCCCTACCATTATTATTAGAGTTTAAGATTGGTGCACCGTCGGTGTATTTTCTTTTTACACCATCATGTGACTTTTACCTGATGTAGCTGGTCATTTATTTTTATATTTTTGCCTGAAAAATGGATATTTTTACCTGAGAAATGGATGACCTGTTATAACAGATAATAGTTACTTGATAGTGAGAAAAAAAATACACCGACAGTGCACCAAACTTAAATTCATATTATTATTATTGTTGTTGCTGGTATTGGTATTATCAAATAATGTCATTTTTATAGTTTGCTTTCTGACAGGCAAGTGTTGACAAATATGATAATTTATTTATTGTTTCATTGCATGTACAGTAAATGAGTTGAGTTTTTGGATTCTATAATTAGGCTCATATTTTTTAATCTCTTAACTCGTCTTTCCAGACGGATAAGTCAGTGCCTAATACTTTGATCATCGCCAATTGTGATGTGGTTAAGCCCAGGGTTGCATCGGAAGATCACATTGCAAATGTAAGTATGTTTCACATTTTTAATATGGTTTTGTCCTAGTTATATTGTGAATCAATCATAATGACTGTTTTTTAATGGCTTGGTTCTAGTTCAATGAAGAGGCACGCTCGCCATTTGTGAAGAAGTACAAAACCATAATACATCCGGGAGAGGTAAAAACTGCTTGAACACTGAAAAACAAAACTTGACGTGAACCTATATTTACAGACAAACTAAGTTAACTAATGGTTCTGTGGCTCTTGTTATTACAATGTTGTATTTGGCTTCTTTGATGTTGCCTGCTGAGCTGATAGTGCTCTTACCCAAAGATTTTAATGTGAACTGCACTTCGTATCCTTGCTGTTTCATCTTTCTCTATATCTGTTGTATAGTGAACACTAGGAATAATGCAGTGCCCTACATTTTGTTTAAGAGCCTATTTGCAAGGACACCTTGTAATTGGGTCTTGTGTTGTTACAAGTACAGTAATTAGACAATAATTAGATAGACATGTTTTCTTTGCCATTGACGTAATTACGATGTAATTCCATGTTTTATATATTTTTATTGACAAAAGGTAACATAGATATTTTTGTACTTTAGGAGAAAATTAAATAATTTTTTGTAGATGAACAAGTAGTATACTTTAATGAGTGACAAACATATGTGCATGTAAGAAACATCAAGTTTTATTTATTTCTTGGTGCTTAAAATATATATATTTTTTAAAAATTATATTTAATAATTATAAATTGATAAATGATAACTAATATTGTAAAGAGTAATCACAATGTTCCTGCTTATGTGAATACTATTTTAACCGCACATGCCTCGTTCGTGTATAGTTTGATTATATAAAATTAAATGATTTTGTCTATTGCGGAGATTTTTAATGAACTGTAAAAGTTCAAATTACTTTTTAAAGATCCTTCACACTTTAATATAATTTTAATATAATAATGTAAACATAAACTTATATTTTAGTGTAAGCACATATATATTTTACCATCAGAAGTTTTAAGTGGTTGATGGATCATCACTTTTGCATTTGCCATGCAGTGCTCTTTCGCTTGCTGCTAAAGGCTAAGAGAGACACATCAATTTGAACCATATTTGTGGTACATTATTTTTTTCCTATGTTTAAAACTTTTCTTGTTTTTAAAGTCTAATCTTTGCAAAATCATGTATTACATTCTTATTACGCAATTAAAACTTTTAAAAATTTGGTACTTCATAAATTTTTTTTATACTAACGCTTTTATATTTATTTTAAGATTTTTCAAATCTTCTTAAAATCAAATTTAGTTGATTTAGAATTCTTAAACTAATGAAAAAAATATTAGTTGTCATTAATTCTGGTGACTTCTAATAAGGAAGGGTTTTACCATAAATATATTTAGTTATTTTTAACTCTTAAATATCAGGAAAAATAGTGAAAAGACGATTTTGTCTAAAGTAGTGACTTTCAATGAAGGACAAAAAGTTCAAACGACATTTTCAAGGCCTTCACACTTTTAACATAGTATAGATAATGAGATTCGTGATTTTATCAATTTTTAAATAACACATGAATATGTATATACTAATAAATAGGAAAAAAAACTATTAGATTTCGAAATTGTTTTAAAGAAATATTCCACACATATTTGAAATGAAAGACATAATTTATTTGAAAACTAGAAATATAAGAGAAATTGAAAAATCACCCAATTTCACGCTGACAAAGCAATAACTTGGTCACACGTATTTGAAAAATCATCCAAATTTCATGCTGACCGAGTAATAACTTGGCCAAACAAACAATCCAAAATTTCGAGATTGATTGTAACAAATACAACAACATACCTAGTGTATTTCTACAAAGTGTGGTTTGAGGAGGGTAAAGTGTATGCAGTCCATACCACTACCTCTGATTAAGTAGAGAGGCTGTTTCACACATATTTGAAATGGAAGACATATATTTGAAAAATACAAATACAAGAGAATCTGAAAAATCATCTGGTCATTACAAGATGCATTTACCAGACTCCCTTGAGAATTAGAGTATAATTGCTCCCTCTCAATTACATCCAATTTTATGCTGGCCAAGTAATTACTTGGCCAAACAAACAATCCAAAACTGTGTAATTACACTCAATTGCACCCAAATACAGTTAGAAGGTGTCCTTCCGAATAGGGCCTATAAGGGAGTACAGAGCAATTTTGCTTAATATTAATGATTTAGCTGCTTGGAACCGAATGGATTTGTCACTTTCACTACTTGTCAAGACATAACTTTTTGCATTGCCGGTTTCCTACTGGATTTTCGTTACTTGGTTGTATCCACATTGAGCGCATCAGCTCTTTTGGGCGTAAGGGTTTACTTCATGTCAATGTTCAGTGCTATATCTTTCTGTGTATAATAGTAAAGGTGAGATTTAGTTGCATTCGTAGTTTTGTGATTTATTTAGATGAGTACCTGAATGAAGCAAAGTTTGAATTTTAAGAAAAGACTAAAAAGAGATGTATAGTGTGCTCTATTTTGCTTAGAATATTCATTGTTACTTGTGACATTCTGTGAAGAAAAACACTTGTTGAAATTATTTAAGATTTATTCTCTTGCATAAAAAAATGTGCAGTTTGGTTCTCCATTGAGGATTCTGTTTGAACTATTTTTGGTACACTTCTCCAGGTTAACAGAATCAGAGAACTCCCACAGAACAAAAACATAGTGGCGACCCATACCGATGGTCCTGAAGTAAGTGGCCTCTTTTTGTAAGGTGTTTTATGGAAATCTTTGTTAAGTTACTGTGGCATTTTCCTATTTTAGGCATATCAATATTTTTTTAATTTGTTGAAGTTTGTTATTTATCCATCTAGGTTCTCATTTGGGACATTGAAGCTCAGCCTAACAAGCATGCTGTCTATGGTGCTGCTGCTTCGCGTCCAGATCTGGTCTGTGTACTTGCTCTCTTAAGATCTTTTTGATTGGTCTGTATTTTTGGGTTATCTTCATTATGTTTATCATTCATTGTACCTCTTTGGTGGATTTCATTAACTTTCTTGATTGTGGAATGTGCTTTAATAATTGATCCCATTGCCTGTCAATTGGCACCAGCAATATGATTTGGCATCTTAAGCTATAGATCAATTACAGGTATTAAGTGGACATCAGGACAATGCAGAATTTGCTCTGGCTCTGTGCCCCATGGAACCCTTTGTCCTCTCTGGAGGTTTGAAGTTTTCTCTTTTTAGATGTCTAATTCTCATAATATTTTCTTATATTTTAGAATCAGGTACTTATGTTGCCCATTTTGTGTTAGACTTCATCTGATAAGATACAAGTTTTGATATGTAAGGCTCATAAAAGCTACTTGTGCTAGTACTATTGCGAATCATATTATGAACTTTGGCTCTTTTGGTCTGATGTTGCATCCCCTAAGATGCTGTCTGGAATGTAATATCATAATTCAGTGGGTGTTTAAGTGATTTAGCCACTTCTGGTATCTGCTCATTAGAGGTAATTTTCTGTCAGGAAAGGACAAAACTGTGGTCTTGTGGAGCATTGAAGACCACATTTCAACATTGGCAGCAGATGCGCCCAAGTCTGGAGGATCTGGTGGCTCTATAATTAAGTGTGCTGATAATCCTTCCATTGAACCACGTGGTATCTTCCAGGGCCATGAGGATACTGTTGAAGATGTTCAGTTTTGCCCTTCAAGGTAATGTCGCTTGAACTGGATCCCGTGGGAGGTTGTCTGGGTGGAGTTAGGCTTATAAATTAGGCTTTCAAGTTATTAAAGTTTCTGCTGGTAAATTCTTATTTTCCTTTGGTAACATCCACATCTACTAAGCTATCATCCAGGGATAGAAATATTAAGATATTGTCCTTAGTCCCTGAGCTCCACCTGTTGTTTCCCATTTGCATCGTCATCGTGTTCTTGCTAGATCCTCCTTGGTCCCTTTGGATTTTGTGTAGTTTAAGAAAGTGAAACAATTAAGTTTGCATTGATCAGTTGTTCGTTGATGTTTAAGATTCTCTGTTTGATGTTTTCGTGGAACATTCTGAAGTTACTGACAAGAACAAAGATAAGCTAAAATTCTGCAATTTATGTACTTCAACAATTTGTTCTTGACACACCCTCCGACTTCTGTAACATTCTAAGCAGAAAGTTGGAATATGCATCGAGCGTGTGAGATTAACATGTTTAGAAGTATCTGATCAGTCTTCTGAAACTGACATTTTACTTTACCCTTCATGAAGTTCGCAGGAATTCTGTAGTGTTGGTGATGATTCATGCCTCATATTATGGGACGCTCGAGTTGGTAACAATCCTGTTGTAAAGGTCTGGTGATTGCTTAATGGCAAATTTCATCTTTGAATGAGACTGTTAATAATATAGAAATAGGTAGGATATCATGTGTCAAAACTGATAGATGTGCAACTCATCTAAGGTTTCTGAATATATATCTTGTATGCGATTCTAATGGTCAAATGATGATTTCTTGAACATTTGTTAAAACATAGGCCAATTATCTTCGTACCAAAATATATACCTTTTGAGCAATGATCATATTCAAAATATATACCTTTTGAACGCATGTTAAAACATAGGCCAATTATCTTCATACCAATATATATACCTTGTGAGCATGACCGTCTTCAGCTTTTCCTAGTATTCACGTGTTATTGCTGTCATCATCTGTAACTGGTTTTGTTTAACTCTAGCACCATATATGGTCTTGTTCCCAAATATAGTTCTCATCCATCATATAGCCATTTCTATTGAAGTGTTTTGAGATGTTCTTGATAGTAAGATCTCAGTCGACTCAGTAATATCTCAAACCTAATGAGGATACTGGTATTTGCTGCTTTTACAGGTTGAGAAAGCGCATGATGCTGATCTTCATTGTGTCGACTGGAATCCTCACAATGACAATCTTATCATAACCGGGTATGAGGTTATATAGTATTCATTATTAGATAAATTATGTGGAGTCTGTGCTTAACCAACAAAGAAGAAAAAGGAAAAGTAGTCACGTAAGGGCTTGTTAATGGGGCGTGCTGCTGCAAGTGTCTTTTCTTTTTCATATGAACGACAAACTTACTCTTAGAAATATAAGAGTGAAGAATATTATTGAATTGTTGTAACTACATTATTACATTGAGGCCCTATTTATAGACAATATATTTCAATCCTTTTCCTAATAGGACACTACATTACAATCCTTTTCCAAGTAGGATTTTATATGCTATTTCTATTCCTACTCATATTCTAACACTCCTCCTCAAGATGGTGCATAGAAGACATATGTACCAAGCTTGTTATGGATGTAACTAATATGAGAATCGGTGAGGGACTTGGTGAAGATATCTGCAAGAAAACTGATAAGGACTGGTTTGGATGTCTGGGAGACCTCAGTTGAAACGGAACAAACTGAAAAAATGATCCGAAAAGTAGTAAATATTGTCGTAAAGTCGATGTGTCGCTGGAAAATTGCTGAAAACTGGTATAAAATATACGGATCATCTCGAAATCAAGAGATGAGTAGATCTTGAACATGAAAGTCACCGGAAACTTAGCCGAAACATGCTCACATGCCGGATTATTAGATTTGATGGCTGAAAAGTGACTACAATCTGAGAAAAAAAAATATATGGGTAGGGTCGGAATGATGACACGACCCTACTGAGAAAGAGAAATATGTGTAGGGTCGGAATGATGGCATGACCCTATTGAGAAATAGAAATTATATGAGTAGGGTCGGAATGACGGCATGATCCTACTGGAAAAGAGAAATTATATGGGCAGGGTCAAAATGATGGCACGACCCTACTGAAAAAGATCTGAGGAGCCACCGAAAAGACGTACGGAACTATGTAAATTAAATCTGAAGAGTCACCAGAAAGATGCATGGTGCTATGCAACTCAGATATGAGACAGTAGTACGGAAAGATGCACGGTGCTACGCGAATCGGATATGAGAAAATAGTAACCGCAAAGAAGTATGGTGCTTAGAAAAATAGATATGAAAAAGTAGTCACCGGACAGATGCATGATGCTACGCAAAGATATGAGAAAATAGTCACTAGAAAGATACATAGTGAGTCAGTGACCCAACTTTTGCTAACATAATCATTGGCCAGACGGGCGACATATATGGATTATAGCCGCCCGCCGGCAACGGAAACTCTTCGATTCTTTACCAAGATCATGGAAGTTCTGATACCATGTGAGAAATATAAGAGAAAAATATTATTGAATTGTTGTAACTACATTATTACATTGAGGCCCTATTGGATTTTCCAATTCTTTTCCTAATAGTACACTACATTACAATCCTTTTTCAAGTAGGATTTTATATGCTATTTCTATTCCTACTCATATTCTAATACTTACCATTACTGGTATATTATATCATAAATTTGTATAATATCACTCATCAGTGGTCACCTAGATAGTGCCTCTTATGATGTCTACAGCTGCTTGGGTGCTTTTTTCTTTCGATGTAGTTTATCTAGTGACAGATTTCATACCTAGCGTGGTATCACTCAGGTCTGCTGATAACTCGGTACGCTTGTTTGACCGGCGAAATTTGACTTCAGATGGGGTTGGATCTCCGGTACATATGTTTGAACAGCACACAGCTGCAGTTCTCTGTGCTCAGGTGTTTCATTTGCCGTGTTCTGTTCATCAGTGAGATTGTGTTTACTGATATCTCTGCGTTAGATCGCTGTTAACTGATGGCTTTTCCTTTACAGTGGTGTCCGGATAGGTCTTCTGTGTTTGGGAGCTCTGCAGAAGATGGCCTCTTAAATATTTGGGACTATGAGAAGGTAGAGATACTCCTGTCCTTGGCACTTCATCAGACTTTGTCTCTTTCTCCCTTTATCCCTTCTCTCGTATGTTATAAAAAAAAAGGTTTTTTATTTGGAAATGCTGCTGTGTGATTGTCATCTTCTGTAACAATGCTAGTCTTCAGATAACAAAGGGTTTGGCTGCAAAAAGATACATGATAATTGATAAGTTGATAACTGTAACATGTAAAGTGATCTTACATTCTGCAAATGCAAAAGGGATGGGAGATTGGAGTCATTTTAAAATATGAGATGGCGTATCTGCTTCCAATTAATACTTTTCACAAGAAAAAGAAGCAAACTGAAATCTGCTCATGATATGCTATAAATATAGTTACACGGGGATTATCACTTATCAAATTTATCATCTTGTTGGGCTTTTGATGCTTTATCATACAAAGGCCATGATTCTTTATATTCTAAAATGTTCTGAGTTTGAAATTTCATTCTTCACCGGTGGGCTCAGGTGTTGTACTATGGATTACTTATTTATAAGTAGTGGGAATCTGCCAATCTGGATGCGTAAAATGTAATTTGTTGACTGTTGAGTGGATGTAACCATAGGCAAGTGATCCGTTTTAAGGGGCAAACTCAAATAAAGCAGCCCAATAATGAATTGAGATGTTCTAGATTTATGTACGTAAAACCAAGTAGTTCTCCTTATAGATTTTGTTAATTTTCTTGACAGGTTGGTGAAACAAAAGATACTGAAGCTAAATCTGAAGATGATTCTCCTCCAGGGTTATTTTTTCAGCATGCTGGCCACAGGTTAGAACCTTTACACTAGGTTTGCTGCTTCTAGTCTGTTTTTCCACATTGGACTTGAAACAAAACAGACTATAAATTCTCAGTTTGATGACCCTTAGTTTTGGGTCGTGGTCTTATTGATACCATATGGATGTTGGGGGACAATTGAAGCAATGAGTGCTAACTGCATACTTCTGTATATTGGCAACTGATTTTTTTTGGGTTTTACCCAGGGATAAAATTGTGGACTTTCACTGGAATGCATCAGATCCATGGACTATTGTTAGTGTATCTGATGACTTGGAGACCTCTGGTGGAGGCGGCACTCTACAGGTTCATGATCATTTCTGTTGTTGCCATTTTCAGTATGATTTAATTTGCCTCTAATTGTTAGATAGGATCCTACAGATATGGCGCATGAGTGATTTATTGTACCGTCCGGAGGAGGATGTTTTGTCTGAGCTGCAACAGTTCAAGGACCATGTGAGCAAGTGTGCTCCCAAGTTCAAAGGCTGAGTTATTTTAGCGCAATGGAAGAAATATAATAGTAGGCACCAGAGACACCGAATATGAGTGTAACAGTATCTGTAATAGTTGGAACGGGGTTAGCCTGGACCATTGATATTTGCATGCAGGAGCTATGCTTGAAAGTGGTTACTGTAGTAGACGGTACCTGGAAAGTAATCAAGACTGTAGAGCATGATGTTGTATGTTCTGTATCTGCGGCATTTTGCTACTCGGATGTTTTGCATTTGGCATGCAAAATCCTAAGGTGTTTGGAATTTCAGAGAATCAGGTCCTTGATCTGCGAAACAGCCATAAAAACAAGAGACTACAACATAGAGAAATGGGTTCAGGTCAAATAAGTAAAGACTCAAATTTTATAAGTGAATGAATTAAACTAACAGAAACAAAAAGGGTCGAGTGGAATAGTGGACGTTTAATCCCACCGGATGGTTGTACAGATAGCCAAATGATAACAGCAACAAAATAATTTCGATTGGATTTGGAAATAACTTTCGAGTCCTGGCCGGTATTTGGACTGAAGGCATTAACTCCGTTGGCCAGAGGTTGGAGGCCAAAGTTTTAAGTATTTTAAGTCGACACAGTTTTTAGCACTTTTGTATGTTTTGGGCAATACAAAAGTGTGAATAAGCATTTAGCTTGAAGTCAAATACACAATGAATTATCCTCTTCACACTGGGCTTGGTTAGCTTTTCCACCATTTTATCTCTTACGTTTGGGTATAGAATTCAAAATATATTTGGCTAAGTTATTTTTGGATTAAGATTGTGGTGAAGTTTTATCATGACATAATTTTTGGAACGAAAAAGGGCCTAAAATGCCTTTCAATTATTGAAATGGTGTAAAAATGTTCTTTGTCTACCTATTGTGCTAAAAATGTCCTCATGTTCATTTATTAGGCTTAAAATACTCTTTTCGTCTAACTATTGGGGCTATTTTGCCTTTTTATTTAGACATTATATGGAAAGGCATTTTTGTATACTAATCAAAATTTTATATATATATATATATTTATTGCTTGTCTTCACGATGTCTCCATAAAAATATATGGTATATTTATACCATAAAAATTCATGGTATATTTATATATTATGCAAATTATATTTAAATCATAAAAATACATGGTATATTTATATCATAAAAATTATATTTATACCATAAACATACATGGTATATTTTAAATATAAAAAGTTTATATCATGTAATACTGAAAATATGTATTTATATTTAATAAATAATTTTTTAATAAGAAAAGTACTTCTGACATAATGGGATATACCATAATATCTTATAAATTATATCAAAAATATAATAATAATTTGACTTTGACATAAATTATATTTATACAAACAAAAATACATGGCATATATGTACTTCTAACATAATGATTTTTATTTCATAAATATTTATTCATACAAAATTATGATTAACCCATTACAGTAAAATTTAAAATACACGATAATAAAATAATATTAGATGATTAACATACATGAAAACAAAACGGAACATACACGAGGAAATAATGAAATTTTTTTTAAAAATATTTGAATTTTGAATATAAGAGAGAGATTTGAAAGTAAGGATTATCTTTTTTACTTTTAATTTGAAGATAAAAAATATATCTTTTAAATTAAAGTGAATTGACAGGTAGTTATAGCATTAAATTAGGAATTATAATTATTTTTTCTGATTTTTTTAAATGGCTATATATGTAAAAAAAAAAAAATTATTTTTGTAATATTAAAAAAATACTATTATTTATGTAATTACGTTTTAAGGATGACGTTACCATGTAATTTGCCTAAATAAAAGGGCAAAATAGGCTCAATAGGTAGACGGAAAAGACATTTTAGGTTCAATCAGTTGTTGAGAAGGGCATTTTTGACCCAATAGGTAGACGGATGACGTTTTTGTACCATTTTACATAGTTAAATGGCATTTTATCACAATATTTTATGTTGTTTATTCATTTTAACAGATAAAAAAGTCTTATTATTTCTTTCTTATACTATTTTTAGTAGTAATAAATTACATAAACAGTACTTAAATATAATTTTAATTAAAAACTTTTAAAAAATTATGTAACAACAACATAAAATAATATAAAATTTAGTGGGAGTATTTGTTTTTCATTCTCTTTCCTTTACGTTAGTAGGAGTAATATTAATACGTCTGAATTATTTGTGTTCACACTGATATGGTCCATTAAACTCCTAGAAAATTGATTTCCAAAGTAAAGAAATTATCTTTCATTCACATAATCATATAAATTTATTATAAATAATTTAAAATTCATGAAAAAAATAAACATCAGTTAACAAAATAGTTAAATGAGAATAATATATATCCAAATACAGTTGATATATTCAGTGTTATTATTTAATATGTGATGTATTTATTGAATAAATACAAATAACTGATAAGTTGGAATGTAAAAGATAATATTATACAACAGTTGCACATGTATGTGGATATATTATATATTTAAAAAATAATCTGCTATAACGTATAATGTCATACTATATATTTAAGTATTAACATTAAACATGTATACTTCTGTATCCTTATCAGAAGGTATAATGTAACCTTATACAATATTAATACTATCTAATTGTATAATACCAAATAATACATAAAATGCCTCTTAAATGTAATAAGAACTTCTTAATGTATAATATAATGAAATATATAACAGAAGAATTATGTTATACATTAGTCTTCCAAAAATAACTAGTGTATAATCTCTGATATATCATAACTTACACATTAAAATATAATCTTTCAAAATGTATAATATCACACTATACATATAAAATATTCACCTTTTACATTAATTATCTATAAGATTATAATAATTTTAAGGAAAAATTAGTGTTATTGTAACATTACGCTGGCTACACGATAATAAGGAAAAAGAATGATTCAATTTTCTTTATTACGTGAATTGAAAGTGTACATCTTCAATTTCAATTATAAAAGTAACGCAAATAGGAAGGGGATAAGAGAGTATTAATATTACATTAGTTTGATTGTAGGCATAAATAAAAGAGCACATATATGGAGCAAAAATCAATGCACTAAAATAGGAGCAAAAATGGTATTTTGATATGTATGAGAGGGATGAGAGAAAAAAGGGTGAATTTAAGGGATTTATGTAATTACTTTGAAATTTTGTAATTTTTTTTCCAATATGAGATTTTACATAATAAGGTAAAGTTACCTTGTATATTATAAGTAATTTTTAGTTTTTTTAATTCACAAAGGAGCATTCAGTTTTTCTATTTACATTATTTTTAACAAGTGTCATGCAATAATACTATTACATACTTGAGTCAGTATCAAATTTTATTAATGAGATTCGTTGATAAATAGATATTAATTGAGATTAATAAACGGTGGAGTATTTTTATAAAATATAAAAGTTTGAAATAAAGTTAAAATTCTTAAAAGTTTTCAAATAATAGAATTTGACCCAAAAATTAGTTTTCTAGCATTTGGAAATTTAAATTATTTGACAAAATATTTATTAAATAATAATAAATTATATGGCCAAACACTTCTTATCAATTTTCTCTCTTAATATTACGTGGGATATCTATAGTCAAACGAGTCCTTATATTATTCTTCTAACACACACTCATAAATGATATAAAGGTATTATTATCCTAAATAATATTATTTTTATTTTATTACGGATTATGACCTACTTTTATCCTTAATAGCTTCTCCATTTACACTGTCCTCTATCTCTGTGTTTCTTCTCCACCTCTACTTCCTTCCATCGGAGCTCCATCACAACCATCTTCGACTTCGGTAGCTATCACGCTGGAAAACCTTCACAAGCCATCACAAAAAACAAATCACTATCCCATTCTCTTTTCTCCATTTTTTTCGGCCAAATGGAGAAAAAACCTCTTCTCTCTCATGAAAACTCTACCTTCCTTGACCTAGATCCAACCATCGCCACTTCGGCTATTGGTCAACCATCTTCAATGGCTAACCAGTCTCTCTCTTTGCCCTCTCCATCGCAATTCTCTGCCACAGCTCACCAAAACCAAGCTTCTACTTCCTCTTCAAACCAAAACCTCTTAACCCTCCCAATTCTCTCAATCATCTTACTAATATAAAAACCATTTACGGCAGCAAGGCAGTAACATCCCAAAATATGATATTGCGCCTATTCCATTCAAAGAAGCCTCACTAGTTGATGGTATTCATTTTGTTAGATGGACAGAAATAGAAGTTTCTCGAATGGATCAAATTGAAAATTTGACCTATGCTGTTGTAGGAAAATTCTCTTATGGGGGTCTTTTGATTGAAGAATTATGAAAAATCATACCAATTCAATGCGGATTAAAAGGAGGATGTAAAGTTGGTTTCTTTTGTTATAGACACGTGATGACTCATTATGCTAACAATGAAGATTTTGTAAACATTTGTCAAAGCGTTCTTATTATTTGAAGTCTTAAGGATGGTAATACATATAAAATGAGAACTCTCATATATAATTCTTGATTCAAAGTGGATGTTGAAACTACTCAGGTTTTAACACGGATCTCTTTCCCTAGTTTTCTCCCCACATTCTTTGCCAAAGAAACCTTATTCTCACTAGCATCAATAGTTGCTGAGCCATTGCAGATTGATATGGCAACTATGAACAGGACTTGTCCAAGTTGTGCTAGAGTTAAAGGTCCAAGTAGACCTTGTAGCAAGCCTTCAAAATTTATCCATTAGAATGAGAAAATAGGAGAAAAAAGGTTAGAAACAGTGAGAATTCGATATGGCTTCTTACCCAAATATTGTACAAGGTGTAAGTTACAAGGGTATGCTAATGACAATAGTAGAGTGCTACACCCTAAATTAAATTAAAAAAACAACAAAGATAACATTGGAGATGATCACAAGATAGATGCAATGGCCCAACACCGTCAGGAGAAGCAAGATACTTTACTTCAAGGGAATTCAAGGGTTCGATCAAGTGGAAAGAAAGTAGGAAATCTTAATGTGTAGAATACTGTGAAATCTGAAGGTCTTCCTGCTAGTCTCAACTAGCACGACAAAGTCATTCTCACCAATAATTCTTTTGAATCATTAGAAGAGGATCATGAAATAGGAAGTGAAGAAGTGCAAGTTGGTGCACTGCTGGATGAAGTACAGGCTAATTTGATAGCTTCAATAATGATTATAGTAGAGGCAAGGACTGGGAAGGATAAACTGTCAGAAAGAGAGAAGAATCAACAAAAATTAAATGGCAATGTCACCAAGGCCTGAGTTTCTGAGGCTTGGGGTGATAGAGTAGAGGAGCTATTAGAAGAAGAAGGGGAAATACTTGATAATGGTTATTCAGAAACACTAAAGGAGACAAACATGCTAGTCCATCAAAAAGGTTGGAAAAACCATCAGAAAATCTAATAGGCGAGCAAGTTACTGTAATGACTTGATTTATGAATTATTTATTTCTGTGTGATTTG
Source organism: Capsicum annuum (assembly GCF_002878395.1). Lineage (NCBI taxonomy): Eukaryota > Viridiplantae > Streptophyta > Magnoliopsida > Solanales > Solanaceae > Capsicum > Capsicum annuum. Next base: position 166,917,256 of record NC_061117.1, read on the forward strand.
ACTATTTTACCCTTCCTCGTGGTTGCTTTGTGGTATTTCTGGGGTGTGAAAATGATCGATATAGTTCCCAATGCATTTCGGTGTGATTTGTGTGAGTTTAATTTTTGGAGGTTAAAAAGGTTGTATAGTTGACTTCAGTTAATATTTTTTGTTCTGCGCATCGGATGGCAAAACGGACTGCACCAATATTCGAAACAACGATTTTAGGTTGGTAACATAGTTGGTGTGATTTTACAGCTTTTGTCTCTCATTTCGACCCTCGATTTGAGAAATTATGAAATCAGACCTTGGAGTCAATTTTATAAAAATGACATTTTTTCAAAAATTTGGTATTGCCATTGAGTCCGGAGCATCGAATTTAGTCTAGTAGCATATCTCGTTTGCATTTTAGGGATTCCAAACGAATCTCGAGGGCCCCACCAAAAACTTGGAAAAATTTCAAGTTTGTTGGTGCATCACCAGCTGAAGCAGTTGATTAAGTGATCCTAAGGTCTCTTGAGCGATGGCTGCTTAAGAAACCAATAGGCCGCTTAAGCGGCCATGTCTGAGGTGCCCTATGTCACATAAGCGACCAAGGGGCCGCATAAGAGACCATGCTGACAGTAGCCATTGTCGCTTGAGAGACTATCTTCTCGCTTAAGAGACCATTTATTCACTTAAGCGTGCACAATTGGTACATAATATAAAATGCATTTTTCTCAAATTTTCACCATTTTTGCTAATTGAAGCTTCGGGTTTTAGAGTTTTTGGGTTATTTCTTTCATTTCAAGCTTGAGTAAGCTCCAAATTCCTATTTCAATTATTTTTCTTCGATTCCTATCATCTAAAGCTTGTTAAAACATGATTCTAATTGTGGAATTTGAGAATTTTGGCCCAAAAAACTTAAATTAGTATTTCTTCAATTTAAATTCCAGTTTCAACCCGTTTTCTTTTGGGTTTTCTTCTATGGGTTCCTTTAACCACGGGTACTATACTTTTGATCAAATTTTAGTTATCTCCTTCTTTTCCAAAAACCTATTTGAGGGTTCATTTTGACCCCGACCTATAAATGAGCAGTATGGGTATCATTGGCTTTCTTTTTATGCGTAGATTCTATATTTGTATGTTTTAGTTGATTTTGAGTCCATTCATGAGGGGAAGGCTCCGTGTTGAAGTCTTTTGGATTAGGCTTTCTTCATTCAAGGTAGGTTTTGGCTTAACTTTCTTGAGACTGGGTTGGGTAGTTAATACTGATGTAAAAACATGTTATAGGTGTGGAAACTAATCATGAAATGACTTTATTACTGGTTTGTGCCAGTGTAGGGGCCTATGTTGTGGTTATTTGGTGGTTTTGAGACATTATTTATTATGTAATTGTGTGAGATCTTATATGATGTTGTTGGCCTAGTATTTATGTACTTGGTTGTGTCCTCCTTCGTGAAAGTTTTTTGAGTTGGGATTTATGTTGTATCAAATGGCATATTATTATATATCTTATTCTATTGGCATATGGGTTATATTGGATCATGTATGGTTGGAGTGCGCCGCACGAAAGTTGATTCCTACTCATCCCTACTGTGCCTTACTCATCCTATTGGATCATGGATGGTTTGATTAATCCGTACTTATCCCTATTGCGCCCTTTCGGTGCAGATCCAGGTACGAGTGTGCCTCACGGTAGCTGATTTTAGATGGTGCTTGGAGTATTTTTGAGGTAGCGGCCAGTCTTATGCTTCCAGAGTTGTCTACTACCTCCTCTTGTCTAGTTTATGTCTTGTTTTTGTATTCAGAGACAAATTATGTTCTTTCTAGACTATCAATTGTATATTTTGACTTTGAGATGTACTTAGTTGGTTCTTACATTGTGACACCGAATTTGGGGTGATTTATGGTATTATTTTTATGTATTTTTTTGCTATCATTGTATATATTTGGTTCGACTTCATTCTAGAAGACCTACCTCGCAATTTGGTGTTGTTATTCTCATTTAATATCAGTTTGGGTGATTGACTTACTTGTCAAGACATGCCGTGACAAGTGCCATCATTACCCTTAATTTTGGGTCATGAAAAATTGGTATTAGTGCAGCCAGGTTCATTGGTATCATCATTGTAAGAATAATATTTCTAGTAAAGTCTCGTGGATCGATACATAGACACCCGTATCTATCTTCAAGAGGCTATAAGATATCTTTATGAAGATTATCTTATTTTGTTCCTTATCATGTGGATTCTTTCATAACCTGTATTCTAAATTGAGTTTCACTCTTTTCTGTGCAAATGGTGAGGACTAGATCCCGTAAGGCTAGAGATGCAAAACCATTATTTGAGGAGAGAGCGCAGTCTAGGAGACGAGTTGCGGGTCGTGGACGGGATTGAGGTCGAGGACGTGCATGAGTATCTGCCCTTTCCAGAGGCAGTGCTAGGGGCTCTCCCCTGAGCATCAGGCTAAGCATACTGGAGATATGGGGTCTACTCAGGTTCCACAGGGTTCTTATACCCAATCTTGGAGGGGTTATTGATTCGCTTGCTAACTCATTTGGAGGGTGTTCCTTTGAGTGGATGTCACAACCCAATTTCTTGGATTGTGATGGCGCCTACTATAACCCACAAGTAGGCAACCCAAACCCTTAGTCTGGAAAGGCTAGTAACGGGCTACCAAATAAAATAAAGAAGAATGCAGAATAAATGTAACAAAAGATCAATTACATAAATAAATCTCAAAACCTAGTGGTATCAGTACAAGAACTAATAATATAATAAGAGTACAAAAGTGGAATAGAAGAAATAAATTACACTGATACAACTTATCTTCGAATACAACATAGAGACAAATCTAGTACATAATAAGGAGGTAAGTAATACCCGTACGTCGAGAGCTCACTCTAAGTCTCCCAACCATGGCTGCTCCGCACGATGCACACATCAACGACGATAACCCGTACTATGATCTGCAGGCTGCGAGAGTGTAATATGAGTACCAAACGAATGGTACTCAGTAGGCAACTGCCAATCGAGCTCCAAAGATAATGTAGATATACATAACATATAAATGGAATGAAAACTACGCCTAATAACAACCACATAAATAGCCAATGAGATAATAAGGATAACCTATCCTATTCATGTCCAAGAGACTAACATAATAAGACTAAAGAAGTATCAAGGATGAACTATCCTATTCCAGCCATACTAAAAAATCTCAACACGATACTGTATATCCATGGCCAATATGCGAATTAAGGACAAATGAAGACTGTATATCAATATACAAGGCCAAGAAATGAATATACAATATGAACAAAGGAAGAAAGAGATATGCGACAACACCATAGCTATATATAGCTAGATGTATACACACACGCGCATACACACACATATATATAGATGTAAGGTCATCTTGAAGCATAGCCTAGATCATCATATCTTTATTTTAAGGCCTCGTTATAATCCTATCAGGATTAGTACTAACAAGCTTAGGGCCTCTAATCCATTTGTCTCATCAAGAATTAATCAAGCATAATAATGAAATCGTAAGATAGAAGAGACCAAAATAAACATCAATATCATATACTACTCAAGGGCCACGATAAGGCCAATGTGCCAAGATAAATGGGACTCAAACCCAAAAGCTATACCCATAGGGAGAAAATATCAATACAAATCTACTCCATCCACTACTAAAAGAAATAAACCACGGAGTAGTCACATAATCACAAATTCAATAACAAGGCACACAATAACAAATATGAACTTATCAATTCATATAATAACCAATGGCTGTGAAAACCCCAATATATATATACATATATATATTAAGAGGCAAAAGAGGGAAATAAAAACACATCTATCATGGTTAAATCCGTAATTACATGCTCGATGGGCATAGGGGGAGTAAATCTGAACCAGTCCTAACTCAGACCGACCAACTAAATCATCGACTGAGGCGCCAAGTGCACTAGCTCTAACTAACATGCCACAACTTCATGAGGCTGATTTGAATGAGCTAGAATGACTAGAAATCCCATGTCGAGGACACTCTCTAGACCAGTAATCGATATTTCTATAGTAGTAATAGACTCCTGAAGCTCTAGTCTTGGTGAGAAACACGAACTAAGCCCAAATGGCTAGCCAACTGATACTGTGAGAAAACTCTAGTATAATGTCCATCCTTCTCGTAATCATATTATATCTCAGAAGCTCCAGGCTAGTGAGGAATACATGCTAACTCTGCCCGATCACTAACTTATATCTAGGCACTCTATAAACCTATGTCTTATCTCGCCATAACTAAAACACGCTCTTGGATGAAATACCAATATCACTGTACTGATGGCATGACCTCTTGCCACCACCTCTATAAGTCCCAGTACATGCTCTCTTCCTGTCCCTTACCTAATCAAAATCTAAGAGAAGAAAGACCCAATTTCTATCATATGGTCCGATACCAAGCGGATGGGTAATGTCGGTACTATGATAAATCCATACACCATGCCCGACTTAATAGGGTATAGCGTAAGAATATGCCTAGACCACTGTATAAACCCAATCTCATACTTAGAAGCTGGTTAAGAACCATGATGAACACCAATAGACCCAACTCTGGTGTAAGAACTGTTCGATGAATCAAATATCATCTATGACTGTGAGGTATCTATAATCATTACTCGGATTCTCAATGCTGAACCTGAAAGGGATGAAGTAGTCATGAGATCAATTAGAGCCGAGGCAGGCCCCCAAATCCTTTTAGCTAACGCTGAAGATCTTTGATATCCATCTTTGACTCTCTAGTCCAATGCTGCACTGAAACTCTGGAAATGCATGCTGAAGTCTCGTTCACATCTGTCAACAATGTTGCCCATCTTGCATTGTTCATTAGGGACAAAATAAAGTTAAAGAATGTGTTTGAGGTTCATAGCATTGCGGACACACAATAGGGAGTCAAAAAGTAAATTTCTAAAAATGTCCCTGTAACCTCTCGAAGATAGGTTACGGACATCTCCGCAACGATCCATGACTCTACTAAACACTTAGCATTTATAATAACACACCGGTGAAACCTAGGCTCTGATACCAATTTGTCATGACCTAATTTCTTGGATCATGATGACACCTACTATAATCCACCAGTAGGCAAGCCAAACCTGTAGTCCTAAATGATTATTAATGGGCTACAAAACAAAATGATGAAAGAATGCAGAATAAATGTAACAAAAGATCAAATACATAAATAAATTTCAAAACCTAGTGGTATTAGTATAAGAGATTCTAATAATATAATAAGAGTACAAAAGTGGAATAGATGAAATAAATTACACTGATACAACTTATCTTCGAATACAACATAGATTCAAATCTAGTACATAATAAGGAGGTAAGTAATACTTCATAAGTCTGGGGCTCACTCTATGTCTATGAACCATGGCTGCTCCGCACGACGCACACATCAACGACGATAATCCATACTATGATCTGTAGGCTGCAAAAGTGTAGTATGAGTACCAAATGAATGGTACTTAGTAGGCAACTGCTAACTAAACTCCAAAGATAAAACAAATATACATAACAAATAAATAGAATGGAAACTATACCCATTGTTCAGCAACCACATAAATAACAAATGAGATAATATGGATAACCTATCCTATTCATGTTTAAGAGACTAACTTAATAAGACTAAGGAAGTATTAAGGATGAACTATCCTGTTCCATCCATACTCAAAAATCTTAACAATATACCATATATCCCTGGCCAATATACGAATAAAAGACGAACAGAGATTATATAGCAATATATAAGGCCAAGGAATAAATATACAATATGAACAAAAGAAGGAAGAGATATATGGTAATACCATAGCTACACATATACACACATACACACACACACACACACACACACATATATATATATATATAGATGTAAGGTCATCTCGAAGCACAACCTAGATTATCATATCTTTATTTTAAGGCCCCATTATAATCCTATCAGGATTTAGTACTAACAAGCTTAGGGCTTCTGATCTATTTGTCTCATTAAAAATTAATCAGGTATAATAATGAAATCATAAGATAGAAGAGGCTAGAATCATACCTCAAATCTCGATATTGAATCAATGAATGATCTGTCATAAGCTAGACATAACAATGATCATAACATTGATAATAACAATATCAATAACAACACGAGTAATCGGCTATTCCAAACAACCAAATACCTAGTTGAGCCTATGCGTACCACCACCACCAGTCTTAGAAGGTTCAATTAGCATACAAAAACAAAGGCATAGTCATCACCCATATCTATGCAACCCTCTCATACGAGCTGATAGACATAGGTACATACTGGTGATAGGCGATGCACATACAAGTATGAATGCAACCGAATCCATAATATCATAATACCATCATCATAACCATCACTATCATATCCATCATTACCATAACCATCATTATCATAATCAACCTTCGGCCTTGGGGAATATCATTATATCATCATAATATCCTCTACCCTTGCTGGGTGTCATCATAATATCCTCTGGCCTTGTCAGGTATCATCATACCATCATAATATCCTCTGGCCTTGCTGAGTATCATCATATCATCATAATATCATAATCAATGTTAATAATAGAGAGCGATCCCCATGAGGGATAAAGAATAAGCCCTATGAGGGCTAAAGTAAATAAACATAAAAAGAGAAATAAGGTAGAGTATACTTCCATAATCCATTGCTCATCATTAATCTCATATTATTAATTAGCATATATATAACATGAATATTATAACTTTTATTGGGTTTTACCTAAAATTTATATTATCAATCCAACATCTTCCTCCGTCCCATACCGGAGAGATATGTATCTGGATGTGATATGAGCTCAAACCATATCTAAAAGAGTGTAAATCTGTAAGTTTGTTTTCTAGAGTAAAATTCGGGACTAAATCATTATAAAAGTGTAAAAAGGGTTAGAATCCTTCACGATTGGAGTAATTAGTAATATCAAATCATAAACTAGAACGTATCTTGGTCAAGTCTTTAAAACATCATTATTAACCTTTTTTACCTATAAATTATTCATTAAAATGGGCATTTATTATTATGAAGAAATCCACTATTAAGGTAGAAAGTGGGCTTTAGCCCTTAGTTAGTGACAACAATAACAATACTATAATTTAATCTAAATTGTATCGATCAACGATGCAATGATCATGCATGTATCAGATCTATGCATGCCATCACCAATATTCATACAATGGAACCATAACCATTAATATATCAATAAACGACAATCATATCCTTTATAAGGATAGACACTTATCAGATGGTCAAATCATATCATAACATTATCTTGGGCCCAATAATATGTTTGGAATAATTATAATATCATATTCACAGCCTTTATCCCACATACATATCTGGAACCTATATAAATATCACATTTATGAATCATCTCATTTTAAATAAGCCATAGCGTAGTTATGAGGCATAGCATCTCCATAATCCATAAGGTATATCTATAGTCATCTCACATTTAGGAGGCATAATATATTAATAGACATATCACATCTAGGAAACATCTTACTTCTATAGGTCATATATCATGACTATAAGGGATATCATCTCTATAGGCCACATATCATATCTAAGAGGAAATAACATCTCTAAAGGCCATTAATTATAATCTGAGGAAAGTCTTCACAATTTACCAAGACATGAATTAAACTTATTCTAAAGGATCAATAGTCTTAACTATGCCTAATAGCTGTAACTAAATCCACAAGAGTTAACACAAGTCTTGGCCTAAGTGGGCCGAACGATCCCATTGCTAATCCTTAATTTCCATAACTAGGAAATCTATGCCCCAAACTAGGCTAAGGTATTTAGTTCAAATTTTAGATGTCATGTAAGCCATAACAAATCCTAAGATAGGAACTTCATCTAGAAACACGGGCATCAAGCCAACTCTGCTCTAAACTATGGTTTCAAGATCACTAGACTAGCCCAAATAGGGTTAATCATACCAACCATGATTTTAAAAATTAAATCATATCCCAAGCCTAACATTATATCATATCCATGCTACAAATTAGTTCAATTTAGGGAGGAGGAAATGGGACTAAAAAATTATATTAAGCATTTCAACTTACGAGCCAAAACCCTCATCTAAACTGAAAATACAATATTTAATACTAATTCATTCTACCCTTAATCAAACTTAACATTCATATTCACATATAACATATAATATGTAGCATCTTACAAAGAAGAGAAGAGAGAAGCCTACCTAAAAGCCAAACCATAAATACTCATATTATTCACCAAAAGCTCAACTTTATTTCAAAATTCCAAAATGCCATCACACTATAAATATCATAATCTACTCATCAATAAAAGAATAACGATACCCATATTGCACCATTGTGCTCCGAATTCAAAAACGACACCAAAAAACCTAAGTGGGTCCCACTTATGAAAAATGCAGTTTCGAGGTCAACTCAACATTTATACCTCATCAAGGAATCATAACCCTTAATAAATGGGTGTAAACTAAGCAAACTTTAGGCTACAATCAACCCCCAAGTAAATTTAGGGTTTGTGATCAAAACTAAGAATTTCAAGCATGAATTTGAAGGATTCTTACCTTAAATACAAATATATTCACAATAATAGATGATAATCAAGCTCCTAAATCACCCACACAACTCAATTTTGAGTTATCATAAGCATTTAGTATTGTTAGCTCTCAAGAGTGAGGAGAAAATAACCAAATGCAGCCTAAAGGGTCATTAAATACCCCTTTCTAGTTAAGAAGATATTGTGATCTCACTTCTTAGATCATGATCACAATAGATCAATTGCCCATAACCTAGTGCAACCTCCATAGGGAAATCATAACAGCCCTTGTGCGATTGCAATGCACTAGATATCAAAAAGCTTGGAAAATTTGTAACAATGCCTCGAGACTCAATCGGGATCCTATTTTTGCAAATGAACTATATAACCCCACTAGATTTGATGCTTTAGACATGATGGCAAAGTCAGATTTTCCATACAAGGTCGTTTCTACCAAATGTAGGTCCCACACCCATACTTCCAATTTTCTAACTTTTCTACCAGTAGGTCGAAATAAGGTCAGGTGTATTGGGACCCAAAACAAAGGTCTACCTAGCCTAAAATCAATAATTTTGAGAATTTGACATAGTTATAATTTGCTTCTGAGATTTTTTTATTAAAGTTTTCTCTCGGTGTCCATTTGGAACCCATAAAAACTTCTAAAAAGGGAATTCGTTCTAAAAACCAAATGAACTATCTGGTAATCGAACTGTCAATCTCAATAAGTCATAACTAACTTGGGAAAGATATGGGAAATCCCTACCAGCAAAAATAAGTGGGAATATAAAAAATGATTGGAAGGGTCATTATAGTGCACTTGGTGGAAGGGTCTAGCTCCGTGTATTGTACCACTATCGGTGCAAGAGTTTGCCTATGGTGTTCCTATAGTTTAGAGTATAGATCCTCTAGTGGTTCTAAAATCTACATATGGTACTTTACAGGCTCGAGTGTTTTTTCTTATTCTATGCTAATATTCGAGTATGGTATTCCCAGATCGGGAGTTCAACCTTCATCTATATTACCCCCTTAGGTGGATCTCAACCAGCCAGATTTACTATGCCTTTTATTATTATGAGTACAGTTATGTCTTCCGAGGATCAAAAGAGGATTGAGGGATTCTCTTATTTGGGTTCACCCAGGTTTAGTGGTGCTGTGGGCATGGATGCTTATGAGTTCTTGATTCATTATCGTGAGAAGTAACATAACCTTAGATCACTTAAGTCACATGGGATTAGTTACACTATTTATGAATTGAGAAATGCTGTCAGGGATTGGTGAAGGTCACTTGTTAGTTTCAGACCTCTTGGTTCGCCAGAGATGACTTGAGATTAGTTTGCTAAGGCCTTTTCTGATAGGTTTATGCCATACAATTTGAGGGATCAAATGGGAGATAAGTTTGATCACTTAAATCAGGTATTCATGACTATTGTGGAGTATGAGGCACATTTCCATGCCTTATCTAGATATTCTTATACTAGTATTGCCACCGAGTCTAAGAAGATTCAAAAGTTCATAAAGGGGTTAGATGTTTCATATCAGCTTGCTGCTGCCCATATGGTAATACCAGGGGCATTATTTAAGAGTATAATAGATCATGGAAAGATGACTGAGTCTATTCTTCGAGTGTCTCAGGGAGACTCTAAGAGAGTATGTCGACAGTGTGAGTTCAAAGGTCATACTTCTCGAGGTAGATATTCCATAGGCATCTATGGGTATCATGGTAGATCCATGTAGGAAGATTTGCAAGATTTAGGTAGTGGGTCTTGTAGTTCAACAACTTTGGGTGGTTGTTCTAGATCATCCATACCTCTTTCTATTGAGTCAAGCTGCAGAGTTTGCTTTATGTGTGATTAGGCTGGCTATTTGTCCAAGAATATCCCTACCATATTTTTAGTCCTACTCCTATATCGGCATTAAGAGGTACTGGTTCTACTAGAGGTGCGTGAGACAGAGATAGTAGTTACCATGGTGGTGGTCGTAGGGCTACTCAGTCAAGTAGTGGACATGGATAGTGCTATGCTATACCCGTGTAACACCTCAATTTTCTAAACCGGAGTGCTACATGGTGCTTATGACCCCGAAGGACCACAAGCTAACCCATAGCTGATATCTGTGCCTGTACACTGCAATATATGACGTAATAATGTGGAAAACATGAACAATAGGCCATAAGGTTCAATTGCATAGAATATTTGACAAATCATAACATCCATATGAGGTAACGAATACCTAAAACAATTGAAATCTGAATCAAATCTGAGCTAAATCTAAAAGCCTCTAAATACTGTCTGAATAAGGAGTTGAAGGAACATGTCTCCAACTAACTCTGTCTAGAAAAACTGGATTGAAATAATAAATGAAATAAATAATATTGTCCTCAAATGGATGAGGACTCACTGCAACTCTGCGACTAGAATACTACTGCTATTTTTGATCTGGAGCTCGTATCTATGAACCTATGGTGGAACGTGAAAGAAAGCACCATAGTGCAAATGCATCAGTACAAATGGGAGTACTGAGTATACGAGTGAGGTAGGCTAAATGCAAAAAAGGGTTTACATGCATGAACAATTCTAAATGACTGGCTGATATGAACATAAGAGTGCAAACATGCATACATAGTAACTGAGATTATGATTACATGATATCTAGATCTGGACACTAATACATAATCTACTGATATCTAGCATGACAAATCCTAAAATTCTGATAACATAGATGACTGTGTCTGACAGTCCTGAATCTAATAGAACTATCTATGTTCTATTTTTTAACTAAATTGACTGTATGTGACAGTCCTGATATACTGAAATCTGAAGAACTATCTGAGTTCTTTTACTGAGACTGGGACTGAAACTGTGGGAGGTAGTTGTTTGACCGATATGCCCCAATAACACATATAACTAAGTTGGGGTCCAATTTTTGCCTCGATTGGAAGGGTGTCAATACCGCGCCACTGGTAAGGACAGTTGTGAGTGACCTTTAACTGGCAGGTACTCAAAATAAGAACGATGGGAATCCTAAACTGACGGATTAAGCCACCTCATCAACCCTAATATGACAGGTTAAGATGTCTCAACCTACGCTGGCTACGTAGTTCTGGAACACAAGGATGATTACTAAGAATCACAGCCTAAACTGACAGGTGAGTTCCCATCCTTGGGTTCACTCGGTGCTAAATTCTACTCCCATCTGAAGAGACTGAACGTGATTTAACTGACGGTACATGGACTGAGTAACTGACTTCCATTGACTGATAGATTAGTGCTACTATTTGAGAATTAACTGAGATCATGAGATTTCTATGGTTTCCTGAGTCACATGCCCGACTGAGTTCTATAGATCATGGCTTGACTAAGATTATCATGATAACATGACATGGATCTAGGTACACAACTATATTTTTGGGTACAAGTACTCCCAAGACTCAATGGAAGGAAATTGACACACATGACTGACTTGATCATAAGAGTAGAGTCCACAATTTACCATATCATGAGTAAGGGATTTCACACTAAGTATAGTTCTCAATATCTTATACATGGAAGGGAAATTCTTACAACATGTATATACTTTCATAGCTTCAATATCATGGTCAATCCATATCACAACAACAACGCATATCACTCATATGGAATTCATGGGAAATCGTAAAGCATTAGCATGGACTTGTCATTTAAGCACTATTAAATCATGGGACATGAATTCTATCATCTAGGTATATTATCAAACACTTTGCATGCATTCTTTTAGCTTAAGTGTGTTCATGAATTTCACCATATTAAGCCACATAAGGATCATGGGTTTCAACTAACAAACACATATACTTCATGAAATCACCTTTAGATATCATCTTGAAACTTAAACAACAATCATCAACATGTACATGCTCATATCACAACAAGACAATCACAAAATATTTAAAACATGGTTCTTGAGCTCTATGAACAAAATGGATCCATAGATGAACACTACGCATACCTGACTCAAGGTTCTTGATGATTTTGAACTTGAAGGATTTGAAATCCTTTGATTTTTGGAAGAAGATTGGGTCTTGTTCTTGGAGATTAAAGTTAGAGAGAACCCCTAGTTTTTTTTTGTGAAATAATAATGAGCAAAATAGCTGAATTTGGACTCATCTGGATATATATAGGCGAGTGGTAAGTGACCAAATATCCCTATTAAAATGGCCTGGAAGTAAACTAAACGTATCATGTTACGACCCGATTGATGGTCCGTTAAGAACTTGACGGTTCGTTATTTCAACCGTCATACGTGGACCAGAAATGGGGTTCACTGGATAAGAGTTGACGGCCTGGATGACGGTCCGTAAAAAATCTAACAATCCATCAACTCGTTCGTCAATCCTTATCCAGAACGTGGCCCTACTTCCTTGGCTGTGATGGTCAAAGTGCTGGTCTATCACTTGTTTGGCGTTCCATTAACTTGGATGTCCCACCTGGGCGTTTTGGTCAGTTCTAAGTAAAACATCCATAACTTCCTCGCCAGTGTCGGATTTGGAAAAAATTGGTATCGTTAGAAAGCTAACTCAATTTTCCACGTGATAGAAAGTAGACATCTCAAAAATACCACGGGTACAAAAATAGATTTGTATTTCAAAGCAAGTATTAGCATCCTTGACATTATTTCTAGCTAGGAATAAGCACGGGTATTACAACCAGCCAAACCAGAGGCAGATCTTCACATGTTGTTATTACATGTGTCGTCCCAGTTTATTTCAGATCTACATTTATGTTATTTGATCTAAGGTCGACTTTCTCCAATATGTTTGCATATTTTGCTTTGGATTTTGATTTTGCTAGTAATTATCTTTCTATGTGTAACGCCCCAAAATCTGATTCCCGGGATGCCACATGGTACTCTGAACTACAAGTGGTTCTGAGTAACCCTGACTGCCTTTTTCTAAATCTAAATGTCAAATTCGGGAAGGTATGAATGAAAAATCATAATAAATACAAAAACTATCTGAATTATCTGGGTATATCTGAATCATACTAATCTCAAAAGTCTAATAAATCAAATACTAAAAATCTGAATATCGTAATTGAGATCTAAAACTGAATATAGTAGTATGGCAAACCTCTACTAACTGAATCTAGAGAGTCACTAGGATAGGCCCCCAACTGACTCAAACTTTCTGAAATGAATACGGAAACATCTATGAATAAACTAAAAATATGAATAGCTAAGTCCCTAAAATATGAGGACTCACCAAATGTAGAGATACAGATGACATGCTCGGAAATCACTCGTGCTGCTGAGGCTAAGCACCTGAACCTACATTATGAGATAATGTAGCACATAGACATATATGTGGATTTGTACTTTGATGATGTACTGAGTATATGGGGGTGAATGCAATAAGTGAGCAATATAATATCATCACAAATTATAAAATCATGCATGCTAAATGTAAATAACTTACATAGGCTTGGTTAAAATCTAAAATTTGAAAATCATAAATGATAAATAATAAAACATATGCTGTAAATCTTGTGAGCCATTAAACTTAGTTCTGAAATATGCATTCTGTTCTTAATCTCAAATTATATAGGCTAAGTGAAATTAGAAAACTTAGTTTGAAAATATTTACTGTTAGGGAGGTTCTCTTAACAGACATAAACTATGTGAGCTACATGAAATCCAATGTCTTGACCTCCTAAGGAAGAAACCTCACGTTGGGGAGAGGTGTCATACTCTTTCTAGGGAGTATAACCTAATCCAGGTGATCGATCACAAGCTAAAACAGTCATCCATATGGAAATGGGAAAGATAATCTATACCTGCGTTGGCTACGTAGTTCTATGGAAGATAGGGCATGCTAATCCCACACTTCCCACTCGATGCTAAATACTACTCCCTTTTAAAACTGTATGCTTAAACCATTGGAAATTCATTTTTAATACTAACATAAGGGTTCATATGGAAAACCAATGATGCATTTATATGATTAAATTTTTAAATAAAGCTTATCTGAGTTCTGTAAATAGTAATAATCTGTAAAGTGGATTCCAAATCTCAATCAGTAATCGAAAGATCAAAGCTTTTATGAAAAACTATAAATAACCTGCTCATAAGATGCTTAAAGCTTCATCTTTCTTAAAATCATAAAATCAATCTTAGGAAAATAATCCATGCTTCAATCTCATGTTAAAACATCATAATATTCATGCTTGGTAATGTAAACATTCATAACTAAACTTAAAATCTGGAAATTTCAGCAATATGCATAAAAATATGAACATAATTATGTTGTTCAATTTCTAAATTATTGGAAATATCATAAGCTTGTAAACAACATTAATGGGTATAAACCCTAACTTCAATTTCGTGGAAACTCATATAAAATTCAGTAAATTCATAATTAAAATAGGTTTTGGGCACAAGGATGAAAGGAGTATCCTTGTTCATAACCCCACATACCTTAATTGATGATCTTTGATGAAAAACTTGAATCTTGGATTCCTATAAATGCTTTGAAGATGAATTCCTAGAGTTTTTGTGTTGGGGATCCTCAATCTTGAATTTCTTTGAAGAATTAATGGAGGAATTTGGATTTCTTGGGGAGAAAGTTTGTTGAGCTAGGGTTTTGCTTGAGAGAGATTTGATGAAAAGCTGATGTAAAGTGCTTTAAAGGGGTTTAATTCAATGTTTAAGATAGATTAGGGGCTGGGAGAATGTAACGCCCTGAATCTAATATCCAAAATGCTATACGGTGCTAGCAATCTCGAAGGACCATAAGCTAACCCATGACTGATATCTGTAACTGAGTACTGCATAATATACCATATAAATGTGGAATAAAAAGGCTGAAAGGCCATAGGGTTCAAATATATGATAAAACATATTATCTGGAAACACGGTATAACAATACCAAAACTAAAATAAACTGTCTGAACATGCTAGTCTGAAAGCCTCTAAACTATCTAAAAACTATGGAGTTGATGGGATATGTCCCCTACTAACTCCGTCTACTAAAACTAAAATAATGAAGTAATGAAATAATCATGAGATCCTCGAATGATGAGGACTCACTGCAAATCTACTACTGCTGATTGAATTTGAAGCTAAATGCGATCGGGAACTTGAGCGCCCGAACCTATGGTATAAAACACCATAGCGCACAAGAAAAGTATGCGTCAGTATGTCTAAATATACTAGTATGAAAAGTGAGGTAGGTTGAATGCATAAGGTTTATATGCATGAACAATACTAACTGACTAAATAACATGAACGTGAAAATACATGCATGAATACATAACTATAAATGAGATCGTGATAATACTGACTACTAAGTCTGAATGCTGATAACATGAGTTTCGTATAACTAATATACTGTTAATTATGTGACTGTGTCTGGCAGTCCTAATTTTGATGGAACTAGCTGAGTTCTATCCTGAACTGAATGACTGTATCTGACAGTCCTGAATCTAAAGAACTATTTGAGTTCCTTTAATGAGACTAAGACTGAGACTTTGGGAAGTAGTCATCTAACCGACATACCCCTTTTTTGTATAGAGTTGGGGTCTACTCTATAACCCCAACTGGAAGGGTGTCAATATCGCGCCACTGGTAAGGACAAGCTGTGTGTGACCCTTATCTGACAGTGTCCCCAAAAGAGAATAGTGGGACCCTTAACTGGCAGTGTTAATCAACCTTATCAACCCTCAACTACCAGTGTTGATGTCTCAACCTATGCTGGCTACAAAGTTCTGGAATGCAAGGATTACTTCTAAGGGTTACACCCTCAACAGTCAGTGTGTGCCCTCATTCTTAGGTTTGCTCGATGCTGAATCCTACTCCTAACTGAATAGACACTAAACTAATTATACTAAGATAAACTGGACTAAGTTCGCTGAGTTTCGTGGACTGAAGAAATGTTACTGAATTCTGTTAACTAACTGAATTCATAAGATTACTGAGTTTTCTTGAGTTATGTAACTGACTGCATTCTACTAAGTTCTGAAACTAACTGAGAATCCTACTGATTATGAAATGATTGAGATTATCATGAAATTGAAACTGGCTCTAGGTACATAGCTAAATTATCGGGTACAAGTACCCCCAGGACTCGATTGCATGAAACTGACAAGACATGACACTTCTTGAACACATGACCATAGTCAACAAGTTATAGTACAAACATTAGGGATTTTCATGAAGTATTTGCATGTCATACGCTTACACATGAATAGGAATACATATAAATATGTCATAATTTCATAAGTCTAATCTCTCGAGCATTCCACCAAACCATTACAACGCATAACAATAACATGGAGGTCATTGTGAACATAAGGGTAAAGCATGGATTCATCTATTTGGTTACAATTGAGTCATAAAGCATAATTATTATTCTCTTAGGCATTTTAGCAAACACCTTGCATGCATAACTCGAGGCTTAGGTATGGACATTAAAATAATACATCATGGCAACATTTTTCACTTCCAATACAAAAATTCCAACCAGATGCTAACATAATTTCATTATATGTGTTAAGGATTTCAACTTGATAATCATACAACAACATAAACATGGATAGATTCAATTCATAACATGAAATCCAAAATTTATATTTTTGAAAGGGGTTTCTTGAGCTTCATGGGTGAAATGAACCCATGAATCAACACTTTACATACCTTAGATTGAAAGTTCCTTAAAGTTCTTGGACTTAAATAAGGAACTTGAATCTCTTAGTTTCTTGAAGAAGGGTTGGGATTTTGTTCTTGGGGATTGATCTTTGAGAGAAACCCTAATTTGGTGTTGTAGATGAATAATGAAGTTATAAGCTCTGGCCTGGTATAATTAGGGGTTAAAACGGGTGGAAAAAGACCCAAATACCCTTTTTAAAACTTCTTAAAATACTGATCGGAAGTGGCGATGGTTTGGGCGAAGGTCCGTCACTGGCTCGACGATCCGTCGGTCTTGACCGTTGCATTTGGCAAGAACCTGAACTTTCTGCCTCGTCTGCGATGGTTTGGGCGACGGTCTGTCGCTGGATCGATGGTCCATCGGTCCTGACCGTCGCACTTGACTAGAATTGGGTTCACTCCCTTTGTTGCGAAGGCTTGGGCGACGGTCCGTTGCTGGCTTAATGGTCCATCGGCCTGACCGTCGCTTCTCGACAGTTCCAACAGTTCTCTGTAAAATGTTCATAAATTTTTACTCCGATATCGAATTTGGAAAAAATTGGTTTCATTGGAAATCTAATTCAATTTCCCACATGATAAAAAGTTGAAATTGGGGAAATTCTATTTGATTTAAGCATTAATCATTTAGGAAGTCATCACTAACTCTTCTGGAGAGTAGATTTGACTTTAAAAAAGTTTGGGGTATTACAAAGAATGAGCAAAGTACCCATTTTTTTAATAATTAAATAGATTGAAAAATACATATTTTTCCAAACTGGGTGGCTATCGCGACGCACCACTATCATGGTGACTCACTGGAAATTGACAAATGGAAACTGAGCAGACTTCGTAATGCGGAGCCATTGCGGTGCCCCTTTGGAATGCCATTTTGGTACATGGAGAAATTAATGATTGGGAAATTGAACCTCTCCGCAATATTCCAATATTGTAGAGGGCCACTTAAAATTGACAATCATCATTTAAACCCTCTACGTGATACGCTAGTGATCGAAATGACAGTGTTTTACGAATGGAACTTAAAATAGCCATAACTCCTTCACCGAGTGTCGGATATAGATGAATTTGGTATCTATGGAAAGCTTAATAAATTTCCCATGCAATGGGAAGTCTAAATCTGAATAATTCCATATGAAATAAATAGTAATCATTTCGGAAGCTATCCCTTAACATTCTAGGGATGAATTTAAGCTAAGAAGGTATGGGGTATTACACTATGCCTATTTATGTATCTTTCTTTGTAGGGTACTCTTTAGTGGTGGATCAGGTGTACCAATCCTTTATTGTGACTTTTCCAGGTCGTGAGACTTGGGTAGATCTGATTATCCTAGACATGGTAGGTTTTAATGTCATCTTGGGTATGGATTGATCAAATACTTATCATGCTATCCTAGACTATTATTCTAAGGCCGTGTTTTAGCTCTACCAGGTGTTCCAATGATAACTTGAAAGGGTTCTCTTCATTCGGTCCCTAGAGAGTTATATCCTTTTTTCAGACTCTTTATTTGGTAGAGAGAGGGTTGTTCTCTTAGTTGACCCATATTCATGACACTAGTATTAATTCCCCATCATTTTTAGATTCTATTTGTATTGTCTATAATTTCATTGATGTTTTACCTATGGAATTGCCTGGTATGCCTTTGAATTATGATTTTGACTTTGCCATTGATATTGAGCCAGACACCAAGACCTTCTCTATTTCTTCTTATAGGATGGCCCTATTAGAGTTGAAAGAATTCAAGGATTAGTTGCAGGATTTGTTAGATAAGAGATTTATCAGACCTAGTGTATCACTTTGGAGTGCGACTATCTTATTTGCGAAGAAAAAAGATAGTTTTATGTGTATGTGTGTTGATTATTGATAGTTAAATAAGGTAATAGTTAAGAATTAGTATCCTCTCCCTGTATTGATAATTTGTGATTAATTTCAGGGTGCTTCAATCTTTTTGAGGTACGGGTATCACCAGTTGAGGATTAGAGCTTTAAATATTCTGAAGATAGCTTTTCAGACTCAATACTATCATTATGAGTTCTTGGTTATGTCCTTTGGGTTGACCAATTCCCCAGCTACATACATAGAGTTGATGAACCGGGTATTTAGATCGTATCTTGACTCTTTTGTTATTGTATTTATAGATGATTTCTTAGTTTATTCCAAGAGTGAGGTCGATTGAGGAGCATTTGTGAATTATACTCCATAGTTTGACGGATGAAAAGTTGTATGCTAAATTTTCCAAGTGTGAGTTTTGGTTAAAGTTTGTTTCTTTGTTAGGTCATGTGGTTGATCCGAAGTGGATTTATGCGCATTGGTGTTGTTATCCTAGCTTATTTAGCCTTATTTTAAGGACTTCTTGCGTGCTTAATGAGTGAATGATGATGTAATTGAGCATCTAAGTGTCTAAGTATTTGATTACAATGTTCATGGTGTCTTTCAAACACGTTTGTACTTAAATTGGTCACTTAGAGTTCATATGTGAAAACTAGTGTTACTAGCTTGAGCTAGGTGTTTGTCTAGTTGATATCAATGGATTCTATTGTGTTTAATGAGTTTCTAATGGTATTATTGTGTAATTATACATGGAAAAACTTGTTTATAATGCAAAAAGGTCAATTTAACCAAGCCCAGAGTCAAAACAATAACTGTAAGATCAACGTGGGCAAGCCTAGTCTTAGCTCGTGTTTTTAGTTCACGGTTTTTGATATTGTGTTGTTTTGAGCTCTAATAGGTGGTGTTTGGTGATATATCATACTTGGTGTGTTGATTATGATGATATATGAATTATATAAAATCTGGAAATCAATTGGAAACAATACCAGAATGCTGGGAATGGATCAACGGAAGCACAAGACCCAACTTGACGTAAAATGGACACTTTGGATGTCACCAACGCGTGTAAGACCTTGTCAAGGGCTGTTGGGAATTTTCTATGCATAGTCATATTCCTAATGGGCCTAAAAAAGTTTTCCCTCACAATGATCCCACGACGTGACGTCCATCCCGGTGGAATGACCCCCGCGACGCGCCCCTTGTTTCATCGATGGCGAAAAGCCTTGTTCTATAAATAGGACACTTAGACTTGTTGTTATTAACGTTGGACATATTGGATATTTGGATAGGGGCTGCTAAACACTTCTTTTATGGTTTATATCTCTTTACTTTATATTTTTAATGGATTATATTATGTATTCAAGAATTTTGATTACGGTTATGTCTATTAGTGGCTAACCGCCCCTTTTCCGGGGTGAAGGCAAGAACATGTTTACTTTCGCTTTGAATTGATTTTTTTTAAATTTATTATAATATTTGGTTCTTTGTTTATCCTTGTTTTAACTATTTGAAGGAGTATTTAACCTTAGAGTACATATATTGTCGACCTTGTGATCTCGGGAGAGGGAATAAGAAGACCGATCATGGGGATGAATAGAGTAAGGCTCTTATTCTTTTATGAAATAAGGAATTTGAATTAACGTCTAGGATAGGGATATACCTAGAAGCTTTACTTGATTCACTACTGGATGAAATATAAATGCGTTTAGCTTAATTCTCATATCCCCGCTCAAAGATGTAGTTGTGGGTATAAGTTAGATAGGTGATTAGAGGTCGGGGGATCATGATCATAAAATCAACCTCATGAATCAACAATCAAGATAAGTAATCTAATGAATGGGGTTCAATAGTGTATTCTTAGTGCTTTAACCTCGGACTTTTATCCATTGATTGTCCAAAGTCTTTACTTTATCGCATTAGGTACTTTACTTTAAGTTCATAAACTTTCAAAAGTTTTTCGGTTATGTTTGCACTAGTTTAATCTCAATAGTTAAACTAAAATTGGATAGTTATTTAACACAAGTATTTGAGGGATCAATATTCGGCTTTATTTAAGGCCACTGTATTACTTGGTGAGACTATGTACACTTGCGTGTGCGCTTTGGCACAACCAAGTTATTGGCGCCGTTGCCGGGGACTTGTAAAGGTGCAACTATCTTGATTTTAGTTTATCTGTACTGAGTTGTACATAGTTTAGTAGTTTTTCTTTTTAGTTTCTTTTACTTTTTCCTCATATTTCTTGATATGTCAACCTAGGATTGATAGTTTTCAAGTGATGACAATTCTTGTTATTTTTTAGGGGACCCTATCGAGAGGCTTTTTGTCTAGATTTTGATGGAAGTGCATGGAAGGTACCTTAATAATATGAGGTGAATACTGTCCTATCTGTGGAGTAGACCTTAAGTTGGTGTATGGTTTGTGGTAACAGTGGTCATTCTGCAGCTATATGTGCTGTTAATCCCGATTCAAAAATGTTTGTGGGCTATACTCAAAGGCCATATTAAGTGAACACCTATAATCAAACGTGTGATGTCAATCCCGATTCAAAAATATTTGTGGGCTATACTTTGCACTTGTGTTATGGACTTTGGAGGCTTTGTATGGTAGGTGTTATTTCTCTCCAGTTGGTTGATTTGAGGTTTTTAAGATTAGACCTCAAGGTACGAATTTGCTTTGAGAATGTTTGGATAGAGTTTGGGTCATTCAGTATAGAATTCGAGAAGTTCAGAGTAGGCAAAAGTGCTACGACAATTGTAGACTTAGTGCCTTAAGATTTAGTGTTAATGATCAAGTCTTCCTTCGTGTGACTCCTGTCAAGGGCCTGATGAGGTTTGGGAAGAGGGGCAAGCTTAGCCCCATATATATTGGATTATTTGAGATCTTTTGATTAATAGGGATGTGACTTATGAGTTAGCATTGCCCCCCAGATTTACTAGTTGTTCATACAAATTTCATGTTTCAATGTTTCACTATTACATTCCGGACGAGTCTCATATCATTCATTGGAATTCAGTGCAGTTAGATGAAAGGTTGTCTTTTGTTGAGGTGCCCGTCCCCATTCTAGCTAGGGATGTTAGGCGGTTGCATTCTAGAGATATTGTGGTGGTTAAGTTCTAGTGAAGACATCAACCTATAAATAAGGCAACTTAGGAGGTCGAGTTTGATATGCGTGGTAGTTATGCCCTGCTTTTCGTTGATTTAGGTATTTTCCTTGCCTTTAGTTTGAGAACAAGCTAGAATTTTAGTAGTGGATGATGTAATGACTTACTTTTTAGTGATTTTTATGAATTATTCATTTATCTATGACTCGACCTTTTACCCCTCCCTATGGTTGCTTTGTGGTATTTTTGAGATGTGGGGATGATCCGTATGGTTCCCAATTCATTGATTTGTGCGAGCTTGTGATTTTTGGAGGTTAAAAAGGCTCTATAGTTGACTTCAGTCAATATTTTTTATTTGGTGCATCAGATGGCAAAACAAACCACGCTAGTAGATCAGGAACGTTGATTTTAGGTTGGTAACATAGTTGTTGTGATTTTACGGGTTCTGTATACATTTTGATCATCAGTTTTGAAAATTGTGAAATTAGGTCTTGAGGGTCAATTTTGTGAAAATGACATTTTTTGAAAAATCTGATATTACTATTGAGTCTAGAGCATCGAATTTAGTCTAGTAGCATATCCCGTTTGCATTCTATGGATTTCGAATGAATCCCAAGGGCCCCATTGAAAACTTTGAAAAATTCCAAGTTTGCTAGTACATCACCAACTAAGGTAGTTGCTTACATGATGACTGCTTAAGCAACCAAGAGGCCGCTTAAGCAGCCATATCTAATGTGCCATATGTCACTTAAGTGACCAAGGGGTCGCATAAGCAACCATGCTGACAGTAGCCATTGCCTCTTAAGTCAATATCTTGTCTCTTAAGCGAACATTTAGTCGCTTAAGTAATCGTAAGCTAGTACAACATATAAAATGCAATTTTCTCTATTTTCTACCATTTTTGAGACTTAGACCTTCGAGTTTTAGAGTTTTGGGCGATTTCTTCCATTTTAATGATTGGGTAAGCTCAAATCCCTATTTCTATTATTTTTGTTCGATTCTTGTCATCTAAATATTTTTAAACTCGATTTCAAATGTGGAATTTGGGGATTTTGGCCCAAAAATCCTAATTTAGTATTTCTTTTATTCAAACCCCAATTTCAAACCTTTTTACTTGGGTTTTCTTCTATGAGTTACACTAAGCATGGTTAATATATTTGTCATGACCTGAACCAAGGCCTGACCGTGATGGGTATCTCAAGTCCACTAAGGACCGACGACCACCCCTATACCTTAGCCAATCGGAAAACCTTACAACTAGCAACGAATGAGTTTCGAACATATAACAAGATAGAGCTGAGTTCTGAATATATAATAAGATAGAAAATCAACTAACTCAGAAAGGAGTTTAAGAATTAGAATAACCACACCAATCCACAGAAACCCACAAAGCCTCTAATAACCATGAACAATAGAAGTCTGGACATGCCCCCGACCATAGCCAAAATGAGTCCCAAAAGGAATAGTTCAAAACATGAATGAAACAAGACCATGAAATGAGGGTCTTCTATAGAATGGAAGTTCACCACTTTAATGCTGACTCACGAGCAATCCAAAAATTACCTATCACTGCACAGAGAAAGCAGAAGTGTCTCCGTTCCATGCATCGCGTGGGCATACAACATCTGAAGATGGTTAGTGGGGTGAGCGCTATCATATAACTAATATAAGGATAAAATAATGCCAATTCAAACTCCAAACCAAACTCAATGTACATGCTCACATACATGCATACATACATACATATATAAGATGTTGGGATAGGGAACAAGGTTTAGCATATGATTTAAAATCATTAACCTAGACTGTGTAGCCCTCACCGTCCTAAGGGCACCCATGAGCTGTATGGGTTCAGCTCCCCCTACTGAAAAGGTCCCAGAGCATGTTAGCCGTATGAACCAGGAAAAATCCAAGGATGAGCCATGGAATGCTTCAACCCCAACCAATCCAAAATATATATACAAGTGTGAACTATGCACACGGTCATAAAGACCCCCATGCCGACAAATGTGGTTTATAGTATTGATCTCCTCAAGAACTCTAACTTCCATGATGAGCTACGCAACCCCTTTTAAACCTAATTAAAATAAGTTTCACATTCCCTATCAATTTAACAAGGAATTTTCCATTAAGGCATCAACTACAGGTATCGTCATACCATTACGCCTTCAAACTTATTGTTCTGCCATACCAATTCCATCTACTTAGGGGAATGCCATGCCCCCCCCTTTATTCATTCAATCAAGGTGGGGGAATGCTACAAACCCCTTTATTAATTAAATCAAGTTTGAAAATAAAAATTATAGCCAACAAGACCTTCATACCCCTTTGCAATGTAATAGTTTAGGAAAGTAAGCCAATCCTGTGATTAACTATATTTCAAATCCAGTTATGCAAGTTGGTTGATGGAATACAATTTTCAAAACCAAATTCCAAACTAAAATGATCAATTTAGGGGAATACCTTGAACCCCATTCCATTCACCTTACCCATGCACCCCAACGGTTATAAAATACATAAATAAAACATGAACACTTGCATTAAAACCATGGAAATTCAAATCAAGTAGACATACTTCCAAAACCCACAACCCAATTCAAAATTCATATTAAAATCCACAAGATAACCATTTAAACACATACTTTAAGTAAAACAAGTTTAAGGGAAGAGGTACATGCCTGAAAGTATCATAATTATGTAGAGAAATCATCACTTGAAAGCTCTAAATGATCAACCTTGAGAAAACCTCGCTTGTTCTCGACTTAGGGATTTTAAGAGAGTTTAAAAGTGTGTTTGAATATATTTTTGGATGATAATGAGGTCCCAAAAGGGTTTTAAGGTCAAGGACCACAATTGGGGAAAAGGGAAAATGACCAAAGTGCCCCCCAATTAAAACACTAAAAAAATTATCACTACTGACTAGTCACGTCATGATTCGTGATGTCTGGTTATGAGTTTTCGTCATGACTCATAGTTCGGGAAGAGACATAGGGACTCCTCACTATTTACCCTATGAGTCATACCCTATGAATCGTATATGGATCTTGCGACTCGAAGGGTCCTAGTCGTAACCATAACAGTGAAATACAAGTGTGACTAATCCAAGTATGAAATACATGGGTTTTAGAGATATTTAAAGAGGTGAAGATATACATGCCTTAAATAACTTGAATTACCAAGAACTTGATTACCTCTTGCCACTAGATGAACACCTCTAGACCCTAGCCTCCAATCTTGCATCAAGACGCCTTTAGAGTATTTTAGAATGTTTTGGTCTTGTAAATAAAGACTTAGGAGGATACAATGCCTTATATAGTTAGAGGGTTTAGGGTTTTTGGCATGGGAAATGGCCAAAAGGTCATTGGTTAAAAAGTTGAAAATCTCACTCGTGCAAGGGTACAACTTCCTGATATGGTTCCTTGAGCAATCGTACCCTAGGGTACGAGTGGTATCCTAACTCATACCCTAGGCCTCTTCTAGGTCAACAACACTGTTGTGGGTACGAGTGGTTACCCTTGAGTCATAACCAAGGGTACGACTCGTTCCCCAATCGTGAGCGCTATCTGTGACAAAAATAGTTCACGCAGTTTAGAGACTTTACTCTATACGCTTGAGTAGTGTACGACTCATATGCATGGTTACAACTAAGGGATGGCCTTGTCGTATGGAGAACAGTATACTACCTTAACATTATAACTAGGATACGAAAGGGTATTGGGATAAGGTTATGAATTGTGACCAAGGGTACGACTCAATTTTCCAATTCGTAATCAACTAAGAGATATCAAAAGTTGTTTTTCAATGGTTCAAAATCTATGTGTTTCAATTCTCCCTCATTTGGAACCATTCATCTACAAATGAAGGGTAAGGCAATCATAAAAAAAAGTTCACACCTCAACATGCATCAAAACAACCCTTACTAAAGTTAGAAACAAGCACACAACAAGGATATAACACAACACGTATCATTCTCATCATCAATTAACCATTTCATTTTATTCACTAGGGAATACAATCCTATCATTTATCAAGGCCACATGGTTCCTTCAAAGTTTAGGGACTCGAACCCTTTATCAACCAAGACATTAGTCAAAGCAAGAGAATTAACATATACCTCAATTATAAGTTTCTGAAATTTAAAAAATGTGGATACTTAGACTTCATGCCCTCCTCCGCCTCTCAAGTAACTTCCTCAAAATTTTGGTACCTTTATAGAACCTTTACCAAACCCACTTCCTATGTTCGCAATTGGAAAACTTAATGATTTAAGATCCTCACTGGGACCTCATCATAAGACAGAGTCTGAAATATTGACATTCTCCAATGGAAAAACCAATGAAGGGTAACCCATACATTTCTGCAACAAGGACACATGGAATACCGGGTGAATGGAGTTCATACTAGGAGGCAACTCCAACTTATAGGCAATATTTACAACCCTCTTCACAATCAAGTAAGGTCTAACATAGCAGGGACTAAGCTTCCTCTTTTTGCCAAACTGCATCACTTCCTTCATGGGAGACACTTTCAAGAATACCCAATCGCCGACACTTAACTCCAAGTCCCTATGCCTCACATCCACATAGGAATTTTGGCGAATTTAAGTGGTTTTCAATCTATCGCGAATCACCTTCACCTTCTGTATGGCATGGTGAACTAAATTGGGCCTAATCAACTTATCCTCGCTAACTTTGTACCACCTAATAGGAGATCGACATCTCCTACCATACAATGCTTCAAAAGAAACCATGCCAATACTAGAATGGTAACTATTATTATAGGTGAACTCAATCAAAGTCAAGTTGTCATACCAACTACCTCCATAATCAATTACATAAGCCCGTAACATACCATCTAATGTTTGGATAGTTCTCTCTACTTGACCATCTATTTGCGGGTAGAAATAGGTACTAAGGCACACCTTAGTTACCAAACCTTTTTGGAATGACTTCCAAAAGTTGGATGAAAATAGAGGACTACAATTTGAGATAATAGACACTGGAGCACCGTGCAATTTCACAATCTCCACAAGATATAACATACGATAATCTTCCACCGATTAATTAGTTCTCATGGGTAAGAAATGGGTGAACTTAGTCATTCTATCAATAATGACCCAAATGGAATCACATTGATTCTGAGATCAAGGAAGACCGGTAACGAAATCCATATTAATAGACTCCCACTTCCATTCGGGCAACACAATTTATTGGTACAAACTACCAGGCCTGATGTGCTTAACTTTTACTTGTTGACACACCATACATTTGGCCACATAGCTAGAAACGTCATGCTTCATATTATTCCACTAGTAAAACTCCCTAAGGTCATGATACATTTTGGTAGAACCGGGATGACCCTTTCCCTCCATCCATCGACGTCGGGAACACATAGCCTACCTTGTTATCTCAAGACACCATCACCCCTAATCATAAATTCTGCAACATTGTGTTGACTCACATTACTTTTGATCTTCATTAAGTCGGGGTCCAAAACTTGCTTCTCTTTTATTTCAACAACAAGAGACGATTGAGATACCGAATGCACAATCATGTCACCATCCTCATAGTTCGTAAGCCAAACTCTAAGTTTTTCCAAACAGAGAATATCCTTCACCAATTCCCACTTATCCTCATCAACATGGGCCAAACTTTCCATGGACAGCCTACTAAGAGCATTGGTGACTACATTCGCCTTACCGTGATGGTAATGAAGAATCCTATCATAGTCTTTCAATAGCTCGAGCCACCCTCTTTGCTGGAGATTCAACTCTTTTTGGGTAAACACATATTGGAGGCTCTTATAATCAGAAAAGATATCAACATAAACACCATAGAGATAATGCCGCCAAATTTTCAAAGCAAAGACCACGACTAATAATTTACGTCATGGGTGGGGTAGTTCTTTTCATGAACTTTCAATTACCTATAAACATAGGCCACCACCCTACCATGTTGCATCAACACACAACCAAGATCAACACGAAAAGCATCACAATAATTTAGACCACAAAAACTTGACCTTTTTAAGGTTAATTTGGTCAACAGGGCAGCTATGATGGAAAATCTCTCTATAAATCATCTATAATAACCGGCTAGACCCAAGAAGCTCTGAATATCGGTTGGGGTCGTAGGTCTAGGCCACTTCTTAACTGCCGCAATCTTTTGAGGATCTACCATAATCCATTCACTAGAGATGACATGACCAAGAAAAGCTACGAATTTTAACCAAATCTCACACTTAGAGAACTTAGTATTCAAATAATGATTACCCAAAGTTCGTAACACGACACATAGGTGATCTACATGATTCACTCTTAGAATAGACAAGATATCATCAATGAAGATAATAATAAACATGTCCAAGAACGGATGAAAGACCTTATTTATCAAATCCATGAATACCACTGGGGCATTGGTCAACCCAAAGGATATGACATAAAACTCATAGTGACCATACCAGGTTCTAAAGGCAGTCTTAGGGATATTCACATCCTTAATTTTAAGTTGATGATAACCTGATCGAAATAAATCTTAGAAAAATACTTTGTACCCTGAAGTTGATCAAATAAATCATTAATCCTAGGAAAAGGATACTTATTCTTTATGGTCACTTTGTTCAACTGGCGATAATTAAAGAACATACAAAAGGAGCCATCCATCTTATGCACGAACAACACGAAAGAACCCCATGAAGACACACTCGGTCAGATAAAACCTTTTTCTAAGAGGTCTTTCCAATGCTCCTTAAGTTTTTTTAGCTCCTCTGGAGCCATTCTATAAGGAGGAATAGTGATCGGATGAGTGTTCCGAATAAGATCAATCCCAAAATTAATTTCTCTATCGGGAGGAACACTGGGAAGATCATCAGGGAACACATCAAGAAAATTATTCACCACGGGAACAGACTCTAGATAAGGCTGTTCCCAATTAGAATCTTTAACTCAGACCAATGATACAAGCAAACCTTTGCAACAACTTTTAGGCTTTAAGATAGCAAATAAACCTTCCCTTAGGCACTAAGGAACCACCTTCCCATATAATGATCAGCTTATTAGGGAATCAGAACATGACTCTATGGGTACGACAATCTAAGAAAGCATAGCTAGAGTGCAACCAATCCATTCTAAAAATTATATTAAAATAGACCATATCTAACTCTATGAAATCAACAAATGTATCCCTACCACCAATAGATATCACACATCCCCTATAGACCCTTCTAACAATCACAGGGTCTCCGATTAGGGTAGACATCGAAAAAAATTGACAGACTCTCAGAAGCATAATCAAGATGCATAGCCACATATGGGGTCACATAAGAAAAAGTAGACCCTGGATCAAGCAAACAGTACACATCACAGGAAAAAAAGTATCAACATACCCATGATAACATCAGGAGATACCTCAGAATCTTAGTGAGTAGCAAGTGCATATAAGCATTTTTGGCCAACACCAGTGCTAGAAATAGGAGAAAAAGCAGACACAACACCCTTTGGTGTGGGAGAAGGAGGAAGAATAGGGGCCTTGTTGGCCGAAGCAACTATCTGAGAGGGGAACTCCTTCTACATGTTCCCGACCTGTCCATAATAAAAACATCTGGCTCTCCCTTTCTCACACTAACCATGATGGCTCTGAACACAGAATCTGCAAAGAGGGTAGGGTGGAGCCATCTAGGAACCAATAGTCTAAAATTGGGCACCCAGTGCCCAGCACCTGCCATTAAACTAAGACTGAAGACCACCCAAAACCTTCAGGTAAGGAGAGCGAATACTAGCTGAGGAGAACGAACTTGAACTCCCCTAATTATTTTGTGGCCCCTTTTAACCATCTCTATCACTACTCTCGGAAGGCCTAAACTTTCTCCCTTGCCACTCACTAAGCTCATCTTGCCTCTTATTCTCATTCTTTACTTGTTGTATATACTAAATCAACCTAGAGATATCCATGTTATCAATTAATAACGCTGCCGTGCTCTCAAGGACCAACTCATGAGACAATCTCGAGAAAAACTTATGCATTCTATCCCTAATGCTTGAAACCATCTTGGGAGCTTACCTTGACAATTGATGGAATTTAAGGGCATACTCTTAAATAAATATTCTCCCTTTCTTAAAGTTTACAAATTCTTCCGCCTTTGCCTCCTTCAACTCTTGAAGAAAAAAGCGGTTAAGGAAAGCCTCAGAGAAATTTTCCCACATACGTGGACTTGTATCAACACCTCTATAAAACTCCCACCCTATATACCATTTGTACACAACATCCTTCTATTGGTAAGATGCAAACTCTACGGCCTTAATTTCCGAAGCGTGCATGATTTGGAAGATCTTCTCCATTTCATTGATGAAGCCATGAGGATCTTTCTCCATCTTCATACCAAAGAACATAGGAGGGTTCAACCTCATAAATTGGCCAACTCTCATGGCTTAAGAAGAAATGATAGCTGGAGAACCACGCTCTGCTTGAGAGGTTAGCAATTGAGTCAAGAGGTTGATGGATCAATAAAACTCTGCATTTATAGCATCTTTTTAAGAAGATAAGTCAGGGTTAGAGGGTGGAACCCTACGAGGATGGCTAGATGCCATGACCCTAGCCTAAGTCTAAACTCTAGAAGTTGGATGAGCTTAGTCTATAGGACCCTCAATAGTGTTTTCCTGAGTCTCAGATCTCCTTTGAGGCATGATATGAAAGATAGCAAAAAAAAATTAGAGGAATTCAAGACATTTGACTTTATAGCTTGAGATTGAAACACTAGAAAGGGAAAAATTTCCTAAAATGTCATATAGCTTCTCTTTAATAACTGTGGTGAGCTTCACACCCATAAAAGAGACTCTATATAACACGATATTGTGAACACCCAACTAAACATGAACCTAGGCTCTGATACCTGCTTAACACGCCTCTAACTTTGGGCCATGTTATATGGGCACCTCAAGCACACATGTATTAGAGGTCACCCCGTAACCCAGCCTAAACACTTCATTATTTCATCAAAGTTGAAGGAACTCCAATTCATAGGTTAAGATCATGGAATAATATCATAAGTCAACATTTAATTCATTATAATAACTACGCCCAAGTTCACAGTTGTTCACAATACCTTTATACAAAACCCAATTCGATAAGTATATATATCGGGACAAGCCCCCGATTATAGCCAAGCCAAGTCTTAAGGAGACTAAGTCTAAAGATAAGGACTAAAAGATGAATGTATTTTGGATGTAAGGAAGCTCACCCATTTAAGTCAATGCACGGACCGCTTGATCATCTAATCACTACATAGGTAAAGAAGAAGATTCTCTGGCTCCTACGTTACAAGGGTAAGGATAAAATAACATCATCATTTAACAACAAATCAATATATCATCATCTCTCAACAATAACTCAATATAGATATATCATATTTCATATTCATATAATTATCCTTACACATAGGTATTCCACATGCTAATCAAGGGATCAAGGATCAACTTCATTCTTGAATATATTCTCATACACATGGATATATATATCATGACCATATTATGCTACAAGGAAAATGACTTAGCATGTACTCTCAAATCATTCATTCACAATACATGGAGTAAAGAGCTTTCAACCAAGTTAGCCCATTCGACCATCCTCAATTCCATCTCTCTAGACTAGGAACTTGAATCACTTGTAGTCTCACTGGTCTAGGAACTCAAATCACTAGCCATGTTATTTTATTGAACTAGGAACTTGAATCACTTGATATATCACCGATCTAGGAACTTGAATCACTATACATGTCATTAGATAAGGTATTATAACCTCGAGAGATCTCTTTATACTAGAAACTCAAATCCCTAGTCATATCACCAATCTCAGAACTCAAATCACTAGCCGTGTCATTGACGAGGAACTCAAATCACTCATTATTTCGTGCTACTTGAAACTCAAATCATTAGTCATATCATTAGATAGGGAACTTTAATCACTCATTTTTTTATTGGTATCATTGGTTGATATTAAACTATTCACCTATTAGCTCATGCATTCACATTCATACATTACTAGATGGTACTTATGGGAACCTCCATTACTTAATAATCTCAATAGGCCAATGCCTTCATTCCATTCATCATACAATTAAATTTGTGGTCCTCAAGACTCATATAAACTATTCACACATCATTAGTAATATTACATCACATTTTCACCATACTTGGTTCCACACATAATTTAAGTTCATTTTCATGTCTAGGGCTTTACTCTTTCATTAGCCATCACCCAACAAGGTTATTAATTATACAATACATGGCTCATAATACCTTCACAATATAATTCAACAATAATTCATACTCATTTTGGCCATTTCCCTAGCCCAACACATTATAACCTATAACTAGTCATTTCACTTAGACATTTTTACAAACACCATGGGTGCATACCTCTAACAAGGCCATTCTCATGGTAGAAATCATCAATACTAGGGTTCCTCAAGACCACCATGTTAAAAAACATACAACAAGCATCCACATATACAATCTACCATCAATAACATGTATCAACACATATATAAATAAGAATCATCATTATTCATTATTAGGTAATATTAATCTTTTTATTTGATTCAAAACCACCATGTACACTTTCTAATCCAAGTGTAAAATACATTAGTTTTAGAGATATTTAGATAGGGGAAGAGATGCATACCTTAAACAACTTGAATTACCAAGAACTTGACTCCCTCTTGCCACTAGATGCACACCTCCAAAACCTAGCCTCCAATCTTGCTCCAAAAATCCTTTAGAGTGTTTTAAAATGTTTAGGTCTTTTAAATAAAGACTTAGAAGGCTAAAATACCTTAAATAGTGAGAGGATTTAGGGTTTTAGGCATGGGAAATGACCAAAAGGTCCATGGTTACAAAGCTGAAAAGCTCACTTATGTAGGGGTATGACTCCCCCTTATGGTTCCTTGAGCAATTATACCCTAAGTTATGAGTGGTACCCTAAATCATACCATAGTACTGTCCTAGGTTAACCATACTATTGTGGCTATGAGTGGTCACCCTTGAGTCATAACCAAGGGTATGACTCATTCCCCAATCGTGAGCTTCATCCGTAACAAAAATAGTCCATGTAGTTTGGAGACTTCACTCTATATAGTTGAGTAGTGTATGAATTGTATGCATGGTTATGACCTAGGGATGGACTTGCCATATAGAGGACAGTATACTACCCTAACATGCTCCTTATGATACAAAAAGGGAGAGGGGTAAGGGTATAAATCATGAACAAAGGTATGAATCAATGCTCCAAGTCGTACTCAACTCAGAGACAAAAAAAGTTGTTGTTTTTCAATGGTTCAAAGTCTAGGTATTTTACCTATTTCTCTTTATCAGTCCACTCCTTGCTCTGACACTAGTCGGAATCTCTCTAATGCTCTCACTACTCACCAGGAGTCTAAAATATCTCCTAATATTATCCCTGGAATGTTGAAACTCTTTTTTTTATGATTTGTATTATTTACTTATTCCAGGTTCCACTCTGTCTTATGTGATCCTATTTTTGGATGTGCATTTTGATTTTTATCCTGAGTTTATTTATGATCCTTTTTTGTATATACCCCAGTTGGAGACCTGTGGATTGCTAAAAGAGTCTATAGAGTTTGTGTGGTATCTTTTAGTTATAGAGAAACTCTTGTGGATTTAATAGAATTAGATAAGGTTGAATTTGATGTCATATTGGGGATGGATTGGTTGTATTAATATTATGACTCCTTAGGATTGTCGGACCCATAAGGTCATGTTTAAATTCCCTAATAAGCCAGCCATTGTATGTGAAGAGGGTTCTTTAGTGTCTGAAGGAAGGTTCATCTCATATCTTAGAGCTAGAAATCTGATTTCCAAAGCGTTCTTATATTATTTGGTCTGGATTAATGATTCTAACTCGAAAGGTCCTAAAAAAATCCATCCTTATGGTTAATGAGTTTCCTATGATTTTTTGTGATGATCTTCCTAGTATTCCTCCAATAGGGAGATTGCTATTGGTATTGAGTTTGTTCTAAACACTCATCCTATTTTTGCCCCCTCTATAGAATGGATTATTGGTAAAGGTTTTATCTATCCTAGTGTGCCCCGTGGGATGCACTGATGTTGATCATGCGTATGGAAGATGGTCTTCATCAGATGTGTGTAGGCTATTGGTAATAGGATAAGAGATTTAGAATGATCTCTCTATTGCGTAGACTAGTGTGTTCTTGGTAGTTATGTCATGGGCAACATGTGATCATTATTAGATGCTAAATTTAAGATGTTGATGCTAATTGTGGTGATAGAAAGGTTTATTTAGAGATAGTAATACAAGGTTCATGGAAGTAAATTAGTAGGGCGATGTAATATGTGAGAGAGTTTGAGTGATGCCTTATGAAATGGTGGAATATGTAATGGTGATATAGGTGTAATACCTGAGTGTTGAAGTAGAAGTGACAACTAAATCATTTGATGGATAAGAGTCTTAGGTTGCAAGATTAATGTATACTCAGTTCCTAGCAAGGGGGTTGATAACGCTCAATCTACAGCTCTCGTGGGAGTGTAAAGCGGTCGTTAGCAAATATAGAACCCAACCTGGGTTGGGTATCGATCCCACAGAGAATAGCTTGGCCAACAAGCAAGAGAAATTACTAGACTTTTAGTGCAAGTCTCGTAGGAAAGGGGGGATTGTAGTATGTAACCAAAACAAGAATGTAAGAACTGAAAATAGCAAAATAAAGAGAGATTGTCACGTGTGTTGTAAACAATGAGAATTGAGGCGTTGGGGTTATGTCCACCTTCTGAGGTATACGTCTCTATTGGCTATGAGTGTGTAGAGTCTTGACATGTAATTGCTTATAGAGAATTGTAGTCGATGGTAAATCCAAGCGTCTCTCGACCTAAACAAGGACTATTTCACTTTAACTCTCTCGAGCTTAAAGCGTGACTAACGGTACGAATTCTCCAAGAAGTTAGTCCAGGTACGGCACTAGCTTTTTAATAGGAAAGGGTGTCCTACTACCTTGACATTATCTCTTTTCCAGACAAATAACTTTTCTCTCGAACAAGTCAGATGTTAGACTGGCGTTGGTCTATGCGTCTTCTTTTCTAGACAAATAACCTTTCTCTCGAACAGGTTAGATGTTAGAATGGCGTGTTCTTGTGTTTGAACCGCAAAGAATGTAGATTTAAGATGAAGAGAATAATGATATAAGCAATATACTTGTCTTGAACTCACAAACTCATAGCTATAGATAGTAACTCATTCGGCTTCCATAACCCCAACTAAGAGATTTAGTTACCCATGAATGCGAAGGATATCACGTTTTGCATGGTGGATGGCGTGAATAGTAGGTGTTTGGCGTGTGGTTTTAGTGATTCCGTAGCAAGTAACGATTCTCTTGTTGTGGAATTTAAGAGTAGAAGAATGAAGAATTGAGAATGGGTTGTAGGAAGATGTCTTAATTGTAAGGAGATGAATGAATTGTCAGAATGTCTCCCCTCCTCTCTCCAAAATCTCTAACATGATAGGGTATTTATAATACTCCTATCCTACTCCTACTAAACTAATAAAATAAATAACCAAATCCTAATATACTAATGAAATCCTTGACCCAATTGTACTAGGGTAAGGTTACAAAATTATAATCCAAATAGAATGATGAAACACATAACCTAATTGCACTAGGTTAATGTATTATGGCAAAAATCCAGCTTTGTGTCTGTAAGTCCCAAAGTCTTCAGAAATGCTGTTTTAGCCCGGGACAGATTTTCCATGCAGCAGATTTAGTCCTTTATGCGTCCAGCTCCTTTCCATCTCGTTTGTGAGCTTTCTTTTGCGTCAAGTAAGCCATAAATTGCTGTATTTTGCATCATTTATACCTGAAACTTTCCTAATCACATTTGTTAGCTCATTTACAGGAAAAAGGACTAAAAGTGTACGAAATAGATAATTAGTTCTCGAAACTAGGCTAAAATATGGGCAAAATATATTGATATAGGCGCGTAATTTCGCCTATCATCAGGGGTACTGTATGCCTAGCTTATGTCCTTGAGATTTCTTAGCATGGGGAAGTCTAGTGAGTTGTTACCTGGTGTTAGCTAGAGGTAAGATAGGGGAGAAGTAGATGGCCTATGTGGACTTTTATAATAGGTTTAAAACTTATTGAGCTATAGGGATATGATAGTAAAGGAGCAATGCGGGTGCTCTAAGGAGTCAAAAATAGAGTGTTGGGTGTTTAGAATTATAGATGTCTATACCTCTAATTAGTGGTTATAAGGTGATAATTATAGAGGTTACTGGATTTTTGGTGGGGTAGACTGTACAGTGGGTATAGAAAAAGATAGGCTTGAATGTTGTGATTCACAGATATACTAATCGTTGTGTTGAGTAGTTAAAAATCTTGGTGAGAGAAATGTATAGATAGACTTAAGCTCTCTTAGCGGTGTGTCTGTAGGAAATTGTAAGGCTAAATTAGTGAGGCGTGGTATTCGTAGATGATTTTGTAGGTTGAGTACTAAAGGTGAAGTTAATTCGAGATAGTCTTAAGACCACCCAAGGTCGCCAAAAGTCCTATACGGACGTGAAACAAAGGGACTTAAGAGTTTAAAGGTAGATATTAGGTGTCTTTAGGGTGTCTCCCATGAAGGGAGTAATGAGATTTGGTAAGAAGGGGAAGATAAGTTAAGTCCTTTCTATATTAGTCCGTACGTGGTATTGTATAGGGATGGCAATATTGCTTATGAGTTGTAGTTGCCTTCTAATTTGAGCTTAATTCATTTGGTTTTCTATATCTCTATGTTGAAAAATATCTGGGTGATCC
This sequence comes from Capsicum annuum, assembly GCF_002878395.1. Taxonomy (NCBI): domain Eukaryota; kingdom Viridiplantae; phylum Streptophyta; class Magnoliopsida; order Solanales; family Solanaceae; genus Capsicum; species Capsicum annuum. Next base: position 166,954,267 of record NC_061117.1, read on the forward strand.
TTCATCAATTGTTCCTTTGGAAGAGTTGGGAATCTTGGATTCCTTATCATATAAGGTAGTTCCGATTGAGATCTTAGACCGTTAAGTTCTCTGGTTGTACACAAAAGATGTGGATTCGGTAAAGTTTATATGGCAGAGCCAAAAGTCCAAGGAAGCTACTTGGGAAGCAGAAGAAGACATGAAGTCCAAGTATATTCATTTGTTCTCCATTCGGCATATTCATACTTGGGGTATGTGTTGATATTAACATCTTTTGTTTGTTGATGTTGTTAATGGAATGGAAATTCCTTAATGTCTTTGTTTTCTAACTTGGTTAAAGGTTAGTTTGGTGTTTAATAATGTGTTAACTCGTGCTTTCGCTTGCCTTTACTCGTCATTTGAGGATGAATGGTCCAAGTGGGGGAGAATTGAAATATCTTGGCTTTGGACCCTTAGAAAATTTCCTAAGTTGAGCATTTTGAACATCATACAACTTGTTCTTACTAGTCGTATAGTGTGGTATGATTTAGGGTTCCTTCTTTCGTATGTAAATAAGTACGGTTGGGTTGTATTCTATCCAAAGTACAATTAGGTATCTTACTAGTCGTATGTTAGGGTATGAGGTGTATGTTGTTAAATCGTATGATGCCCTAAGTTTGGTCTAGATAATTCTTACCAAGATATGACTGTAAGGGCACTTCTCATATGATATGATATGACTTAGTCCACTGTGGTCATATGTTGGTTAGTATGGTGGTCCAAGATGAGGCCTAGGGTACGAAATAAAGGTACCACTCGTACCCTAGGGTACGGTTTAGGGGGTGTGGTTGTACCCTCCTGCGACCAAGTTTTCAACTTTTAAGCTGAGGGTATTATGGAACTCAAGGATCGCTACTAAAGGTCACACCCTCTACTGGCAGGTGAGCCCCCATCCCTAGGTTCGCTCGGTGCTAAATCCTACTCCCAACTGAACTGACACTGGAATTAAAACTAGACCGCGTTTAACTGAACATGATTTCATGATTGATTGTGCTCATTATGATCATAATAACTGAATAGATAGGAATAATTATAGTTTAACTGAATCATACTTGAAAATCTAAAAATAATGTAAAACACATTGATATCGGATATTCATAACCCACCAGCACTGAATGATCACTGAAGTAATAACAAGTTTAAAAACTGTAGTAAAGGATCATGGTTCAAAACCCATAAGCATAGACATTCCATCAAACATGTAGGGATCATGAATTTAAACATGGGAATGTTAAATAGGGGAAACCAACATGATTACATGAATGAAATCATAAAGTTGCAGAGTTAATGTGGAATTCACTTGAATAAAGCATGGGAAACTCAAATTCATAGCATGAGGAATTCAAAATCTTGCATGGAATCATACATGGGTTGAATTGAATTAAAATCACCATGAAAACATGAAATTCAGTCTTTCTTGAACATATAAAATACCATAATGATAGAAAGTTCACTCTTTAATTGAGGAAAAAGGGGTTTTTCATTTCATGGGTGAAAGGAACCGATGAGTGAATACCCCACATACCTTAAACTTTTAACTTGAAAGTGAAACACATCTTGTTGCTTTCTTGAAGGTTCTTGAACTTGGGGAACTTGAATTTTTGATTTCTTAAGGATGAAGGAATTAATTTTTTGTTCTTGGGTAAAGGTAATGGCTTTCTTAGGAGGAAAATTAGAGAAAAAGGGAAAAATTATGCTCTCACTGTTGCCCAACGACTAAAAAATCATCCATGAGTGCCCTAATCATGTCCACCACCATGTCAGAAAATATAGACATCATGCATCACTGAAATATGGCGGGAGCAGGGGTAAGTAAAAGTCCCCTTTTCTTGGTCCTTGGGAACAATAGTAATTTGATTGTATCTTGAGTACCCATCAAGAAAATAATACCAACCCCTGCCTTCTAGTTTATCAAGCATCTGATCCATGAATGGCATAGGGAAATGTTCTTTTGTGTCCAAGTATTCATCTTTCTATAATCCATGCAAACTCTTCAACCAATGATTGGTATTATAGGCACAAGTTCATTCTTCTCATTGGGAACCATTGTGATTCCACCCATCTTCAGCATACATTGAATCGGGCTAACTACTTGTTGTCTATAATGGGGTAAACTAATCTATCATCTAACTATTTGATGATTTCTTTCTTCACAACCTCTTATATAGGAGAATTCAATCGATGCTGATGCTCAATACTGAGAATACAATCTGGTTCAATCTGTATATTATGTTTGCAAATATCGAGTGGAATCCCCATAATATCTGCTGTGGTAAATATAATGGCTCTCTTGAACCTCTATAACACTGATAATAATGCCTCAATCTATGAATCTGCCAAATCTACTGCAATAATAACTGGTAAGGTATTGTTGACCCCCAAGAATGCATACCGCAAGTGAGTTGGGAGGGCCTTCTATTCCAAAACTGGTGGCATCTCAATAGATGATCAAGTAGGAGGAGTGGTTTTATTCTTTAAATTAAGATCCAGCTTTTTTGAAGCATAATTATAAGAACTTTTCCCATGCAATGCATAAACCAAGTCTTTATATTCATCTCATGCTTCTCTTCAATGGGCACGATCTATGGAGTATCCTAGTCATCAAGAGTGTCTATCTAAGAAACTACCCGCATATCATATGGTTTTCGCATCGACTGACATATATTAAAGATCACTTGCTCAACATTTAGTCTAAACTCCATCTACCTTAACTCTATATGTATCAATGCCATACCCATTGCTAGAAATGGCAGACCCAAGATAATAGGGGCTTGGAAGTCCGCTTCATCGTCAAGTATTACAAAATTATTTGGGAATATAAAGGATGCCACATTCACTAATTAATTACTTAGAACACCAACCAACCTCTTCACAGTCCGGTCAACCATCAATAACCTCTTAAACATTGGTTTTGATTCCCCTAACTCAAACTTCTTGTACAATACCAGTGGAATTAAATTGATACTGGCTCCCGAGTCACAAAAAGCCTACTAGAAGTTGAAGAGCCCAATAGAACATGGAGTAGTGAAAGCTCTGAGGTCCGCCTTCTTCTTAGCTAGAGATATCAAAGTGATCGCACTATACTGGTGCAACTCACAAACATCCTCAAACCTCATAGCTCTCTTTTTCATTACTAACTCCTTCATAAACTTGGTGTATCCAGGCATCTGCTCAAGATCCTCAAGAAGAGGAATGTTCAAGCTCTACTCTTTTAGCATGGCAATGAACTTCTTGAATTTCCCTTCATCCTTCTTCTATTTGAGCCTTAGAGGAAAAGGTAGGGGAGGTCATGGCTTTTTCTTTACTACAGGCTCAACAACCTTTCCCTTACCATTGTCATCTTGAGCATCAAAATTAACACTTGTAGCCTTACCCGACTCCGTTTTGGGTGTCTCATCCACTACAACACTATCATTCTTTGTCTCATTAATAGTAGGCATAGGGGATCAATAGTAGCCTTACAACTTTGAGTGGTGATGGCTAGATAATGATTATCGTTCTTAGTATTCTGAACTGTATTGCTCAAAAGGGTGTTCGAATTTATCAAATTAATAGTTGTAGATATTTTTCCAATCTAATTGTCCAATTATTTTATTATAGTAGCATGTGACTCTACCTTCTAGGTCAACCCTGAGATTTCTGCCTTAATCTCCTTAAGGCAATTTTCTTGACCCTTGAATAGCTAGGACAACATCACCTCCATCCTTAACTCAGTATCACAATTGCTACATGGAACATACATACCACCCATCTGTTTTTAATTATCCTTGTGTCTCCAGTCACCGTCTTTTTATCTACTTATATCTCTATATCTATCCTCGTTATTTTTCGACCTTGGTTTCCTTACTCCATGGCTCAAACACCTGCCAACACTTGATCTAGGTACTTTTCCTCTTATTCTAAATTATAATCATAAGATATAGAGGCCTTACCCTATGACCCAACTACATTCACCTTCTCAGAATTCATCATTGCGAACTATTTTATCAATAACCCAACTTCCATCCTTAGCTGAGCAATTTTTTGCACTATTATTTTATCAACAACTCTGTGCTCGCTAGAAGCACCAAAGGCGTATAATGTCTCTCTCTGCCTCCTGAGTGTACAATCCTCAGTTGGTGAGAGATATTTAGTCTAAGATATTGAATGTTGTATCCTAATGGATAAGTGTGAGTGCTCCTCCAGTAATCATGTCTGACATAGCTCTTGAACTGGTGCGAGCTCGATAAAAAATCTCAAGCAAGCTCTGCCTAAAGATCCTTTTGTTAGGCACCATCATCAACTTCTTTTTGAATCAAAACCATGCCTCATACATAGACTCAGAGTGTAACTACCTAAAATTATGTCTCTTTCTTTAACTAAAGTATTCTAGATGGTGGAAGGAAATAATCTAAAAAATTCTCCGCAACTTGTTCCAAATGGTGATGGATCCTTGAGAAAGTTCCCCTAGCCACAAGGTAGATTCACCAATCAACAAAAATGGGAAAAACCTGAGTCTAAGCGTTTCTAAATTTACCCCAGGTATAGTGTATGAAGTGCATATCCTAATAAAGTATGTAAGGTGCGTGTTTACATCGTCTGTCGGCAAACTTACAAACACACATTTTAGATTCAAGAGTTTAATCATGGCACTAGTAATATCGAACTTTACACCTGATGAAAAAAATAAGAGGAATGATATATCCTATCTCGATAGGCTCAACGTAGTCCTACCCTGGATCATCATATGGAGGTAAGTATTGATAGCCTATAAGTACTTGATATCTACAACATTTAACTCTATCTCAATTTTTTGGGGAGTACTGCTCAATGGTCTACTTTTTTTCTCTGCCTTGCTAACTCTAGCTCCTGAGCATCTGCTTCTTCCTCCAGCCAGTTGCTTATGCTAATAACGGCTCTGCTCTTTGATTATCAATATTGTAAACATCTCTGGGAGGAGGGGCGGCACATCATTAGGGTTATTTTGAACCCCTTCAAGCTCAAGTTCTCGAACATGTTCAGTCATCCTACCAACCAGCTCTAGGATTCTCTCTGGTTCAGGAATAAGTGGGAGTAAGGGACTTTTTTGACTCCTTGTGCTAGGAATACACCGGCGTACACCTAACTAAAAATAAAAAACAAAAGCCCAAAAACTTCAAAACCTTTGATCAACAATCACCTCACTCCTCGACGACAATACTAATTTTTTTATATCTCTTAAAGCTACACCTCAAGTTAAAGATAAAACAGTCAATGCAAAATATAGTAACCCAACTTAGGTTGGGGATGAATCCATAAGGAATGCATTAACTATCTCTATAGCTTTCTAAAATTAATGGGAAGTATAGGAGAGTAAATGGGGGCATTGTATTTGTAATATGTAAAAAGTAACAAGATGTGGAATGCTTTAGTTGTAATAAATCAGAAAAAATAGTAGGCTTGTGTACCCCTTGGATTCTAACTTTGTAGTCTTATCGTGCTCAATCCAACTATCAAGCTACAGTTCATGTAGAATTTAGCAAGTTATGTATCACCACCAACCTCTCAACACACTTTGGTGAATTTTACTCATCTCTTCTCGATCACAGAGTGTCACCTTACTAACCCTTGCCTTGGACCCTAGTTTCAACCATCTCCTCTTGGTCTCAAGTTTATTAGATGAAGATAATTATCTTAAGTAGATAATGATGATTAGTTTATCTCAACAATTAACTTTAAATCACTTTTATGATCTCCTTATCCCAATATCTACCTTCCTCTCAGGTTTGTAGTGAATACATATGGGATCCTAACATTTACAATCATTAGGAAATCAATAAGTGTGAACAAAAACTCAATACCTACATTAAAAAACTCAATACCTACATTAACAATAATCTATAAAGATTGAACACTTCCCCTACTTCGTTAATCCGCCAGGGTTCCCACAAACCTTGCTGAGGGAATTAGGTTCTCCTTGTTGTGAAACAATCAATGGAATTCATATTTGAAAGAATTAAAGCAATCTCACAATAATTAACTAATCAAAACAAAGTCCTAAATTGAATAATAAACCAAAGTCAAGAACAAATCAATCCCAGGATCAAAATCGAATCTCAGAAACAAATATATGTTTGTAAGTAGTAAGAGCGCGTAAACTAACAAAAAATGTAAAAAGGATATTTATGGAATACATAGAAACCCTAGGAAACCAATACTAAACAAAAGAGGAAAATCAAAGTCACTGGCTACCTAGGGGACTACCTACAATGTATAGGTGGCACCTATAGGGCATAGGCAGTTACACCATAGGTGCGCCCAAAGCCCAAAAATTCTCTGAACTTTCTCAAATTAAACTTTTCTTACACCTACAAGGTTTAGGTACTACCTACAGCCAGTAGGTGGCCTAGCGTAAGTAATAGTTTAAGTTTTTCAACTTCTGAATATCTGAATTTCAACTTTTTGGCACTTATTGTGGCACCTACTCCACATAGTTAGTGCTTATAGGGTGTAGGTACCCACGAAGGTGTCCCAAAATCTTCAATTTTTGACATCTTTTTTCCTTTTTATCTCTAAAACCTAGTTTCCTGCAAAACACAACACAAAACATATCAAATCCAACAAAAAAACCTAAGTAACTTGCATATTTTCATCATTTTAAGTGTCTAAAGTGCTATGAAACCATAACACATAAATATTGATTTCAATTCAATGAATATCTATTCTGTTTCTATTGCACACTATATTTCTTGCTTATGAATTATAATTAGAATGATTAGTGGAGACGGTGTGAGCTACCGTTTGAAATATTTTTTGACTGTAGGTGACATGCTCATAGTATGTATTTATGTATATTATTTTTTACTTTGCTCAGTCAGCCTGTGATACCTACTGAGTATAAGTGAACCCTACTCATCCCTATTGTGGCTTTTTGGTGCAGATCCATATATGAGTGCGCAGCCCGAAAGATGAGTTTGTGTGGTAATTTTTCCACTTTGAGGTATTAGCCGCTCTATTCCTTTAGATTTAGACATTACACCTCCTTCTATCTGGTTTATGTCTTACTTTGTATTAAGAGACAAACTTGTGGTTTCTTTTTGGAATTTTAATTGTATTTTCAAATTTTGAGTTGTATTAAATTGTTCTTGTACTGTGACACTAGGTTTTGGGATAGTTTATGGCATTATTGTTATTGGTTTGACTTCTCTCTTGAAGTTTCACCTCTATATTTATGCTATGATTTTCTATTACATGTCACTTAGGGTCATTGGCTTATTTGTCAAAACTTAGCTGCAATAACTGCCATCATGACCTTTGTTTTTAGGGCCATGACACCTTCAAAGTAGTATATCTCCTTTATATTGAATACCTTTCAGTTTGTATGAGATTATATCTACTATAATTGTACCATGTATGTATTCCTTTTGGAACCCTTGGGGGTTGCAACACATAGTGAGGGACCTGGTCCTTCAGAGTTAATCACAGGAAAAACAAAAGGTAGTGCGGAAAGTAAAAATCATAAGATTTTTTACGTGGAAACCCATAAATGGAAAAACCATGGCTTACCCTCACAAGCACCAAGGAAATTAACTATAATCAACCTCCTAATTACTATCAAAATTTAATCCTACCTCTAGGCTCCTTTCGCTGGTAGAAACTCTATTACAATCTCATTTTGGAAATTCTACCAAGGACTCTCTATTCTGATTAACTCTAATCAGCCTCACACTTAGGCAACTCTACCTAAGCACTCTCTACTCGAAGATAAAAATAATACTCTTATAGCATGAGTAGTTTTATTACAAATCAGCACTCAAAAACAGTCACTCACTCTTTAAGCATATTATAAAGATAAGAACATGAGCAATGTTTGAGAAATCCTACCTTTAGGCTCCTTTCGCTTGTAGAAACTCTATTACACTCTCATCTTGGAAACTCTACCAAGGACTCTCTATGCTGATTAACTCTAATCAGCCTTACACTTAGGCAACTCTACCTAAGCACTCTCTACTTGAAGAGAAAAATAGTACTCTTATAGCATGAGTAGTTTTATTACAAATCAGCACTCAAGAACAGTCACTCACTCTTTAAGCATATTACAAAGATAAGAACATGATAAATGTTTGAGAAATCTTAAAATGGAGTTTTTGCTACCTCTTTTGACTCTTTAGATTTGTGCAAAAGACTCAATTTGATGAAGAGATGTCTCTTTTTTTTTTTATAGATGAGTGAAAATTAGGGCTTAAAGATCATTGGACCAGCTGTCCTAGTAAGTATAAAATAGCACCTGGAAGTTTGTTACACAAGATGACAAAACTGTGTATACAATGTGTGCCAGCTGTACTGTACCTTGCGCATCCAGAGACCTAATCCCTTGTAGTTAGCAGCGCATTGTCTAAACTACATATAAAAATTTTCCCCCTTTCTGATGATGACAAACCAACTATTTAGATTTGAGCATCAGTGCACATTCAACATATTTAATCAGTGTGATTACCATCTGAAGATAAATGTTAGCCTTATCATCATGCTTTCTCCATCAACAAAGGGACCTGGTCCTTTGTTGTTATTTGCAGTAAAAACTGCAATTGCTTTCCCTTGTCACTGTGCCTTATAATTTCACTTAGCATATCATTGTTTCCCTCTGTCACTGTGCCTTATCATTCACTTAGCATATCACTCTAACACATCACTTACATTATTTATTCCCTCTTTTGGCATAATTGAAAAGGAATAATTGTAAACTATTAGTAAGGGTAAGTAACGGCCAATTAACATATCTTCACTAGGGCAATACTAGCATGAAGAGCAGCTTTAAAAATAAAGGAGAAAGATGATATACACAAACTAATTTCATTCATTTTCAAAGCAAATGTTAGTACTAGTACAATCGTACAAAAATAATACATAAAATAAACTATCTTTAAGAGCCAACAAAAGGAGTGAAATATGAAACTGACATTGGATTTATTTGAGGACAAGGATAATAAGACTTAGGTAGAGGGAGGTTTAGGGGAAAGAAACTTAAGCAACATCTCCATTCTTGCACTTTCAAGATTGTGGGCATCCAACAATTGTTTTGTGAGAACTTTCACTTCAACATTCAATCCTTGAATTTCACCAGTCATTTTTACCACTTGCACCTGAGATTTTGCATTTTTAGCTGCAGGATCATCAGTGGTACCTGGTTCCTCAGAAGACAACTTTTGATTCTGAAACATCAAATGCATTATCTTAGCATCTTTGGCATCCAACATAATCCTTAACTCCTCTATTTTTTTGCCCAACCTTTCCTAAATAACTAAAAACTCAGACACTTGAGACACAGATCTAGCTTTGCCCTCTATGCATTAATTCTCAACAAGGTTTATCAGGATGATCATCTTCTTAGTTGTTCGAGGTATTTCTTTAGTCCCATATACACCACAATGTTTAAACACCTTGTTCAAGAGATATACATTTGGAATTCCATGTTTTCTTTCCCTTTTATGAATCACTTTATGCATATGCTCTATTATTAGAGTTCGAAGACTTATCAATTCAAATTTACTCAATGATTCAATTAAGAATAAGTCAATACTGGAAACCATTGTTCTTTGTTCATATCTTGGCATTAGGACCTTGTTGATGAACTCAAATGGCAGTTGATTATCACTTTTCAGAAACTTTTTTTTACTGCAGCTGTTGAGGTCCCTCCTACCTTTGATGCCTCAATCATGAACTCAGTGGTTGCTGATTCACTATAGTTCTTATCCCTATAACAGGTAAATCCAAGATTATTCCTAGTGTTTTCTCATCCATCTTAAAAACCTTTCCATACACCTTTGTAGTCAAACACAAACCATCTTTTGAAAATTACATGGAGTAGTAGAATCCTCTTACTTCTCCTTCAGATATAATAGAAATTAGTTCTTCCAGCAGGTGCAACCAACCTTGATGTCTCACATATTTCACCAGTTCTACCATCCTTGATTTTTTTTTATAGATTTTAGATCAAATACTCTCCCAGATAAAACCTGTTGTATTGCCAGGTTCTTAATCCTCCTTTATCTAGACATGTCATTCTTTTCTTTATTCTTTTTATTTTTATTGGGCTCACTACTTCTCTCTTTTTTTCATCAGTTTTTTGATTCATGGGATTGGGTCCCTCATAATCTTTTCTTTTATTGACATGTATATGTTTTTACCTCATTCTAGGGGAGATACCGGTCTTTGACTTATAGGACCTAGTCCTCTCACATCCTTAGCTTCCAATCTTCTTTCTTTAGTAGTAGTGGTAACTACTGAATCTATGTATTCCTTTTTTTTAAACTCCAAAACTTCCATATTTTCTTCCTCCTCCACTGTCATAGATTTCTACAGCCTTTTCCTTTTCTTGGTTGAAGATTTTGTTGGCCTTTAAGGCATTTTCCATCATTTTCTTTTCAGAACCCCTTGTAGAATCGGTTCTAGTCACTTTTTCCTTACCTATACTTCCTCTCAATTTCTTTACCAACCATCTTATAGTACTTCATTCTCATCCTCTTCATCTTCCTTATTTGGTGGTAATAACATATATTTTCCCTTATTCCCTTCATTATTAACACCTACTTCCTATTCCATTCCATAAACTAAGCTTTCGTTAGTGTCATATGTAAGTAGGAGTAATTTTTCAGCTACCCAATTATAATTTAAGGAAAGATCAACCCTTTTCACCATGATTTCTTTACCAAATAGCTAAACAAAATATAACGTTTGAATCTAATTGTGTAGGAGAGTCAGGTGCTTCTTATGTTTTAGAGGGTTCAGTTTTTTTAGATTTTTTAGATGACTCAGGAATTTAGAAGTTTTCAAACAACTTTGAATTCTCTGGAGAAGAAAGAGTTTTAGGTTGAGATGCTTCTTGTTATATTGGTGATCTAAATCCTTGGTTTGGATTCTCGATCATGAATGGATTAGCATAAGCTTCTGGGGTTAAGGTGGATTCAATAGAGACTGACTTGATTGAGGGTTCTGGACATTCTATGGAAGATTCAATTTGTTTTTGAGGAGTACAGATGATGTTTTCTATGATTTAAAATTCTAAAAAATCAAGTTGGGAATGTCTAGTTTGACTCTCAGAAGTTTTGTCTATTTCAGGAATTTTTGCTAGGTTTCAGGAAGTAGTAATATTTCCATTTGATTTTGTTAGACAGAGATAAGCTGGCTTAGTTTAGGTTTAGAGAAAATTTATAGATTTGGGAAGATAACTTGGACTAGTTGAAGAAAAATGACAAGGAGATCCGACTTTGTAATTTTAATAGATGACCAATATCCTTAAAAGAGGTCCCTTTTGATTTGACATATCGACACCTAAAAAGTGCTACTCATTATTTTACACAAAAATTAATACTTGAGAGGAGAAAACATATATGGCTTTTTTAGACAACATTTTATGATTATTTTAAGCTTCCTGTATAGGTACTAATCTGAGTGATGGGACTAGGTCCCTCACCTTTTCGACTAACTTTTGTCCTTGTGTTGGCTTTAGTTTTCTTCTCTTAGGCTATTTGCATGAGTTTATCCATTAATTCACTTGTAAGGTCAGGTTGTCTTGATCAATCCATGTTCTGGACTCTTGCTGAAACTTCCTTTCCTAAGATGAGTCTTAGAAGGACCAGGTCCCTTAAAATCAACCATTTTAAGATACGACATTTCCACCTTGGAGTTCCTTGAGAGAGACAGAACACGGCCAGATCTTCAAAAATTAAGCCTTAAACACTCACTTTTAATGAACATTCCTGAGTGTAATCCCTTTTCTCCAACCTGGAACCATGTTCACTTGTTTGATTTTGGAAATCAACTTGAGTTTGAGTTCCCAGTAAGAAGAAAACGATGTAACTATATCCTTCTTGTCCCATCTAGGTAGAGAATTCTTCTTTATCTTATTCAAGTACTTGAATCCATTTGGCTGTGTATTCTCTTGTTGACCATTTTTGAATTTTTTTCATTCCTTTACCTTTCTAGCTTTGACAGTTCTCTTTAGAGTGCCCATATTTTTCACAATGATTGTCCATAGATTTGGGAACCTTCTTTCTAACACCATTGAAAGTCTTGTCTTTCTACCCAATAGGTTAGAGTTCTTCTTGATATCTTAGTCCTTTTCCATCATTAGCACCCTAACTAATTAGATTAGAAAAAATATGTGAAGAAGTATTCCATTTAAGAGATTTATTCAACTTTTCTCTTAAGATGACCAGGTCCTTCTCTAATTCTTCATTCTTGTGAAGTGCAGACATAAGGTGCTTTTGGGAATCCCATAATCTTTCCTCAAGATCAACTTGAAGCCTTGAAGCTTCCTTCTTCTCTTTTCCATTTACTTCATTTACTTTCTTCAAATTACTCATCAGACTCAGATTTTTAGATTTCATCTTTGTGAACAACTCTAAAGTTTGAGAAATTTTGAGAGTTGAAGAAAACATCTCATGCTATTAATTCTCTACTTTTTATTCAAAGGCATTCTTCTAAGCAGATAGTTTACATACAGCTATCAACACACTTACAAGCCCTTTTTATCTTCTTTGCAGTGTAGTTATCTAGGTCATCCTTAAAGTCATAAAGAGTTACCTTTTTTAATTCTTTATCTTTTGAGTTTCACATGAATGCAAATAAGGAATCATAGACGACTGGATTTTCTTCCACTTCTAGCATAGAGCCATCTCCAGTCTTCTCATCTTCATTTAAATCATAGGATGAATCTCCCTATGCTGCGAATATCTTCTTAACTACACGAATAGCTGCATCATTCCTTCTTGACTTCTCAAGATTCAAGTCCATATCATGTATTGGGTAGTTCCTCATGAATTCTTCATAGCTACCACCTTTGTGACATACTTTAATTTTACCAATCCTTTTGCTAACCTGGCTACCTTTTTTCATAGCTCTAATAATTCTTATTACAAGAAGTGCAACATTAGTATCTTATTTACTTGGGTCAAACTCTAGAGTCTTCAAAGTTAAGAATATCTTTCTTTTTGCATCCTTTCATTCCACCCCTAGTTCAATTAAAGCTTCCATGACAACCAAACACTTTAGGTGTGAACCTTTTACGGAGAACCTGCTCTGATACCAATTGTTGAAACCCTTGGGGTTGCACCACACAGTGAGGGACTAGGTTTCTCAGAGTCAATCATATGCAAAACAAAGGTAGTGAAGGAAAGTGAAAAACATAAGATTTTTTACGTGGAAGCCCAAGAAGGGAAAAGCCATGACTTACTCTAACAAGCACCAAGGAAATCTACTATAATCAATCTCTTGATTACATTCTAGATTTTAACCTACCTCTAGGATCCTTTCGATTGTAGCAACTTTACTACAAGATCATCTAGGTAACTCTACCAAGGACTCTCTATGCTGATTAACTCTAATCAGTATCACACTTAGGCAACTTTACCTAATCACGCTCTACTTGTAGAGAAAAACACTACTCTTACAGAATGAGTAGTTTGTATACAAATAAACACTCAAGAACACTCACTAACTCACTCTTTAAGCATATTACAAAGATAAGAACAAGAGAAATGGTTAAGCAATATTGAAATAGAGTTTTTGCTGCCTCATTTTCACTCTTTAGATTTGTGCAAAAAACTCAATTTGATGAAGAGGCACCTCTTTCTCCTTATAGCTGAGTGATAATTAGGTCTGAAAGATCATTTAACCAGCTATCCTATTCAGTACAAAATAGAACATATAAGTTTCTTACACAAGATAACAAAACTGTGCAGATAACGCGTGCCAGCTATACTGTACCTTGCACATCCAGGGACATGGTCCCTTGCAGTTAGCTGCTCATCCTTAAAACTACATATAGAAATTCTCACATTGATTTTATTTAACTCTTTCCTGTACCAACTACAGTTCATTAGTCCTTTATGATTCAAAATATCCTCCCCTTCTTTCAAATATGTATATATTATGGACCTCTTGAACCCAAAATTGCCCTTTATCTTGCTGCATCCATTATATCATTTTCCTAACAACTGCTAGGTTCCATAACTTACTACACTTAATGTTCAATCCTCCCTGTGTCTTTGGATTATACACTATTCCTACTTCACTAATGATAGTTTTCTCTTCACCTTATTGCGCCCCCCTTTTATAAAAATCTTCTACATTCTTTCTCCACCGCTTTAATCATACTTTGAGATAACAAGAGTACTCATCCCCAAAAATTTTATAGGGAAAAATTAGAGAGTTGATAAGTTGAAGTCTACCTACATAAGACAAATGCCTAGTAGAAGTATCCTTCAAATTTATAATAATTTTGTGAAAAGGTTGATGACAATCATATTTATTACACTTCTTATGAGAGTGTTAATCTTAGATATCTGATAGGAAGTGATCCTAATCCAAAACCAGTAATTTCAAGCAATCTTATTTGAACAGTCTCAGTCACACTAGTTATTAATATGTTTGACTTCTCATTGTTTGCAAAAAGACCAATAATCTCTGAATAAAGATTTGATAGCCTCCACTACTCTAGTCACTAATAGCTCATTTCCTTTACAAAAAATCATAAGATCATTTACAAAGGCAATATGAATGAGATTCTATTTGTCACACATATGATGATATCTTAAATTAGGAAAACTATCTATTCTAGTCATCTCTCTTGAGAAAATACTCTATTACCAACACAAACAAGAAAGGTGATATAGGATCTTCTTGTCACAACCCCCCTTTTTATTCATACAAACCACAATTTTCTACATTCACCTTAATTAAGAACTTTATTATTGTCACACATTCCATGATAAGTTTCTTAAACTTAGTTGGAAATCCATAACCTATAAATATTTCATGAATTAAATCCTATTTTACCATCAGGAATCTTGGTGTAGTTTTCCTCCCATAGTGCCTTAAAACTCCATGACAAGTCAATAAATTTTGTATCAAAGATCTATATGTAACAATAATTTCTTTTGTAGTATTCACAAAATGAGATGATACATTATTCAACCTCTTACTTAAATCTTGGAAATGAATTTGTATATGGTGTTATATTAAGAAATTTTCTTGAACTAATTTGAATTCTTAGGATTATAAGTCTTTGGGATCAATGAGATTAGTGTTGAGTTAATCTACTTCAATAACCTCCCATTTTAAAGAAATGTTGTACAACCTTACATATATCAGGCCCTGCTATATCTCAAGCTACTCCGAAAAATCCACCACCATAACCATCAAGGCCAAGGTTTTTATTCACATTAATATTTCACATAGTTTTCTTAATATCCAATTTTGAGATAGGAAGTAACAGAAAAGCCTATTGAGGGGAAGTCTCATTCAGTAAATGTCCCCTCAATGATCCTCCTACCTAGTTTCTTTATTAGACCACCAACCTTCCCTAATAACCTTAATAGTATCTCATAGGTATATTAGAAACTTTCATATGATAATGTTTTATTTACCCCTCCTCACCCCTTAATTGAATTACTGATTGTAAATTACAGATTGTACCAACCTTCTCTTCTTTAAAACTGAGAAGAAATACTTAGTATTGTCATCTCCCATACTTATCCAAAGATATTTATACCTCGGTATTAATATAGATTCATCATGATATGAGGACTTCTGAAAATACTACCTTATATTATTCTCCTCTAGTTGCAACCCTTTCTCTAAAGGATTTAGTTAAAGTTTGGTTTGTACTTGTTGTATTGCAATTCTATCATCATGGACTTATTTCGTCAAGTACTGAAATGTTGTTATGAAATTTACTTAGCTCACTTTTTAAAAGTTTAAGTTTCCTCACTAAACAGTACATACTATATCCATCCATTCACCTCTTCCATACCTCCTGAACCATAAAGTAGAATAAGGAATGAGTACTTCACACATCGTAATACTTTAAAGCTTTGTTGAGGCATTATCAATTTGAACCACCACAGAGAAATGATCACTTACCCCCTTTGGCATCACACGACTCTTTATATCAGGCATGCTATAAATCCAACCACCACTAACTAACATCCAATCTATTTTTAAAAAAATCCTATTTTCATATCTATCATTCTAAGTGTACTTTCCCTCTGAATTAGGCATATTCTTCAAGTTGACAATCAGTAATAAAATCTTAAAAGTCCATTACATTAGCAAGTGTAACTGGACTACCTCCTAACCTATCTTCGATATGTAGTACTACATTAAAATCACCAAGAACAATCCAAGACTGTTGACAACCCTGATGAAGCATTCTTAAATGATCCTATTAATCCTTTATCTTATCTCTTAGATTAAAACTAGACACAAAAGTAGCAATTAACTTAATCTGCAGTGGTATATATTTGACCAAGAATGTTACAACCTGATCAATGTCAAACTTAATCTCAATTTCAAATTAATCTTGTGTCCAAAAAATCTAATCCTCCTTTTACAATAAGATAAATGATTACAATAATAACACCATCCTCCAAATGTAGAATTTGTTATACTCTTCACTTTATTAACTTTTATTCTAGTTTCTGAAAAGCTCATTAAACCAACTTTAATATTAGTGCAAAAGAGCTTTACCTCTTTCTACTGATTGAAGCCATTAAGACCTCTAATGTTCCCACTTAATATATTAACCATAATCACATGGGGAGGTAGCACTCCCCTTTTCACCAGCTTTATTGTCTTATTGTTCATCTTGAGTACTATATTCTCCCAATTCTTGAAAGTGTTATGAATCTGCAGTGGTTTCTTTTACCACACTGTAGCTACTCTACTATTATTCTTTCCACCTTCTTACCTTCTAGTCTATATACTTCCTTCAAGCTTTTTCTCAACTAGTTTGTTGCTATCTTCATCCCCCTTATATGGTCTTGGCTAACTTTCTTTAACTTTGTTCTTCCTACATTTCTCAAAGATATAATGACTTAAGTTTTGGTGTTTTTTTTATGAATTATTCATTTTTATGTAATTTGATCATTTTATCCCTCCTCGTGGTTGCTTTATGGTATTTTTGTGGTACTGATTAGCATGGTTCTCAATGCATTTTAGTGTGATTTATGCATGTTTATCTTTTTTGGTGGTTAAAAAGGCTTTATAGTTGATTTCAGTCAACATCTATTGTTCACTATATTAGATGGCAAAACGGACTTTGCCAATAGATTCTGAATATCGATTTTAGATTGGTAATATAGTTGGTGTGGTTTTATGAATTTTTTTTTCTTATTTTGACCCTCGATTTAAAAAGTTATAAAATTGGGTCTCAAGAATCAACTATTTGAAAATCATATTTTTTTTGAAAATATGATACTACCATTAAGACTAAAACATCAAATTTGATAGGGTAGCATAGTTCACTGGCATTCTCGGGATTCTGGATGAATCCTATAGGAACTATGGAGAATTAGAATTATCCAAGTCTCCATTTTATGCACTACTCAGCTGGTGCATCCTCTTAAGCAACACTTGGGTCTCTTAAGCGGAGGCCACTTAAGCAATCTGGATTAGACTAGTGAGTATCGCTTAAGTGGCCTTGGGTCTACTTAAGTGAGTGTCGCTTAAGAGGCACATGGTCCGCTTAAGTGACCAGTGCATGCTTAGATATTGTTTCTTAAGAGACACTTGGCCACTTAAGTGGCATAAGGTCCACTTAAGTGATACCCGGTAATATATATACCCCTTTTACATAATTTTCACCATTTCTGACACTTGGAGCTTGGGGTTTTAGAGTTTTGGGTTATTTCTTCCCTTTTTAAGCTTGGGTAAGTTTTGAATCGCTATTTAATTTATTTTCTGAATCGCTATTTAATTTATTTTTCTTCGAATCTTGTCATATAAATCTTGTTGAAAGTCAATTTTAATAGTGGAATTTGGGATTTTGGATCGTGAGGCTGAAATTAGTACTTCTTCAATTTGAAACCCAATTTCAACTTATTTTCACAAGGGTTTTCTTCTAGGGTTTCTTTAATCATGGATAATATTTTTGTACTAAAATTTTTATTGTACTCTTCTTTTTTGAAAACCCATTTTAGGGTTCCATTTTGACCCCAACCTAAAAATCCGTGATATGAGTATCATTGACTTTCTTTTAATACGTAGATTCTATATTTTTATTTTGTAGTTGAATCTAACTTTGTTTGTGTGAGGAAGGCTCCATATTAAAGGCTTTCGAACCCAGTTTTCTTTATTCAAGGTAGGTTATCCCTTAACATTCTTTAGAGTGGTTGGGTAGTTAATATTGATATAAAATTATGTTATGGGTGCAGAAATTGATCATGGAAATAGATTTATTGTTGTGTTGTGCTCGTGTGGGGACCTGTATTGTTGTTAGTTGGTGGTTTTAAGACATTATTTGATATGTGTGACTGTGTGAGGTCTTATATGATGTTATTAGCCTAGTATTCATATAATTGGTTGTATTCTTCTTGGTGGAAAAATTTCTATATTGGTATTTATGTGGCATCAAATAAAAAATTATTGTATATCTACTCTATTAGTTTATGAACTATACTGGATTCATGGATGATTAACATATTGTTTGGATTTTCTACTCATATGGTTGGTATATTGGTTAGATTTGGAAATTCTCATTCTGGTTGGTTGTCAGCATTAAATCTTCATATCATACGCATTCATGAAACATTGGTACCACAATCAAAATACCACCTTTTTCTAACATAAAATGTGATATCTTTAAAAACCCTCTGCTGATATATTTTTCAAAGAGGAGTTACGGATATTGGATTAGTATTGGATATTAGATTAAATATGGGTTGACGAACCCATATACTAATGTTGTGTGACAACCTTGTGCATCACATTATCTTCATCATCATCATCATCATCTTCATTACATTTCATATATTGTGCGCATTCTGTGTTCTATTTTTGTTTTTGACGTGATATCTATCTATTGTTTTCTCTTTCTTGTACTTCTATTCTGGTATATATTTAAACTGTAGAACTATACTGGATATGGTGTGAGATATCGTTTGGGATATTTTCTAATTGTAACTTAATCTTAGATGGATTTATGCACGTTAATCTTAGGTGGATTTATGCACCTAAGTGTTGTTATTCACACTTATTTAACTTAGTTTTGATGACTTCTTAAAAGTTTACTGAGTTAATCTTTATACAAATGATCATCTAAGTGTTAAGTTATGTGTTTAATGTTGTTTAAGTTGTGTTCAATCACGTTTGGAAGAAAAATGTTCATTTAGAATTTTAAATGAGAAAACTTGTACTCTTAGCTTGAGCTATGTGCTATTCTACCTTGTCTTATTTGATTCTACAGTGTTGTCAGCTCTAATTCGAGGTTTTTGATGACATAGGAAGCTTGGTGATATGTTTAAATTGATGTTGGGATGATATACAAGCTGGAACTGAAGAGGAAAAACAACCACACAACATGGGATGAAAGGCCAAACACATGGGGTATACAATAACAAAATTTGGAATTTTTGGGCTTAAGGGAATGCCATGCTGCCTAGCCACCGCTTTAAGGGAAAGAAACACCATTGGTTTCTAGTAAAATGTTGTTTCTAGTTTTCCTCCATTATATAAGCATTCCACACTGCCTAGGCACCGCGATAGGAATATGGCATAGAGGCAAGTAAAAATCGGCAAATTTGGACATCCTATAAATAGGACACTCCAATTGTTTTGTATTCACCTGGGACAACTTGGGGGCATTGAAAAATGATTGAGGAGACTTTAATTTGGTTTTTATTATTTTAATTTTATTTTATTTTGTAGTATTACATGGATTTCATCATCATGATTCTTTGTAATTCCATGAGTGGCTAAACACCCTCATCTAGGGTTAAGGCCAAGAAAATGAACACTTTTTCTTGTTAATTGACTTAGTTTATGTTATTATCATTATTTTTTATTTATGTATCCATGATTTAACTATTCTACAGATTTGTGACCATAATGATAAATGTGTACTTCACACGAGAGCCCAAAAGAAGGAACAATAGAATAGAATGTTTAATATATGTAGTAGGACCATAATAATTTACTGGATCAAAGTTATGATTTGCATTTAAGTTAGGAATATACCTAATTATCTCTATTAGGTTCATATATGAGAAAAATATAAATGTGTTTAACTTATTACTTGTATCTCCTCTCAATAATGTAGTTGCGAGGCTGATTAGAGGCCGGGAGACCGTAATCATGTTATCAACTTTATGAACCAAAAACAAAGATAATTAACTAAACTAAAAAAGTTATATATCTAATTAGGATTGTTCGTAGTACCTTAACCCCGATTTTCTCCCCATTATTCTTCAAGACCTTTACATTACTGCATTGTTAAGGTTCATTTTAATTGTTAACACTTAATTACTATTGTTACTTTAGCACTTGATTCATTGCAATAGTGAAATAGAATTAAATAGTTGTTTAACCCACAGGATCGAAACTTGGCTTATAAAGGCCATTTTAATACTTGGGAAATTGTATACACTTGCGTGTGCCCAACACAGGTGATGTGTCCATAGTGTGTATTTCCTATGCTTGATTTTCTACTCTTCCCAATCGGCCTATGATACCTACCAAGTACAAGTGGACCATACTCATCCCCACAACACCCTTTTGGTGTAGATCCAGGTACGAGTACACTGCATGGTAGCTGATTCAGGCAACTTTTGGAGTATTTTTGAGGTAGTGGTTGATCAATGCTTCTAGAGTTGATCTACTACCTCCTTTTTTTAGTTTATGTCTTGTTTTCATAGTTAGAGAAATATTATGTTCCTTTTGGACTATCAATTGTATGTAGTTAGTTGGTTCTTACACTTTGACACATGATTTTGGGAGATTATGGTATCTTTATTATGTTTTTTCCTACTATGATTATATATGTGCGGTTTGGCTTCATTCTTGTCACAACCCAAAAATCAAGGGTTATGATGACACTTGTCGCAACAAACCTTGACATGTAAGTCTATCACCCAAACTGATATATAAAGGGAAATCATTACTAAAAAACTAAGGCAGGACTTCTAGAGCAAAGTCAAACCACATAAATATGATAATAGCAGAAACATAATTAAAGCTACAAAATCAAATCTTAAAACTTGGTGTCACATTGTAGGAACTACTAAATACCTCACGAATGTCAAAGATATAATAATAATCCAAAAAGGATCAAATTTGTCTTAGAATACTAACTAAGACATGAAAATCGACAGGAAGAGTTAATGGGCCAACTCCTGAAGCATAGGACGTTCGCTACCTCGAATCTATATCTATAATATATTAAAAGTGTGAAGATCCTTAGAAAAGTGATTTGACTTTTCCCCCCTCATTAAAAATCTCCACAATAGACAAAATTGTCTTATCAATTTTTTTTAATTATTATATTATTATATTTAAAATATAAAATAAAGGAGTCCTATATTATAAGGTAAGAAAAAATATATGATAAGAAATATTAAAATAAGGAATCCTATAATATATGATAAAAGTAAAAATATATTTAGCATATTTTTGAAAAAATAATAAAGCATGGGAAAATGTAATTCGAGGGAAATAATTTTTCATATAAATCTCATATGATTTTGCAGGTCAACTGTTGTCATAATTAGCATGTAAATAAAAGACCAAACAAAAAACAAAGTCATCCATCTGGTCTTAAGGTCTTTGAAATTTAACTTCATTTGTATTTAAAGGTTTTAATATAATGTGAGAAATTAAGAAAATGATTATTTAAGAATTTTAAATTAATTAAGATGTCTATTTTATCTAGTTAAGAAATCATGATATTTAAAGCTTCTAAATAAATTAAAAGTTTACCTTCTATTAAAAGAATTTGTACAACTTATATTTAAGTAATATTTTGGATACAAAGTATAGGCATCTTGTCCTTCTATTCTTCTTCTTGATTATGATGCTTGTCGTGTTCTTGCATTCTTTATCATTATTCCTTTTACCACGTTTCTTACTTCTTTTAGTTAGTAGTTTTATTGATTATATATGCATAATATAATCAACTTTGATAATGGATTCTCCTCTTTTAATATATAATTTCTGGTGTTTTTCTTTCAATTGAAAAAGATCACAGAATTAGATGGAAAAAACATGTTGCCATCGTATCAACTAGGCAAGAAAAATCAAAGATTTATCTTAGCAAGCACAAAATTAACATATGAACTGAGAATTATAACAAGAGGAAGGTATTTAGTGCATGATTGTGGTCTCGTCGCTCCATTAGCTGCTTCTAGAAACTATTGATTATATCCGTTTTGTTTGGAAAGAACCATTAATAATTATCCTTAAGGGTATGTTTAGCTCTATTCTTTTGATCTTTTATCGAAATCTTAGGAGATGTGTATAATTTAATTCAGACATCATGGTTATAAAAGTAAATAGAAATAAATGAATAGCATCTTGTTAGTTCATCAAGTGATGCTGAATTTGAAGTGATTCATAATGTGAAACCTTTTAGATTCCCCTGATTATGATTAGTGCTATGCCACATGATGTAGATTCTAGGAATTTTCAACTTTAAAGTTAATTCAGAGATGGAAATTGATTCAAAGAACGATTGGTGTCTTAGTGTGAAGAATCATAGTTTTGCTTAGGAATCCTAAATGTTTTGGTGAAAAGTAAAACTCTTAAATATATGAAAAGTTTTATGTGAAGGTTTTCTAAATATGTAAGTTGTTACTTTAATTATGGTGCAACTATAATATTGTCTTTTTAAAATGTTAAGGGAGAAAATAGATGTTTTGAAATCAATTATGTTATCATAAACTAATTCTTTCAAGTAAGACATACACGCGGGGCGTGTATTCTAAAGATAGTATACTCCAAATGTCACATGAGTCAGTTATCCATATGGCATACTCTGTAATTCTCCGAGAGTACATCATGGACGTCACACGGTGCTTACAAGCCCAAAGGATCATAAGCTAACCCATGCTGGTACTTGCTGTGAGCACCGAATATATACAGAATTTACTGGAACACCATAAGGTTTTAAATCATAGTTCTGACAATGCCGGTAAACAATGCTGATAATACTGATAAAACGGCTGATAATGACAACCGAAAACTAACTATCTATCTGTACTAGTCTAAAAGCCTTTAAACTGACTAAATGTGGAGTTGATGGGACAAGTCCCCAACTAACTCTGACTGACTAAATAACTGAACTGCTGACATAACTGAATATAAGATAACTTATCCTTGAAGGATGATGACTCACCCCTACTGCATCTACTGATGCACTGGAAAGTCTAAGAACGGTCGAGAATCCAAGCTTCCAAACCTATGATAAAAGACATCATAGCAGAAGAAATGAGTATGCGATCAATACTTTAAATGTACTAGTATAAGAGATGAGGTTAGGCTATTATGTATGGTTTATGTGCATGAATAATGATTGACTGAATGAATAGCATCGGAGAACTGAACATGCACTAATAACTGTTGAATAATGTGAGATAATTGAGTAAATATGCATGAAGTAAAGACTGACTGGCTATCATGAGATTATCGAATATAAATGCGTGAAAGATGTAAAATTTGAGAATTCATGACCAAGAATATAACATAATTCTGAAAATAGTCTGTAAATTGAAATACTAGAATCTGATAATTGAATAACTGATAACTTTATGCTATGGTCAATGCAAGCCTGAACTGAAGTATACTGATTACTAACTGAGACTATGGGAGGTATCATCTAACCGACATAAACCATGTGAGCTATCATGGAGTCCAACGTCTGACCCACGTTGAGGAGGGTTGTTCTACCCTTTCCATCAGAATAGAACCTGAAATATAGTGATCACTTAATTGAGCCCATATTGGGTAAGGGGAAACACTCTTTGGCGAGGCTCCTAAACCTATGGTGGCACTTGGTTTCTAGGGAAGCAGGATGTGCTGAACCCACACTTCCCACTCAGTGATAAATCCTACTCCCAACTAAAAGACATTAAAACACTAACTGGTGCATGCACTGAAGCTGATAAGATAAGATCAGGTCATGATGTTTTGAAAATAACAGTGCATACAAATTCTGGGGTAGTTATTAACATTTAAACTGATTATGATGACTAACTGGATGAAAGGACCCGTGGTTTATCTAAAACCGTTCTAAAAATACTGAAACTAAGTAAACAGCTAAATTTTGGGTATTCATAACTCCAGGACTCGATAGCAATAACAACAAGATCATACTAAAACTTTGAGGACATGTAATCAATATTCAAAACTCAGTATTTGAGGCAGTTCATCAAACACTTGTAAAGCATAGGAACCACAAAATTTAAATCATACTATAATGCATTCCACTTGAAACACTTTAATCTTAACTTGAAATTCAAATGGTAAGAAAATTCATGGATTTAAACGCGGGAGTGAGTGAAACATGTGGGAATAACATTATTGCAATACTAAAGCCATACTTAGGGATTTAACAATGAAATTTCATGTTTCAAATGTGTAGGGGATGCTTTCAATGAAAATAGATCGTAAACATAATGTATAATCAAAATTAATAAAAGCTTCATGGAGATAAATCATTATAAACACGTAATTTCATGATTTAAAACATAAAAGATGAATTCTTGGACTCCATGAGTGAAAAAGGCCCATGGATAAACATCTAACATACCATAGAGCTTTAATCTTGAAAGAGAATTGACCTTTCTTGAACGTTCTTGAATTGGAAATTATAATTTCTTGGTTTTCTTGAAGAAGGGCTTGAATCTTGTTCTTGAGAGATGATCTTGAGAGAAAACCCTAATATTGTTCTTAAGAGTGGAGAGGATTATGAGTAATGAGAAACTGATATTTTATCACTTAATAGAGTTTTATGCGTGATTTAAGTCATGGGAGGTGAGGGAAAAGACCAGAATACCCCTAAAAAACCGAATGGGAATTACTAAATTTTAAAGCTGACGACCTTGGTTGATAAGTCATCAACCAGGTGATGGCCTATCATACCAAGACATCACTCAGAAGTTGATTTTATGAGTTGATGGTATTGGGTGATGACTTTAGCTGATAGGTCATCACTTAGGTGATGGCCTATCAACTCAGGTCGTCACTTTGAAACTAATTTTATGAGCTACTGGTCTTGGGTGATGACTTGGGATGATAGGTCATCACTTAGGTGATGGCTTATCAACTCTGGTCGTCACATGGAAGATGAAAATAATAGCTCACCAGTTTAGGGTGACTACTTGGCTGATAGGTCATCACTTAGGTGTTGGCCTATCAACTTAGGTCGTCACTTTGTTGACAGACAAACATGCTGAAGTAAAATGAGTTTAACGTTTCTCTGCGATATCGGATTAAGGTGAAACAAAATGCGTTGGAAAGAAGATTCAAAGTAATTTCTTTTGATATATAGTAGTATACGTAATTCATTATGTATAAGGAGTAATGGTAGTCTAAATTTGACCCAAGCTGAAATGTTCACTAAAATTTAATCGATAGGAGCTTTCTCAACTCGTATTTGAGTTAGGAGATTTTTATGACCTGGACTGACATAAAAGGACATTTTAACGCTATAAAACTGATCATCACACATATAGAGACATAGAATCATTGGGTTCATGTCTGTATACTTAGGAACAATGATTTGAATTCTAGCTCAAAAACATGGGTTGTTACATTATCTCCCCCTTGGGAACATTCGTCCTTGAATGAGGCTGGTTAAGCTAAGAGTACTAAAGAATCTGAGATCATATATTAAACATGCATGAATGGGAACATCAAAACATAACTGGGTCTGAAACATGATATATGAGTTGAATATCATGAATTAAACTAATTTTCTTGAATGCATGAAATGACATGAGAATTGTTATAAGGCTGAGATAGAAACGAGAGAGTCAACTTATGAGTAACCATTACCTCTAGCTGGACCTGGTTTCATGATGAAAAGTTAAGAGGCTTAGGATATGAAAACTCGGGGTATTACAACATCTCCTCCTTAGGATAGTTTGAACCCCTAATGATACTGAATTGGCTCAAATACTAAGGAAAGACTGAGATGATACACGTGACACTTATGAATTGAATCATGACTAAATATATGGAATCTAAAATAGATACTTAATGCATGAACTGAACTGAGGTAACGACTTGAATGGTCGTGAAGGAATTTTCTCCTAAATAAGAGAGTTGAAAACCATAGGAACTTGTCTGCCTGACTACTAAACCAAATTATTGGCTATACAAACTAACGCATACTGAAAGCATATACTTAACTGGAGTATTTCTTCGACTCTCTTCCTATAAAGTTCTAATGACTTTAGGGAGCAAAGAATCTTGGCATGGTCTGGATAAGACATCTAAATAACAAATCACAACATGGCTAAAATTCTATAATATGGGACACAGGCCTATGAAACATCAGCTAGGATAGAGCTACTAGGCCTTATGCACTGCAACTACTAACTTTCATGCTTAGACCTATTCCTAAAATACTCTTTCAACTATACCTTCCTTCTTAATACTGTACTTTACTTGAGACTACTAAAAATATTCACATGGGCCTTGACAACTCTATCTACTGAGGTCTGAGCAGGAATGAATTCTCCCACTGTGTTCAAGCCTACTTGAATCTATAAAATACACACATAACACTATAATACTAGTTTGAATCATGAGTTCAACACACCCTGTATTTTCACAACTTCTCATCTCATGAATAATTCTAATTTCCCCTTCAATAACTAAATACAACCTCTTACTATCCATTAACTAATACGTAATGCATTTATCCACTTACACACCAAAATGACATTCAAGCCTATATTCATAATTATAGCCTCGAGTAAAACAAACATGCACCAATCTTTCCTTAACATGATACATTCACTATCTCACATCTACACAAATTACTCATCAATACCATTATTCCATTAGGAGAGGTTACTAACAAATTAGAACATGAGGACCTGAAGCATGATAGAATGACTTCAACACTTAACTGAGGTCTGAGAAATAAGGTATCAATGACATGGATTCATCTAAGAGACCTGAACTAAGGACATACATGACACAAATCTGAATTTCACTGATCATTAAGAGTGTAGAATAAGTCATGGGAACTTAGCATAAAGTAAAGCATGAATACATAAGTCATGAGTTGCATGACCTGAGTTGGAGATCATAACTTCATGGATATGATTCAAACTGCTGGGTGAACTATAACTCCTTATACTAGGAACTAGATACGTACATGATTTTTTATAAAAGTGCACGACTATGAGCTATGATCATAGGCTGACATGTAAGGCAAGAGTAGTTATTGTGATAACTGAGAAACCTTGCACTGAGATAAGAACGGGTTGAGCATCATCCTCTCCTACTGCTTTTCTACACATACTGGCATCACTACTAGGATCTGAAAGCCTGACTTGGTTACTTGTTCTATCATATCCCCCTTAGCTTAAAACAATCATTCTAAGTCCGGAAACCTCTTAACTGAATTGCCACCACTTTAGAGTCTGGGGCATAATAATACACATAATCACTAAACTTACCATGAAGGACTGCACCTGAAAGTGTAAAACCATACTGCTGATACATCCTTCTGAGATAGAACTCTTCACTTTCTATAACCCCAAATACATCATGTAACAACTTAAGAACTTACTAACTTAGAATTTTCCACTCCTCTTTATATTAGCTCAACCTTCAAAGACTTAAAGTTAGATTCTAACACATAACAAGAATATCCACAAATCTTCAATAACCATACTACTTTCATCATAGCCTTCAAATGTCATATCTCTAAACTTATATTTTCCTATCTTGAGAATCACTACACCAACATCAACAACCCATATAACTTTGAATTACCAAACTTAAATTCTTGCATACACAGTTTCAAGCCTATTGATTCAACTTTAATACAACTAGCCCCATGGAATACATACTCTGCTCCATCCAGATAACACTATCCCAACTCTACTACTACTGCTAAACTCTTGGTTTCATGCTTCTAATTCTAGATCATATGCTACCATAGGATTATGAGAATGAATCTGAAAAGACGCCTGACTCCTAAGCACCGAGGTACTGCCCCTTCATTTAATGATTGGTTTATTGGGAAACTAAAACTGAACGACTCAATTACTGAAATCAACTAAAGTGATTTTTTGGAATACTGTAATCGAACAAATTTCTAGATACTCTTTTGGCTGGAATAGGTTTACCTACTGGGGTAGAAATTGAAGAGGGCTCTATTAGAGTATCAGGAATGACATCAAAATTGACATCTATATAGGTGTTACAAAAGAAAATGAAGCTCCCGGGTCTAATAAAACATACACAGGAAGATGAAAGAACTATAATGTACCCGTGATCACATCAGAAGGACTTTCCCGATCCTGTCGAGACTGGAGCACATACAGTCCATTTGACGCTAACAACTAGTGGTACTGAAAGTGGTTCCCTGCTGAGTTGGGCAACCTACTAGAGCTGATGACTGATTGGACTAGCGCTGTTGGCGTAATTCTCTCCCCCTTTGAGAAACTAATCATCATTAGCGAAGCCTGTGGCTTGGCCTACCACACCTAACATACATATCACTGCCTACTTTATACACTCCTTCATGATTCCTACCATACTGTCCGAAAAGTAAATTGGTACGTCCACTGCTCACACTACCTTAGGTTTTAAATCCTGGTGCCCCATATCGACTATCACTCCTGAACTTTAGTACTGGAACACTAACTGAAGATA
Organism: Capsicum annuum; assembly: GCF_002878395.1. Classification (NCBI taxonomy): domain Eukaryota; kingdom Viridiplantae; phylum Streptophyta; class Magnoliopsida; order Solanales; family Solanaceae; genus Capsicum; species Capsicum annuum. Next base: position 166,982,911 of record NC_061117.1, read on the forward strand.
GAATTGGGGATGAACACTTCTAGCTGAATTAAGAATAGTTACTACCCTCCAACTGAGCAAAATTAAAACTACCTGTCCTAGTTCTCTTACTCTTTCTCTCTTTCTTCCTACATTTCTCTTCTTAATCTACTGAGCATTAACCATAAACCTAGTTAGGAAAATAGCCTGATGATCATTATGATCTACTAGTGAGAGAGCTGAGATAGGGGAGGTAGCTCTAAATTCGGCATGAGAGATATGCTCATTCAGGGGATATTCCTGAACAGGCGGAGGTTCTGGCTAATTCCCGTCCCTCCTTCTGTTATTTTTTCTGGGAGGCATATTCTGTAAATAGAAGGAAGAATGGATTAGACAGAGAGTTTAACTTGAGCTCATGCTCATTTGCACGACATGAATACTAAAAAAAAAGGGAAACTTTACCTAAAATATCTCTTAGCCTCTTGTCCATAAGTGTGGCATGCTTCACACCCATGCACAAGAATCCACTCAACGTGGCTTTCAGACTTCCTAGGACATTTTAAAACCTTAGGCTCTAATACCAAGTTTGTAATACCCTGAGAGTACACCCTGGATGTCACATAGTGCTTACGACCTCGAAGGATCACAAGCTAACCTATGCTGGTACCTGTTGTTAGCACTGAACAATATAACATGGAATATATGTAAAATTTACCGGAATGCCATAAGGTTTTAAATCATAGTTCTAATAATATCTGTAAAAAAATCCTGATAATACTTATAAAAGGGCTGATAATGACAACTAAAAATTGACTGTCTCTGAAAACCTGTAAACTGAGTGAATTGGAGTTGATTGGACAAGTTTCCAACTAACTCCGACTGGCTAAATAGCTGAACTGCTGACATAACTGAATATAAGATAACTCATCCTCAAAGGATGAACACTCACCCCTACTGCTGCTCCTGATGCACTGGAAAGTCTAAGTACGATCGGGAATTTGAGCTTTCAAACCTATGATATAAGACATCATAGCACAAGAAATGAGTATGCGATCAGTACTTTGAATGTACTGGTATGAGGGATGAGTTTAGGTTGTTATGCATGGTTTATATGCATGAATAATGGCTGACTGAATTAATAACATGGGATAACTGAACATGCACTAATAACTATTGAATAATATGAGATAAATGAGTAAACATGCATGAAGTAAAGACTGACTGTCTATCATGAGATTACCGAATATAAATACGAGAAAGCTATAAAATTTGAGAATAAATGACCAAGCATATAACATGATTCTAAAAATAGTCTGTAAACTGAAATACTAATATCTGATAATTGAACAGCTGATAACTATATGCTATGGTCAATGTAAACCTGTACTGAAGTATACTTATTACTGCTGAGACTGTGGTAGGTATCATCTAACCGACATAAACCATGTGAGCAATCATGGAGTCCATCGTCTGACCCAAGTTGCGGAGGGCTGTTCTTTCCTTGCCATCAGAATAGAACCTAAACTATAGTGATCACTTATCTAAGCCCATATTGGGCAAGGGAAAACACTCTCTGGCGAGGCCCCTAAACCTACGGTGGCACGTAGTTTCTGGGAAAGCAGGATGTACTGAACCTACACTTCCCACTTGGTGCTAAATCCTACTCCCAACTGAATGACACTAAAATACTAACTGGTGCATGCACTAAAGCTGATAAGATAAGCTCAGGTCATGGTGTTTTGAAAATAACAATGCATATGAATTCTGGGGTAATTATTAACATTTAAACTGATTATGATGGCTAACTGGATTACAAAATACATGGTTTATCTGAAACCATTATGAAAATACTGAAACTAAGTAAACAGCTAAATTTTAGGTATTCATAACCCCCAGGACTCGATGGCAGTAACAACAAGATAATACTAAAACTTTGAGGACATGACATTTAATCACTATTCAAAACTCATTCTTTGAGGCATTTCACTAAACACTTGTAAGCATGGCTTAAGCATGGGAACCACAAAATTTAAAACATACTATAATGCATTCCACTTGAAACACTTTATAATCTTAACTTGAAATTCAAATGGTAAGAAAATTCATGGATTTAAAGATGGGAATGAGTGAAACATATGGGAATAGCATTATTGCAATACTAAAGCCATAGTTAGGGATTTAACAATGAAATTTCATGTTTCAAACTTGTAGGGGCTACTTTCAACAAAAATAGATTGTAAACATCATGTATAATTGAAATTCATAAAAGCTTCATGGAGATTAATCAATATAAACACGTAATTTCATGATTTAAAACATAAAAGATGGATTCATGCACTCCATGGCTGAAAAGGGCCCATGGATAACATACCTTAGAGCTTTAATCTTGAAAGAGAATTGACCTTTCTTGAACGTTCTTGAATTGAGAATTATAATTTCTTAGTTTTCTTGAAGAAGGGCTTGAATCTTGTTCTTGGGAGATGATCTTGAAAGAAAACCCTAATTTTCTTATTCTTGAGAGTGGATAGGATTACGAGTGATGATAAACTGATATTTTATCACTTAATGGGGTTTTATGCCTGATTTAAGTCATGGGAGATGAGGGGAAACACCAAAATACTCCTCCAAATTCGAAAGGGAATTACTGAATTTTAAAGATGATGACCTTGGTTGATAAGTCATCAACCAAATGATGGCCTATCATACCAAGTCATCACTCAGAAGATAATTTTATGAATTGCTGGTCTTGGGTGATGACTTGGGCCTATAGTTCATCACTTAGGTGATGGCCTATCAATTCAGGTCGTCACTTGGAAACTGATTTTATGAGTTGCTGGTCTTAGGTGATGACTTGGTCTGATAGGTCATCAGTTAGGTGATGGCCCATCAACTCAGGTCGTCACATGGAAGCTAAAAATAATGGCTCACTGGTTTGGGGTGACGACTTGGTTGATAGGTCATTACTTAGGTGGTGGCCTATCAACCCAGGTCGTCACTTTGTTGACACGCAAACATGCTTAAGTAAAATAAGTATAAATTTTCATTTCGATATCGGATTAAGGTGAAGCAAAATGCGTTGGAAAGAAGGTTCAAAGACCTTTCATTTGTTCAATAGTAGGATACGTAATTCATTATGTACAAGGAGTAATAGTCGTCTAAATTTGATCCAAGCTGAAATGTTCACTAAAATTTAATCGATAGGAGCTTTCTCAACTCGTCTTTGAATTAGGAGATTTTTAGGACCTCGACTGATATAAAAGGTTGTTTTAACACTATAGAACTGATCATCACACACATATATACATAGAATCATTGGGTCGGGTCTGTATACTTAGGAACAACGGTTTGAATTCTAGCCTAGAAATATGTGGTGTTACACACTTGTACCTGAATCTTAATAGAAAAAGCACAGTAGGGATAATTACGGTCCACTTGTACTCAGTAGGTATCATAGGCTGACTAAGTAAAGTAGAAAATAAAGCATATATACACAAACTACGGCCACATCACCTTAAACTAGAAAATGACCATAACGGTAGACCAAACCATCTCCACTAATAATTCTACTATAAAGCATATAACAAATACCATTATGAGAAAAAACACAGATATACACGTATACAAGGTACAAGTAGGGGAAAAGAATACACATAGACAGATATAACATCATGAACAGAAACATAACATAGAATAAACACAATATATACGAAATGCAATGAAGATGATGATAATGATATACGAGGTCTTCACACAACCTCTATATACACCTACCATGATGTGTTCCAGAGATAGGACCAATGGGGGTGTTCATCAACCCATATACAATCCATATCTAACACAAAAATCTATCTCCTCCCTGGTACATACATTGGTAGAGGGTTTTTAAAGATGTCATATTTTCTTTTAGAAAAAGCCAGTATTTCCACGGTGGTACTAATGTTTCATGAACGAATATGGTATGAGGATGTAATGCTCACAATCAACCAAAGTGAGAATATCCAATATCCAACCAATATACCAACCATGTGAGACAAAAATCTACTCAAATCAACTAATCATCCATGATCCAATATAATCCATAAACCAACAAGTAAAACTTGCAGAAAATATCATTTATACCACCTAAATTCCAAAATATAAGCTTTTCCCACCAAAAAAAGTGCAATCAATCATATGTTTATCAATACTAGGCCAACAACATCATAGAAGACCCCACACGACCGCGCATAACAAATAATGTCTCAAAATTACAAAATATTATCCACATAGGGCCCTACACGGGCACATAAATCACCTAAACACTTTTTTAATGATACAACCCCATATCTGTAACATGCTTTTACATTATTATTAACTACCCAATCCGTCTGAAGAAAGTTAAGCAATAACCTATCTTAAATGCCGATACTGATACAATAAGCCTATAACGCTGATCTTTCACTTCTTATATAGACTCAAAATTAGCTAAAAAACACAAATATAGAATCTACACATCAAAAGTAAGCCACTGATACCCATATTGCCCACTTCCTAATCGGGGTCAAAATGGAACCCCAAAATGGGTTTACAAAAAAAGAGGGTAAAACCAAAATTTTAGTCCAAAAGCATATTTCCCAAGATTAAAGGAACACATAGGAGAAAACCCAAGTGATAACGAATTAAAAGTGGGGTTTGAATTGAAGAAATATCGATTTGGGCCTCCCGAGCCAATGCCCCTAAATTCAACCTTTAAAGCCACGTTTAAATAAGATTTAAATGATGAAAATCAAAGAAAAATTGTTGAAATAAGGATTTGGAGCTTACCCAAGCTTAAAAATGAAAGAAAATTCTCAAAAAATCAAACACCAAGCTCTAAGTCTCGAAAAGAGAGAAAGAAAATAAGAAAAGAATTTATATACCCAAGTGCCAGGTGTCGTTATAGCAGACAAATAGCTGCTTTAGTGGTCACCATTTAAGCTATCAAATATCGCTTTAGTGGTTCCCTCTTATCATGCCAGTCCTCTAAAGCAAACATGGGACGCTTTAGACCCTTCACTTAAGATAATGAGGGCTGCTAAAACGCCCTTGTCTAGATAGTAGTCAGGTTGTTAAAGCGACCATGTGGCACTTTAGTGCCCAGCACTAAAGAGGACAAATAACTCTTTAGCTCCCCCCGTTAAAGCGGCCAAAATGGTGCCTTAGAAACGACACCAAATGGGTCGGACATAAACAAAACTTAGAATATTTCTAATTGTTTGCGGGCCTCTCAAAATTTATTAAGGATCTCGAGAATATAAATAAACTATGTTAGCCGATAAAATTAGACACTCTGGAATCATTAGCGATATCAGATTCTTGAAAAAACTTGAGTTTCACAAAATTGAATTTCACCATTTTTCAAATGGAGGGTCTAAATGAGACACAAAAGCCGTAAAATCACACCAACTATGTTACCAGCCAAAAATTGACATTTTGGATCTGTTGGTATAGTTTGTTTTGCCACCTGACATGCAGATCTAAACATGTTGACCGAAGTTAACTAATAAGCCTTTTAGATTATCAAAAGACACAAACTCACATAAACCATGCCAATCACCCCCACACTGCAGAAACACCACAATGCAACTATGTGGAGGGGTAAAATTATCAAATTATATAGAAAAATATATTTCACACAAATCACCAAAAAATAGGTCATTATGTCATCCACCACTAAGAATCTAGTTCGTTTTCAAACTTAAAGGCAATAAAAGTACTTGAATTAGCAAAATGCAGGGATAACTACTATGCATATCAGACTCGACCTCCCAAGTAGACTTATCTACAGGTCGATGTCTCTACTAGACCTTAACCACTGGAATAACTCAAGAACACAACCGTCCAACATCCCTAGCTAGAATGGAGAAAAGTTTCTCAACAAAAGACAATTGCTCATCAAACTGAACTGAATCCTAACAAATGACATGGGACTTCTCTGTAATATAATGCCCAAGCATACAGACATGAACAACTGGATGAACAAATGATAAATCTGAAGGTAATGCTAACTTATAAGACACATCCCCAATAGTTCAAAGATCTAAAAAGATCTAATATATCTGGGACTAAGCTTGACCCTCTTTCCAAACCTCATCACGCCCTTCATGGGTGACAAATAAAGGAAGATACGATCACCAACACTAATCTAAAGGAATGAATTCTACAATATGCATATGACTTATGCCTACTCTGATCCACTCTAAGTCTATCTTGAATGACCAAACTTTATCCAAAGAGTTATGAGGCAAGTCCATACCTCGAGGTCTAATCTTAGAAACCTTAAACCAATCAACTAAAGAGAGATAATGCCTACCATACTAAGCCTCAAAAAGAGCCATCTCAATACTGGAATGGTACATATTATTATATGCAAACTCTTCCATTGCTAGATACTATTCCCACTAACCTAAAAAATCCATGACATAAGCATAGAGCATAACCTCCAAAACCTAGATAGTCTTCTTTGACTGGCCGTCAGTGTCGGTATAAAAAGTTATGCGAAAATCAACTCAGATACCTAACACCTCCTAAAAAGTCTTTAAAAAGTGAGGTATGAATATTGAACCTCAATTTAAGATGATATACACTAGCACACGATAGAGACAAACTACATGCAAATATATTTATGAGCTAACCTCTTAGTACTAAAGGAGACCTGGACCCAAATGAATTGAGCAAAATTGGTCAATTGATCCACGATGAACCAAAACTTATTATAAACACAGGAAGTTTGAGGCAACCCAGTCACAAAGTCCATAGTGATCCATTCCATTTTCGCTCAAGAAGATGGGTAATCTCTGAAGCAAACCACCAGGTCTTAAATGCCCGGCTTTTACCTGCTGGAAATATTCGCAATAAGCTACAAAATTTGCTACATCCTTCCTCATACTACTCTATAATAATGCTATCGTAAATCATTATACATCTTAGTCACTCCCAGATGGATGAAATACCTAGAATAATGAGCCTCCTCCAAAAGTAATCTAATCCAATCACACACTCTCAACTCACAAACTCAGCCACCAATCCTCAGAAACCATCTAGATCAAGAGAGGATTTCCTAGCCTAACCACTTAACACATTATCCCAAATCACTCTTAACCCAACATCATCAAACTCATCAACCTGAATCTACTTTATCAAGGAAGACCTAGCCTCCATAAATGCCAAAACTCACCCAGGAGTTAAACATTATAGCCTAACCACCTGGTTAGATAAAAACTAAACCTCTAAGGGCAAAAGCCTTGCCTAGGTCAAGAGATGAGCCAAGCTACCCATTCTAGTTGACTTCCAACTCAAGGCATCTACAACCACATTAGACTTGACCGAATGATAGAGAATAGTTAAGCCATAATCCTTAAGTAACTCAAGCCAATGATGCTGCCTTATTTTAAGATCCCGCTAGGTGAAAAAGCATCAAAGGCTACAATGATTAGAGAAAATCTCATAATAGACTCTTTACAAGTAGTGCGTCAACAACTTCAAAGCAAAAACAATCACGCACAACTCCAAATCATGGATAGGATAATTTCTCTATTGGGGCTTCAACTGACAAGAAGCATAAAAAATTACCTTACCTCCTACATCAACACAAAACCTAACCCAATACCCAAAGCATTACAAAAAATAGTAAAACTTACTCTCTCTTTAGGTTAGGTTAAGATAGGAGCTGAAGTCAACAAATCCTCGAGCTTTTGAAAGCTCACCTCAAAAACATCAGAATGTTGAAAGGAAATTTTCTTTTTATGGTAATAGATGAAAAAACCTCAATAATATGTCGATAGCAGCCTGCTAGGACAAAAATCTCAGAATCTCGATAGGAGAAGTAGGTCAAGCCCAATTGCAAACTGCTACAATCTTGGCTAAATCAACTATAATACCATCCCTAGTCATCGCATAACCCAAGAAAGAAATGGGCTCCAACCATAACTCATACTTGGAGATCATAGAATGCAAGTTCTCATCCCCAGTCTTTGAAACACAGTCCATAAATGCTTCTCATAACAACTTCATTCCTGTAATAAACCAACATACCATCTATAAATACAATGTAAAAAGAGTTTATTTATAATTGAATCTTTATCAACTCCATGAACACGGCTGAGGTAGTGGTCAACCCAAAAGGCATGAATAAGAAATCATTATGAGTGTACCCGAGTCTGAAAAGCTGTCTTTGGAATATTCAAAGATCTAATCCTCAACTAGTGAAACCTCAAATTAAACTACAAAAATACTAAATCACCCTAAAGATGGTCAAATAAATAATCAATACGATAAAGAGGACACTTATTCTTAACTGTCACCTTGTACAACTATCAATAATCAATACACATTTGCATTGACCCATCCTTTTTATTCACATAAAAGCAAGGTGCACCCCAAGGTGATACACTAGGTTGGATAAATCAATTATTCAGTAACTCCTGCAATTAATCCCTCAACTCCTTCAACTCTAATGGGGTCATCCTATAAGGTGTAATAGAAATTTGCTTAGTGCCTGGATCAATATTAATAATGATTCATAGGCATACCAGGCAAATTTATAGAGAAAATATCCATGAAATCACAGAAAACATGAATAGCATCCAAAGAAGAAGGGGAAACAACACTAATATCATGAATATAGGCCAAATAAGACAAACATACACTCTCTACCAAATGGTAATCCTAAAGAAAAGATATAACTCTATTGATACCCGAATGAAGCATGCCTTCAAAGTTAATCTTGACACACCCGACGAAGCTAAAGTCCCTATCTTAGCATAACAATCCAGGAAAACATACTATGGAAATTCATACCAAAGATGACATCAAAATTTGACATATAAAAGACAATAAGATCTACCCAAGTCTTACACCCAACAATGGTCACAACACATGATCGGTACACCTAATCCATAAATAAAGAATCTTCTGTGTGAGTAGATACATAGATAGGCATATCAAGAGACTCACCAAAAGAATCCACCCGAAGAAAAATATGCAAACACATAGGAGAAAGTCGATCCAAATCAAATAACATAGATGCAGATCTAAAACAAATTAGGACGATACTTATGATAACAACATCGAAGGCCTATGATTTTCAACTAGATGGTATAGCATAGCACTGACAATATCCACCACTCAAAAAAGTAGCACCGCGACCACCACCATAGGCACTACTCTCTGCTTCGTACACTTTTAGAAAAACCTATACCCCTCACAACTAATATAGAAATAACTCTAAAAATCCTATAAGGAAAGTCCTTGTCCAAATAGAAAATCTCATCATACACATAGCAAACCCTGTAGGCCAGCTTGATATAAGGAGGTAAGACTGAACTAGGATGACCACCTAAAATAGCTAAATTAAAAGACCCACTTGCTGAACTCTGCAAGGCTGCCTATATTGGTCAAACATAACACCCATGGAAGCCTCTAGAAAATCTAACTCTAGATATGTGACCTCTAAAATTGCCCTGATGATGCACCTTCTTGGAATGCCCCATACGCTACCTGATGTCGCTAATATGCTAAAAAAATGCTCCATACACTACCTGATATCGCCTAAAACTATACCTCCTTAAAAGTATACAATAGTCAATATCAAAATATAGTAACCCAACTAGGTTAGGAATAAATCCATAGGGATTATGATAGGACTTTCTCAAATTCGCTAAAATCACTGAGTAGTGCTAAAAAAAGTAAATTGGGGGTGGGGTTTCTATAATTTGTAGGAAATTACAAAACTCGAACAAATTACAAAACTCGAATACTTTTGGTTATAAACAATCTCGAAATGAACATTAGGACTATGTTCCCCCTAACTTTCTAACTCTTTAGGTTGATCGTACTTAGTTGAACAAACCTAATATCTTGTATGAAGAATCTAATTAGTTAAGTATCACTAACCATCTTGTGAATGCCTTTAGTGAATTTCAGTCTTTACCTTTTGAGTCTCAGAGCATCGCCTTAGTAACCCTTATCCTAGATCCCAGATTAACTATTAGATTTTGAGTCTCAAGTTAATTAGATGAGATGGAAAAATAATTACATAAAGGTGAATATGAAATTACTGACGTGATTTTCTTTCCTAATATCCACCTCTCTTTTGAACTATGTAGTGAACAGGCTGGTTCTTAGCATTTATATCCATTAAGAAAGAAATTAAAGTGAACAGACTAGAACAAATGCAAGAATTTTTGTTGGGAACAATGTTGTACTTCCCTTACATTATAATTCAGCCAGGGTTCTCACAACCCTAAAAGTTGCAAAAAACTCTATAGAATTTAATAAAGAATGCATGTGATCTATCTCATAAAAATAGATGACGTAAACACAAGGTCTCAAATCAATAAATCAACAAAAAACTAAGAACAAGAATCCCAAGATCTAAATCCAATCTTTGAATCAAAATATAGGTTTGTGAATAGTATGAGTGCATAAACTCATCAAACACCATCAAAAAAATATTTATAAATTACATGGAAACCCTAGGAAACCTTTCCAAAATATTAGGAAATCTAGAGTCGATGGCCACCTATGGTGCCACTTACGGGACATAGGTGGCACCTACGATCTGTATACGGCCCTACGTAGGTGCCAGACTCCAAATCTTTTTAGGATCTTTGAAAACTTCATCTTCTAAAACTTACTATAGCACCTACGATCGTAGGTGGTACCTATGGGCCATACATGTCCAATCATAGGTAGCAGGGCCAGAATTTCAGCTTTTGAATCTCTGAAACTCAACTCTCTTGCACTTATTCTGACACTTATGCCATGAAGGGAGTACCTACGCATCATAAGTGCCCATGTAGGTGGTCTTAAACTTTAGCTTTTACGTATTTTCTCTTGTTTAGCTCCCAAAACATTGTTTCCTACAAAACACAACAAAAACACATCATATCTAACAAAATAACCTAAGTAACTGTATATTTTTTTTAGTTTTAATAATTAACACCCTCAACTTAGGATGTTTATATGTTCTCAGGCAATAAAACACAACAAAAAACATTACGCTTAACTAGGTGAAACCTATGACATCTCTGGCAGTCATTCATAAAATTTAGCTAAAAAATATTACCCCCTCTAATTTGAACACTTCAAAACTAACTGCGCATATCAAAGTAGAAAAATAATGTGACACAAAGAATCAAGCTATGGAATTACATTATCAACAAACAATCATACATATATACAAGTTACACTACCTGAACAAATAAGCAGCTAGCAACACAACCCATGTACTCTCGCAAAAATGAAGTCCCACTCAATCAATAGAATTATGCATGTTAATGTAGGGACAACCATGAGATGCTCACACTCACAAAGAAATTACAATATGCGCATAGAATAACATAGGCTTGCCCTTATATTTTTACCTGAGTTTTCAAAAAGTCATGGTAGGATCACTATAGGACTTTACTCGGCTTGATAGCTGGTATGACATATATAGAAATTTAGTAGCTAAGCCTCTTTGGAACTACACTTACTTTCTAGGGGTCCAATTACCAACAAATTTCTTTTATTCCAACCTTATTTCTCCCTTTTTGTCCTTTTAAGCTTATTTTGTTTGGGTGTGGTTTCTTTTATTCTTTATTCTTTATTTTTCTTTTCAATTTTGTCTTTTTTTCTTTTCTTTATCGTTTTCTACTTTTTCTACCACACCGAATCCTACTTTCTTTTCTCTTCTTTACCCTTCTTCATACCCACTTCAAATCACACACCCGTATAATAGCCAGCCTCAACTTAGGTAACTTTCCAGAGTTGAGATGCACAATGTCCAAGAAAGACCAATGCCAAAACTTGTTCATTATAACACAAATAGGAAGGGGAAAGTTAAAAATAAGAAAAATAGTCTATACAGGCTCAAAGTAGGGATCATGGGATACTTATTCATAATGTGAAGGCCATTTAGGATAAAGGACTAATTTTAAGAACGACCTATAATACTTTCCTAACTGACTATCATATATCCTAGTAGGCTAACCGGGTAAGTTTTGGATTCAACACACAAACAGAACAAATTAAGCATCTCATACTCACATGGCACAAGGTTGCATCACAAACTACTACCTATCCGTTTCATGCAAATGCTCGATATGATTATTCTGTCCCTAATCCTAATGCCATAACAAGAATCAAAATGGTCACACATATATATACATATCATATAGTTCAAAATTAAATTTTTCTAAGGGGTATCATTTTTCTCAATATTAAAACAAATACATCAATTGCTTTAGATACTCATTTTTTCTAGTTAAACAAAAATAAAAGCACAATAGGAAACAAAACACAATACGACACATTATTTCCTAGACATGTTGGTTCTAGAATTATACTACAACAGATAAAAAAAGCATGACAACAAAAACTCACGAAGGTTGTGGTATACCTCACCCCAACTAAAGAACTATGTATTATATCCTTTGTGTGACAATAATATAAAGCAAAGGAATGAGGACATACCTGGGATGCTCTAAGCATTCGTTTCATGCTCACCCCCCTTCGGGGGTATCTAAACTGGCGGTAGTGGTGGTAGAGGGGCACTACTAGAAGATTTGCCTATTGTAAGCTCAAATTTTCATACCTTATCTTTTACAGTAGGCGTACAAGAATCATGGGTGTATTATTTTAGGGCATGGTCAAATTGAATAGAGCGGTCTGATAGGTCCTCCATCCTAGCTTTCTTAGTCCCCACAAATGGCACTTTCTCCTTCTCCTCCTCCTCCATAAATAAATTAGATCACCTAGGGCCATCAGAGGCACCAGCTGAGCAAATAAAGGGATAACTAGAGAAATAGCCAAGATCTAGCTCTCAGTAAGAGAGCATACCTCTTCTCGTAGTATGGCTACCATCTTATGTATCCCACCTAGGTCAAGAGCCTCTATATTACTAAACCGAGCAGACACCAAACTCTTAAAAACATTAATGTGGACCTTTAACTCAATAATAAACTCTACCATCTCATCCCAAAATGCAACCCATATCCTAGTCTTAATATTCTCTAATATCATTCGAACCCAAGGCTTAATCTGCCCATAAAATGGTACAAGCTTAGACTAAACATTCTCAAGTCGTATGGTTGTCATATCCTAGTTCTCTACTAAGCATTGTAAAAAATCTCATGGCACCACTTTCAGGACCATGGCTGGAGCTATAGTAGAGGATGAAGGGGCACATTAGATGCCTTAACTGGCTTAAAAATAGAAGCTGGGGCTGAAGTAGAAGTGGATGTAGTTTGATACGCCCAAATTACAACTCTTGTTAGAAAGTATAAGTAGTCACTGTCAAATATAGAACTCAACTAGGTTGGGTGTCGAATCCCACAGAGAATACTGTGTTCACTAAGTATTATGGTTGTTATTAGACTATTGATCGAAGGTTCCAGAATAAAGAGGGGTTTTGATTTATCAATTGTATTCAAATGTTTGTCACAAAAAGTAATCAACTGTAGGTTATAATGCAAATAGTAATTCAATAAGAGAAGTCAAACTAGAGTTATGGTTACCAAGATGCTTAAGCAGATAGGTTATGAACTATTTTGGATTATCAATGAACAATTGTAATTGCAAGAGTAGTTGAATTCTATAGTTCACATTATTTTCTCAACCTAAATGAGTAACTTATCCCTTAATTATTTTAAACTTAAGGAGAATATTATTTATTCAACTATATTATCACATGGGTTGATCCAGTTAGGAATCTACCCTCTATACAAAGGTTAAAGCCCTTAGATTTATGTAAACCCTTTCTTTCCCAACAAACACCTTTCTATTCGAACAAGTGTTGTTCTTGGGCTCACTTTTCAAATTTGCAACCAAGAAAAGTCATTAAAATGAAGAAGGGTTTATGCAATGTCAATTAATCATGGGAATCTACTAGATTTACAACCCCCAACCAGCTATTCACATGAATGCTCCCATAACCCTAGTTATGGGAGCTTAGCCACACATCCCTATCACAAGTACCCTACCACCATATAAAAATATATGCATTATCCTTAAAGTATTTAAATTAAAGTACAAAGGAATGGGTATACTTGTATTACCTCTTATTCATCTGAGGCATCTATGAAGTGTGGTGAGGATCCTACGTCCTCACCTGGTGCAATATTAGCCCTAATGGTGGTAGGGGCACTCAAAACCTCACCCTCCAAGATCGAAGGATTTATCTCCGGGACTAAAGTTGAACTTTGCCCCTTGCTTGGGCAATACTAGTAGATACATCTGCTTCTTTATCTGTTTCTCTCTTCTTTCTCTTTTCTTCATATTTCCTTGATTTTTTTTGAGCTCTCTTCAGATAATGCCATTCCTCTTGCTCTGATGTCATTTTTTCTCTTTTTCTCCTCTTTTCTTCTTTCTTTATAGCTCGCTCATCCATATGATGCTTGCTTTTATCTTTCACAGGTCTTCCCATCATATCCACAATACCCTCATCATTGTTACTTTTTACTAAGGCTGGGTCAAAAATAGTCTGCTGAGGTTGCCTTCCCTTCATCTCTGCTATATCGGCCTTTGCCTGCTCAAATTCGTCCATAAGCTTTGCAAGATCAGGGAGGGACAGTGCATCTAGCCTTTTATTGATGCGGTGTTCTATACTGTCCATCCTAGCCTGAATAGTTTAGAATGGATAGATGGCCTCAGCTATAATTTCATCAACAAAAGGCTTAAATTCTAACACTTATTTTTCTAACTGTCTGTGAAACCTCTTTTGCAGCTTTACTAATTTTGCAAAATTATCCTATATCAACCTGTATTCAACAAAGTCTGCTCCACCCATTGATTATGTAGAACCCGACCTTGTAGAAGTACCTGGAGGCACATATTCTGGTAGGACATAAGTGGTGATAGGAAATGGCATACCTGCAGGAATTTCTGTAGCATCAAGAGGTGGTGCAAATTGAGTCTGGTAAGCTGGAGGCTTGGTGACATGAATCTCAAACCTTGAGTCATCTTTCAACTTTGTAATGTCCTGTCTATGTGTAGTTAGAATTTCATTGTCAACTCCATGGATCAGGGGCACACCTGCCTATTTGCATAAATCAGTTATTAAGCAGGGGAACGACAATGCACTGGTTGTCTTGTGTGCTCTAACAAATATCTCATCCGTAATAATCTAGCCACAGTCAACCGGCAGCTGTGAAACTAATCTTGCCTCCAATACAGCTCTATGTTTATCCAAATTTCCATCACCTTTTGTTGGCATCATCCTTAAGCTAACAATGGCCCACCAGAACTTAGCCTTGAAATTAATGGAATACTTTCCAATACGCTCCCATGGATTGGTCAACCAAGATGGGTTACCGTTATCAGTCAATAACAAAGCCACCCAAGGTCTCTGAGTAGATATAATCCTCAACCTAAAATCAAGATCAGGTAAAGTAGATAGAGCCTCGTACTCTAGCCCGAACAGTATCCTATTGATTGTTTGGGGTGAAATATTAATAGTGACTCATCGAATAGGCACAGACTACCTGTTCGGCAGGCTTGTGACTGATGTCCCCTTTGGACAGTCCTTTTCTATTAAGAAAAGATAATTGGAAAAGAATTGTCTTACCCAATTCGGTTGATACGCTCCTGGTGGCCTTCTCATCTATGCTAGTTCATACTCATTGAAATGGCATTGCAACTCAGGGTATTCATGTAGTTCTGTTGACACAATCTGATTTTCCTCTGTAAATGGACTTTTTATCCCTCTTGCTGTAGGTATCAATCCATCATAGAACTTATCTATCGCTCCCTCTATCTACCATCTAAACGATTCTTGAACTTAAGGATCCTTACACTTGATTACGTTAGCATCCTTAGGTTCAGTATCCATACCAGTTGCTTCTGTTTGCTCTCCCATATTAGTAGCCACCATTTTACCCTCGACAGGCTCAGGTTGATTAGTAGAAACCATTGTCTCATTTGGACTTTAGCTGATGCTGCTTGTACTATCATTGCTTTCCTCTTTAGAATGGGAGAGCATAGGAGTTTCCTTTTCACATTGCCTGGTGTTGTAGGAAAGTGTAGATTTTCCTCTACCCCTTTGAGATCTTCCTCCTCTGTTTGGTGGTATTTTGCGAGCCATAACGCCTGAAAAATAAGTAAAGAATTAGTTCATAGCACAAAACATCATAAACAGTGAAAATTCCAATTTAACGGCCACACTGGTGGTCCGTCATGTCCTATCCAGAAGGCCTAAAATTTTAGGTACTTGCGACGGTCCATTTGGTGGTCCGTCAATACAGTGACGATCTACCATTAGGGCTGTCGCATCTTATCCTCTGGGTGTCACATTTGGGGTCGTTGCGATAGTCAATATGGTGGTCTGTCGCAAAAGTAATGGTCCACTCTTTCGATCGTCGCACCTCCTTCTTCAGATTTCAACTTTCAATTCGCTATTTTGTCAACCAATTAGCATACAACCCTAATTTTTAAGCACAATTGACACTCACTTCACATTTATACACATTATTTCTCATTTTTAAACATATAAGTTACTCAGACTTCACTCACATTACATACTCAACTTCTCAAACATACATCAACTCGAAGTAAGAGAATAACACAAGATGGCATTTTAATGAACAAACTACATAGTCATTTCATGTTTTTGCAATTCAAAAAAAGAAGAAGGTTGGTGCTCATACCTTGGTGTTGCAGTAGCTTCTTTCCTACTTTCTTGCAAATTACAAAATCAACTACAAATCTAGTAATTTACTTTCAAGATTTCTTGTGATGAAGATAAATAAAAGAAATGAGTTTGCTTAAATAAAGCAAAAAGAAGTAGATGGAGAGTCCTAGGAAGATTAAATGCCCTTAGATTCTTTGAATACAAGGGAATTTGGTCAGTTGAAGAAGTTGAAAAGCGTACAACATATGTAACCGCTCTTTTACCTCTTTAAAATAGCTTAGCCAAGAATGGGTCACTTAAATAAATATCAATTTAAACTCGACCCAACCCAGTGCTAGGGTAACAATGATGGATGTTACGATGGTCCGTCGAAAATGCGACGGACCACCATGTGGGCCATCACTCTTTACTAGAACATGGTCCCATCATCTTGATTCAAAGTGATGGTCCACCATATTTTTGATGGTCCACCACTTCGGCCGTCGAACCTTACCAGAACATAGTCATATCAGTTTAATTTTTATGGTCCAAGTGGTGGTTCACCAAATTTGTGATGGTCCACCACTTTGGCCGTCACACCTTACTAAAACCTTGGCAACTTAGCTTGATTTGATGCTAAAAGTGATGGTCCACCAAATCTGTGACTGTCCACAACTTTGGCTATCAACTTTTTCCAGTGAATGAATTTTTCATCAGTTTTGGAACTGTTGAAATAGTGGTCCATCAGGTCACTGGTGGTCCACCAATTCGGCTGTCACTTTTGTTCCAGTAGATTAGATTTCCCCCCTTTTCCAATTGTACTGCTCCTTCTTTTTGCTGCATTTTAAATCTTGCACACTTCACAAACACATTAAAAAAGCACTGGAACAACAAAATAATTTAACTAGTACTTTACAACAACACACTGTGGGTTGCCTCCCCCTAGCGCTTAATTTATTATCGTGGCATGACTCAGATATCTTGATTACTTAGACGTCATCGAGATAGATAGTATCAATACTCCTTGTCAAGTCCATTAGATAGATATACAGTTTCACATGTTGCCCATTTACCTTGAAGACACTGCCGTCTTTATTTTCAAGTTCCACTACTCCAGATGAGTAGACTTGACTCACTATAAATGGGATGGACTATTTGGATTTGAGCTTACCTGGAATAGTTTAAGTCTGGTGTTGAATAGGAGCACCAAGTCACCTCTCTAGAAATCCCGCTTTTCAATCCTGCAGTTATGGTACTTCTTTATTCTTTCTTTGTATAGATTATCCCAATAATAAGCTCTGAGATGGAATTCATCCATCTCATTTAGCTGCCCTAGTCACATATTCGATGCCTAATTCCAATTCAACTTAAGCCGCTTCAGTGCCCATAACACTTTATGCTCTAGCTCAATCGACAAATGGCATGCCTTTTCATAAACCAATAGGTATAGAGACATGCCAATAGGTGTCTTCAAAGTCGTTCGATATGCCCATAAGGCATTGTCCAGGTTACTAGACCAATCCTTCCTGCTAGCATTTACAATCTTGGCAAGGATAACTTTGATTTCCCGATTAGAGATTTATACCTACCCACTGGTTTGCGGGTGGTATGGTGTAGCTATTTTATACTGCTTAACTCTATATTTTGCCAAGGTAGCTCTGAACATTTAGTTGCAGAAGTGTAACCCTACATCACTGATAATGGAACATGGTACCTCGAAGCGACAGAAGATGTTTTTCCTCAAGAATGCAACAACTTTCTTTTCTTCATTATCTTCTAGAGCCACTGCCTCAAACCATTTTGACACATAGTCAACGACCACTAATATGTACTTCATCCTAAATAAGCTTACGAAGGGCCCCAAGAAATCAATGCCACAAGCATCAAATAATTCTACCTCCAGCATTTTAGAACTTCCCCCTTACCTTTATTCTTTTCAGCACTATGATCAATGCCTGTCGATGGTTGTGATGACTCAGCATTAGTCAAAAACATATCTAACTCTTTTTTAGGCATCTCATCAATTTTATCAATATCATTCCTCATATTTTCAATTGTATGAATAGGAGGGTCAATTGTTGCCTTACCACTTTAAGTGGTGATGGTAAGAAAGTGACCGTTATTCTTAGGATTCTGAGCTATATTTCTTTGAAGGGTTCTCGACTGGCACTGATTCAAAGTTGCTGACATTTGTCCAAACTTTTGCTCCAATTTCTTGATCAGAGTAATATGCAATTCTAAATTCTAGGTCAACCCTAAAATGTCTTCCTTAATATCCTCAAGGCAATTTTACTAACATTTCTAACCCTTTACTAGCTTGGATGACATATCCTCTATCCTTGATTCACTATCACAGCTTCCTGGTGTAACATATACACCACTCTACCCTTTGTAATCATCCTTGCATCTCTATTCACCATTCTTATTTTGGATCTATTCTCTATCCCTATCCCTATAGTAGTTCTGACCTTGATTCCCTTGCCCCTTGGCTCGAAAACCTGCCCACTCTCTATCTAGATATTTTTCCTCTTCTTCAAAATTAGAATCATATGATGTAGAGGTCTTACCATGTCTTCCCACTATATTCACCTTCTTAGTATTCATCGTCGTGAACTATTTTTTCAACAACCCAATCTCCATATTTAGCTGAGTAACCTTTTGTGCCACTGTGACATCAATAACTCTATGCTCCCAGGAATCCCCAGTAGCATAGGTGACATCACTTCTCTTTGCCTCCTGAGTATGCCACCCTCAGTTGGTGAGAAAAATTTGTTCTAAGATATCCGATGTTGTCTCCAAACGCCAGTCCATGAATGCTCTATTAGTAATAGTGTCTGCCATAGCTTTTGAACTACTGTTAAGTGATCGATAGAATATCTCAAGCAAGTTGCTCCCTCTAATTCAGTGATTCATCACATTCATCAACTTCCTCTTAAACTGAAACTAATCCTCATATATTAATTTAGAGTGAACTTCTTGAAATTATATATCTGTTCCTTCAACTATAGTATTTTGGATGGAGAAATTAACAATCTAAAAACAACCTCTGCAACTCATTCCAAGTAATGATTGACCCTCATGGAATTTTCCTTAACCAAAATATAACTTCACCAATTAGAGAGAAAGAGAACAACCTGAGTCTGAGAGGTTCCTGATCTACCCTAGTATATGTATGAAGTGCAAATCCGAATGAAATTAATAAGGTGCATGTTTGCATCATCCACCGACAAGCCCAAAAACACATCTTTCAGGCTGTGGATCATGGAACTAGTGATATCAAACTTCACATTTGGTGGCAATGCAAGAGGAATGATAGCCCCTATCTATGTAGGCTCAACGTATACCAAGTCTTTCTCCAAATCATCATATGTTGTCCAGTACTAATAGGCTAGGAGTACTTTAGCTCTACCCCTTCTACCTTCGTCGTATTCTTCTTGATGATCAACTCCCTGTCTCTGTTTCACCAGCTCTTCCTCTTGAGATATATGGTGAACATCAACATCTTTTGCCATATTTTCTTCCTCTAATAACCTATCAGTAGTATGATCTACAGTCTCTTAATCACACCAGGTGGAAGAGGAGGCAAATCATATGGGTTATTCAAATTCCCTTCAAGCTCACCTTCTTGTCTGTGTTCTTACATCCTACAATTAAACTATAGGATTCTTTCTGGTTCAGGATTAGTGGGGAGTAAGGGATTGCCTTGACTACTCATGTTAGATACACCAATGAATTCCCTAAGAAGAACAAAAAAATAATACATGAAAACTTTAACAACTTCAATCAATAAATCATAATCGTATTCCCTAGTAACGACAACAAAATTTTGATGATGTCCAAGACTATACCTCCTTAGAAGTATACAACGATAAATGTCAAAATATAGTAACCCAACTAGGTCAGGTTCGAACCCACAGGAAATATGCCATAACTATTCTCAAACATACTAAAATCACCAAGCAATGTAAAAAAGTAAATAGGGGGAATTTTTGTATTCCGTAGAGTATAACAAAAATCAAATGCTTTTGGTTGTAAAGACTCTTGAAACGAACACCACGACTGTGCTTCCCTTGGATTCCTAACTCTGTAGGTTTATCATACTCGATTGAACTAACCTAATATCTTGCATGCAAAATTTGATAAGTTATGTATAACTGACCGCATTATGAATGCCTTTAGTGAATTTCACTATTTACCTTTTGTGTCACAGAGCGTTGCCTTGCTAACCCTTATCCTTGATCCAAAATTAACAATTACATTTTGAGTCTCAAATTAATTAGGTGAGATGGCAGAATTATAAGATAGAGGTGAATCTTAAATTACTATCCTGATCTTCTTTGCCTAATATCTACCTCTCTTTTGAAGTAAGTAGTGAGTACAAGTAGATTGTTAATGTTTTCAGTAGTTAAAAAAGCAATAAAAGCAAAGATAACCATAATACATGCAAGAATACTGGTTGGGAACAATGTAGTACTTCCCCTACTTTAATATTTAGCCAGGGTTCACAGAAACCTAGCTAAGGGACTTAGCCGCTCATAGTTGTGAGAAAATCCATATAATTTAATAAAGAATGTATATGATACATCTCATAAAAATGGATGAAGAAAATCCAAAGTCTCAAATCAATAAATCAACCAATAACTAAGAACACAAATATCCCAAGAATCAAATCAAATCTCGAAATCTAAAGATATGTTTTTGAATAGTATGAGTGCGTAAACTCATTAAAAATTTCAAAAGCGTATTTATAGATTACCTCAAAACCCTAGGAGACCTTTCCAAAATAAAAGAGGGAAATTATAGTCTCTGGCCACCTACGGTACCACTTATGGGCCATAGGTGGCACCTTCGGTCTGTAGGCGGATCCATGTAGGTGCTAGGCTCCAAAACATATGCAGGATCTTCTAAAACTTCATCTTCTAACACTTACTTTGGCATCTATAGGTCGTTGGTGCCCCATAGTAGGTAGAAGGGCCAGAATTTCAAATTCTGAATCTCTGAAACTCCACTCTCTGGCCCTTGTTCTAGCACCTACACCATGTAGGTAGTATCAATGGGCCGTAGGTTCCTAGGTAGATGGTAAAAAACTTCAGTTTTTACCTAAGTAACTGCATATTTTCATAGTTCGAAGCATCGAAAGATCTATAAAATCATAGAACATCACTACCATCTAAGTCGTAGCAAGCTGAAGAGAAACATCTAACCCCTTCACGAACTTCTGAATCTTCTAAGAATTAGTAGCAATACTGGCAAAGAATATCTAGACAAGGCATGGAAAGATAACTCATACTCTACAATAGTCATGGAGCCCTTCCCTAAGTGATTAAACTTGTCTCTCATTTGATCCTTCAAACTAAAAGGAACAAACATATCCAAGAAGGTCGTAATAAATTGAGCCCAAATCATCACTAGCAAACCAAGAGGTCTGTAACCAACAAGTGACCTCTACCAATCTCTGCCTGTATTTATCAACTAATAAGTTGTATACATAACCCCATGCTACTTGGGAGAACCAAGGTTATTCAATTTCTCCTGATAAACTATCAAAAGATCATATGCGTCCTCTTCTACAACACTATTGATCATAAGAGGACCCAAATGAGTGAATCTCTCAAACCTCATAGTAAATATGGAAGGCTGAGAACCCACTTGAGGAGGTAACATAGAAGAAGGTTGAACTCCAGATCTAAGAATACCATATTCAGATGTAGGCACTGGCGAAGGACTAATACTAGAAGCCTATGTAGTACCATAAGCAAATATGTGGTCAATAGGAGGATAAACACTAGGAACAAGAGGAACACCATAAGTAGAATCTGGCATAAGCGAAGGTACCATACTCAGAGCTGGAGGAACACCAGCTACGCTCACAGGAGCATGCTTTAAATAGGTCAACAACCAAATCAACAACCCTACCTAGACTGGGGTAGAAGAACTCTTTGGGTCTTGAGTAGGTTCTATAACTCCAACATGAACAACCTATGGCTCAAGAGAAAGTCCTCTAGTGTTATCTCTATACAAAGAAGATCCTCATGCCGATCCTTCAACTCGAGCCTGACCATGGGATTTGACCGTCCTTAACCTCGAGCCCAACCATGACTCATAACTGTATTTCTACACTAGGTCTCTCCTCAAATAATGGATCCTCATCTATG
This sequence comes from Capsicum annuum, assembly GCF_002878395.1. Classification (NCBI taxonomy): domain Eukaryota; kingdom Viridiplantae; phylum Streptophyta; class Magnoliopsida; order Solanales; family Solanaceae; genus Capsicum; species Capsicum annuum. The sequence goes on from NC_061117.1 coordinate 167,005,630, forward strand.
CCTTCTCTAGATCTAGTCCTTACTATCTATGCAGAAAAGTATGAAAAATGACTTAGAACGCAAGGTATGAAGAATTCACATAATTATTTACAAGATAAGGGAGCTTTCTAAGATATCTTATAGCCTCTCAATGATAGATACAGATGTCTATGTAACGATATGCGAGACTCGATCGGACACCCTGTCATACACTAATAATACCAATGGAATGCTGGCTACTCTGATACTAATTTGTCATGACCCAAAAATCAAGGGTCATGATGGCACTTGTCATGGCAAGCCTTGATAAGTAAGTCTATCACCAAAACTCATTTAAAAAGGGAAATCAATACTAAAAACTCAAGGTAGGGCTTCTAGAATAAATCCAAACCACACAAACATGACAATAAAGGGAATATAATTGAACATACAAAAACAAATCCCAAAGCCTAGTGTCATAATGTAAGAACTACTAAATAATTCTTGAATGTAAAAGTAATAGCCCAAAGATCAAAATCTATCTCAAAATACTAACTAAGATATGAAAATTGACAGAAAAGGGTGGTAGGCCAACTCTTGAAGAATAGGACGCCCGCTACCTCGAATATACTCCAAATACTGCTTGAGTCAGCTATTTATGTGGCGCATTCATACTTGGATCTACACCGAAAAGGAGCAGTAGGAATGAGTACTGTCCACTTGTACCCAGTAGGTATCATAGGACGACTGAGTAAGGTAGAAAATAAAGCATATAAACACAAACTGTGGGCATGTTACCTATATTAAAATAAATCCCAAATGGTAGCCCACACCGTCTCCACTAATAGTTCTATGATAAACATATATAACCAATACCAATACAAAAAGAAAACATAGATATACATGTATACGAGGTACAAGTAGGGAAATAAAAAATAAAAATAGACAAATATCACATCAATAATAAAAATAAAACATAGAATAAGCACAATATATACAGAATGCAATAAAGATAGCGATGCTAATGCTGATGCACGAGGTCATCGTACAACCTCCAAAAACACCTACCGAGTTGTACTGCAAAGGTAGGACCCATGGGGTATTCATCAATCCATATACAACACATATCCAATAACAATATACATAACTCCCCTCTGGCACATACATCGGTTGAGGGTTTTTAAAATTATCACATTTTCTATTAAGAAAAGATAGTATTTCCATGATAGTACCAATGATTCATGAATGAATATGAAATAAGGATGTAATGTTCACAACCAACCAAAATAAGAATATCCAACATACAACCAATATACCAACCATGTGAGCCAAAAATTCACTCAAATCAACCAACCATCCATGATTCCATATAATCCATAAATGATCAAGTGAAACATGCAAAAAAATATCATTGATACTTCATAAATCCCTAAATCTAGGCTTTTCCCACCAAAAAGGTAAAATCAAGCATACATATATAAATACTGGTCCAAAAACATCATACAAGACCCTATATGGTCACACATAGAAAATAGTGTCTCAAAATCACCAAATATTAGCCACATTGGCCCCCAAATGGGCAAATTAATTAGCTAAAAATAGGCAAATTAATTAGCTAAACACATATTCCATGATACAACCCCATACCTATAGCATGGTTTTATATTATTATTAACTACCAAACCTAGCTTAAAGAAAGTCAAGTCATAACCAACCTCAAATATCGGTACTCGTACAATACACATTTTACTTAATGATTACACCTCATGCATGGACCAAAAATCAGCTACAGCACACAAATATAGAATCTATGCATCAAAAGAAAGTTAATATTACCTATATTGATCACTTTTGAATCAGGGTCAAAATGGACACCTAAAATACTTTCAAAAAAGAAGGATAAAATTTAAATTTTAGTCCAAAAACATATTTCACAAGATTAAAGGAACTCATAGGAGAAAACCCAAGTGAAAATAAGTTAAAATTGTGGTTTGAATTGAAGAAATTCTAAATTGGGCCTTCACGGCCAAAATCCTCAAATTCCACCTTTAAATTTGAGTTTAAACAAGATTTAAATGATTACAATTGATGAAAAATAGTTGAAATAGGGCTTTGGGGCTTATCCAAGCTTAAAAATTGAAGAAAATGCCCAAAACATCGAATACCAAGCTCCAAGTCTCAAAAAATGGTGAAAGAAAATGAGAAAAAAATTTAGATACCCTGGTGCCAGTTGCCTCTAAAGCAAACAAATGGCTACTTTTTGTTTGCTTTAGCAGTTCCCGCCTAAGTGATGAAGTACCACTTTAGCGGTACCTTCTTAGAGTGCCACTCTGCTAAAGTACAAAAAAGCTAGTTTAGCGCCCTCTGCTTAAGCAGAAAAGGGTGGCTAAAAAGCCATTGCCCAGTTGGTAGTCGGGCTGCTAAAGTGACTTTGTAGAACTTCAACTCCCCGCACTAAAGTGGCCGAGTGGATCTTTAGCTCCCAACACTAAAGTAGATAATATGGCGTTGTAGCAGCGGCATCAGATGGGTGGTGCACTAGCAAAACTTGGAAGATTTCCAAGTCTTCTTAAGTCCCTGAGATTCATCTGAGATCTCACGAATGCAAATGAACTATTCTAACCTATGAAATTTGATGCTCTGAACTCAATGGTGTTATCAGTTTACTGAAAAGAAACATTGTTTTCACTGAATTGACCCTCGAGACCTATTTTCACAACTTCCAAATTGAGGGTCAAAATTGAGAAAAAAAGCCATATAATCACACCAACCATGTTGCAAACCTAAAATCAATGTTTTGGATCTGTTCGAGTAGTCCCTTTTTCCACCTAACATAGATTAAAAAATGTTGACCAAATTTAACTAATAAGCCTTTTAGACCATCGAAAGTCACAAACTCACATAAATCACACCAAAATGTATTATAAATCATGTCAATTGTACCCACACCCCAAAAACACCATAATACAACCACAGGGAGGGGGTCATATGGTCAAACAATACAGAAATAAATATTTCGCACAAATTATCAAAAATTAGGTTATTATAGTTCCAGAAGCCTTACCTTGGGTTTTGGTGTTGTTTTTCTTTTTCATATCAGTTTGAGTGATAGGTTTACTTGTCAAGGATTGCTGAGACAAGTGCCATCAATATCCTTCGATTTTGGTTCATGACAAGAGATGTAACCATACTTCTAACATGTGGCATAGATAGCGGGCTTCAAGTCATAATTGAATGGTTGCTCAACTACCTGACCCTTTTCAATCTAAAATATAACTACCTTTGGTAGATGTTTCCAAATTTGAACTTTAACAAGTACTTTTGCAAAATGCTGGACATTTTTATGTTCTTTATTCTTGTCAACCATAAAAGGCTTGCCAATGGGGTTGCCTATCTTATTTAAAACTTTACCACTCCAGCATTTGTTGCCTAAACCATGCAATTTCATAAAAATTGGGACTAAAAGGAGATCCTTCTTGGAAAAATCCATTTCTAATGTCCAACCTTTCACAGTTAGAGGTTTATTGTAAAAGCGATAATACCACCTCAAAGCACCTCCTCTTTCCCCTCAACATTATCAAATCTTACTAGTAGTTCACCATTATTTATCATAGTAGCCTTGTTTATACCCAGTTTACCCCACCTCATCAACATAAATCCATTTAGAACACTGAATAAAGGGTATACACCTAAAGCATAACACATAATAGCATGCTTCCAGTACTTAATTTCGGATCTAATGCCCTATTTTTCAATTTCTGCGATACTAACCTCCTCTTCCTTATGATGTTGAATACAATACAACTTAAAACCTTCATTATTCAACTTGATGATATCAAATTTATCCCAAATTGACTCCTTAGGAACACTGACTTGACCTTTCATAGGACTAGTACTCAAATTTTCTATCTCATCTGCCCACGAGTGAGGAGATACAATGATTTTCTTCTATTCCTGGATGTTTTATTTCTCCTTTGATGCTTTGGTATTCAAATTGACATTTGTGTCACCCCCTTTGCTTGAAATAGCTTTTCCCGAGCTAATTGATAATCTCACATTATTTCTTATGTTCACTTCCCTAATTACTAGGCTTGATTCCCTCATTATAGTTCCTAAGGGACTCTGGTCAATGGTTAATGGTACATTGTTGTGCACCTTATTAATTCTAGTTATCGCATCACCAAGACCTCCTACTATTTGCATGACCTTCCCTAAAGTATTTCCCACATCTTTCCCAAGAAGAATCAAAGCTTTAGACCTCCTTTCCATAGCATGTGTATGTTAATATAACTACTAATATTCACCTAGAGAAAGTAAGCCTGCCATCCCTTGATAAACCAAAGTCAACTTTAACAACTTAAAACCTTTGAAAAATGAAAACTTGCATAAAACTCTCCCAAACATTTTGGATACCATGCCACCAACTCCCTCAACTCACAGATGCTATAATGCAATAATGAGAAGGGGAAAAATAGTCAAATATAAAAAAAACACTAAAAATTACTTTAATAGATGTTACATCATCAAAGTACCAAGTAACACAAGAAAATGAATAATACATAAGAAGTGCATATTTCAAGTTATCTAGAATCTATTAGATAAGTCCAAGCATATATTTGGTAATAACAATTCATTTCCCCAACTATACAATCCCATTACTACACCCAATTACATGTTTTATACAATAAGTTATCATTCAAGTCAAGTCTAGAAAATGTGAGTCATAACTTACATTGAAGGTTAATCAAACACATCATGAATCATCACAAATGCAATTTCTCTTTCCAAACATCCTCAAAATACTACCAATCTATCAATGTGAGTCATAACTTACATTGAAGGTTAATCAAACACATCATGAATCATCAAAAATGCAATTTCTTTTTCCAAACATCCTCAAAATACTACCAATCTATCAACACATCTTAAATATTAATGTGAATATACAAGTCTATCAATACCAATATTATTATACATTTGTCTCAACCTCAAAAAGTCAATCCATAAATCAACTTGAGCTCCTAAAATCAAATTAATTATTTTTTAAAATTAAATTTATACCTAAGGTAAGAAACTCAAATTTAAAATTTCATTAAAAATTGAGTTCAAATGTATCAAGACCATGAATGTCATTATGCTAAAATAGAGAGTTAAATCTTTTCCTAGGTTTTTGTTAGACCAAAATTTGAAAATTCTGTGCTATGTAAGTTTTAAGTGCAATTTGAGTGTGTGGTGGTCTAGAGAAATATGTAAATTATTTAAGTATTGGTTTTTGTTTTTGATTGTATTTTTAATTAGAGGATGAGTTTTGGAAGTTGTAGAAACTAGTCACAACCCAATTTGCAAGTCATGATGGCATCTACTTTATCCTACCAGTACGTAAGCCAAACCATAGCCTAGAGCTATAAGCAATGGGCTAATTTGGTGGAAAATGGCCTAAAAGCCAGAAATTAACAATTACACACTTATAAAAATAACAAGACAATAAATATAGTCTAGAAGATAGATAAAGCATAAACAACCATCCCACGACCTAGTAGTATTGGTATAAGAGCTACTACAAGAGGAACATAAGTACTGAAATAGTTTAATACAATATATATCCGATAGTGAAAGACTAGACATAGATAATAGAAAGAAAAAGGGGAATCTCCAACTTTGAGAGCTCACCTTATCTCTAAAATTAACTCAGTACGAACGTCACATCAACGACGGTTACTAGTACTCGACTCTGTACCAAAAAAGTTCAAAAGTGTAGTATGAGTACAAAAACTATGGGTAATCAGTAGGCATCATCAGCCAACTGAGGTAAATCATGATATAAAAAGGATAAAGATGTGAGACTAATAAAATAAGTCAAGTTAAGAGGGAAACCCAGGAAATAAGCCCCAACATGGTAAATAAATAACCAAAATAGACATAATAAGAAAGAAAACATAATTATTACTACAAAACTGGCCCCTACAAGCCAGTAAGTGCAAAAAAGTACATAGCCCATTGCGAGCCCCCATAAGTTTAAAGAGTGAAATCAGGGGAAGTAAATAACCCAAGATTCATAAATTTACTAAATTTTAGCTATAACCATAAAACCATCCATACCGCATCATATCATAAATGAACTCTCAATGTTGGAGTTGAATCGGAACTCCATAGTATCATCATCGTATAATCATTTGCCGGACTTAAATTGGAACTCAATATCAATATCATCATCAATTCCCAGACTTAAACAAGAACTCAATATCAATAAACCACTGGGTTTTGCCTAGAGTTAGCACCAACTCCCAAATACCAAACTTGCATATCATTAAGTATCTAATGTTTTCAAATTCCCAAAGTAAGAATTTCAAAGGGTATACATGCATATAGAGGTTTACAAGATCTAACATGAATCATAGCTTAAGGTGGGTTGTAGGGGCGCAATTCTAATCCCAAAATCTGTTCTAGGCTAAATTCTACTAGAGACTAGGATAAGGTATCTAATTCACTTCTAGATATTACATAAGTGATAACCAGACCTAAGATAGTAATTGTACCTAAATCATGAGCAACTAAGTGAATTCCACCTTAATTATGATTTCAAGATAGCCTAAATAGTCTAAATAATACTAATATTGTCAATCATACATCCAATACCTAAATCACATCTCATATCTAGCAAAATATCATAATTATACTATGAATTAGCTTAATTAATAAAGAAGGAAAACCTAGAATAACTTGACGCAAAAAAAAGCCCAAATAATCTATTAAATCGATGATTTCCCTTTTTAAGAAGCTTCTACAAGGTGCCACACTATCAAAATCACAATCTACTCATCAGAATAAGAACAATGATACCCATGTTGCACTATTGTGCTTCAAGTCTAAAATTATGTAAAAATCCCATGTGGGGCCTATATGTAGAATCACACTTTCTAAACGGACACAATGTTCCTCTGTGCTCAAGGAACATTTACCCTAGCATTGGTGAATTTCGAGTTCTAATAATTCTACAATAAACCAACCAATATTATAGGGATTTTGGAAAGACATGAAGGATTTAATCATGAAATTGATGGAGGCTTACCACAATTTTGGAGAAGAAACACATTTAAGTTCACAAATGCTCCAAAATCAGCCACCAATGATTTTTTCAAGTTTTCACACTATTTAGGGTTCTACAGTCTTAGAAATAGGTGTAAAGTGGGAGAAATCGGGCTAAGTGGGGAATTTATAGCATTCCCAGGTACATGGGAGTCGCTTAAGCAGTCACTGGGCCGCTTAAGTGGTCATCACTTAAGCGACCTAGTGTCACTTTAGCGACATTTAGAGCCTGGACAATACCGCTTAAGTGTGCCCTTTGCCCTTTAAGAGGCTATTGCTGAAGTGCTAAGTGCACCGTTTAAGTGCACCCTTGCTCGGCCGGCCTTACTTTCTTAAGCGGTCGGCTGAGCTTTTTAAAGAGCCTCCGCTTAAGTGACCCAAATGAGAACTTAAGCGCTATACTAATTGAGTACACCAGCTGCAGCTCAACAACTATTTTGGGTTTCCACCAACCCCTCGGGATTCATCTGGAATACCATATACATAAATTAACTATGCTACCCTATCAAATTCAGTATCCCAAACTCCGTAGTTTAGTTGAAGTTTCCATCTGAGGTTGTTAAGACAAAAACTAGATCCCACGCCCATGTGCCATTTTTCTTAACTTTTGACCAATATCCCAAAATGAGTTAGGGAGCCTCAAGACCCAGACTAAGGTTCCACCTTGCCTAAAATTGATGTTGCGGAGTTGTTGGAACTGTCAGAATTGGCATATGAGGTGTTTGACTGAAGGTTTTGCCTAATAGTGAATTTGGACTATCAAAGACTTCAAAATTAGGAATTGGTTCTAAAAACCAAAAGAACTATCCGATAACCAAACTGCCACTTCCAACAAGTCAAAAATGACTTGGAGCAGCTATAGAAAAATTCTAAATGGCAATAATGAGCGAAAATATAGAAAATGACCTAGAGGGTCATTATAATATGCACTACTAAAAGAACTTTCATCCACAAAAGTAAAGGATTAGGTTGTACCTGAAGCCTCGAATAGGTGAGGATACTAGGTCTGCATCTTGACCTCTATCTCCTAAGTAGCCTCATCTATTAGGTGGTGTCACCACTAACTATTTGAATGTCTCTATTATGCAACTGCCTGACATTACTGGCTAATATGAGAATAGGATCCTCCATGAAGGTCAACCGCTTATACAACTAGACTGAGTCTCATGTAAGCATATGAGACAGATTAAGAATGTATTGCCGCAACATAGAAACATGGAAAATCAAATGGAAAACATAAACATTTGGGTATAAGACCAACTCATAAGCCATCTCACCAACTTTGCATAAAATCTCAAAGGGACCAATAGATCTGGGGTTGAGCATGCCTTTCCTCCCGAATTTCATCATACCCTTAATGGGCGATAAATGGAGGAATATCTAGTCACCAACTCCAAATCTCAAGGCACTAATTCTATGACCTGTATAAGCTTTCTTCCTACGTTAATCCACCCTCAACATATCCTGAATCAACTTGACTCTATCCAACAACTCTTGAAGTAAGTCAGTACCGTCAAATCACTTAATTGGAGAACAACATTGCCTACCATATAAAGCCTCAAAAGGAACCATCTCAATACTCAAATGATAGATAATATTATACATGAACTGTGCCAAAGATAAGTATTGCTCCCACTAATCTCCAAAATCCATAACACAGGCTCAAAGCATATCCTCAATAACCTGAATAATCCGCTTTGAGTACCCGCTGGTTTGAGGATGGAAAGATGTTGTAAGATCCACCTGAGTACCCAACTCCTCCTAAAAATCTCTCCAAAATCAAGAAGTGAACAATGAACCCCTATCTAAAATAATAAATATTGACACACCTTGCAAACGGGCTATCTCACGAATGTGATATGGGCTAATATCTACTACTAAAGGTCATCTAATTTGGAATAAAGTGTGTTGACTAGGCCAGACGATCCACACTGAACCAAATACCATTTGAACCATAGGAAGTATGAGGCAAACCACAAACAAAGTCCATGGTAATCCTCTCTAACTTCTACTTGAGAATGGAGAACCTTTGAATTAAGCAACCAGGTCGCTGATGCTCGACTTTCACCTGCTGACAACATAGGCAACGAGATAAGAAGTCGGCCATATCTCTCTTCATACCACTCCACTAGTAATGATTCCTCAAATCTCTATTATCTTAGTTGTACTTGAGTGAATAAACTATCTTGAGTTGTAAGCCTTATGAAAAATTAATTATATCAAGTCATCAACCCTCGAAACATAAATAAATCTATCAAATATCAAAGCACACTCTTTGATTCACCACTCAACATAGGATCATAGATGATGCAAGGTCTCATGTCCTAAAACTGACGACTCTAAATTTTCTCAAATAGTGGAGACCTTATCTCAATACTAGTACAATTCCTTCTAGGGTCTGAAATACAAGTCACACCATTAAGTTAGCTAAGGAATAGACATCCCATGACAACAATCACTGAGAAAATAAGATAGAAGTAAAACTAGCCATACTCACCGCCTTCTGGCTTAAGGCATCTGCTACCACATTCGTGTTTCCGGGATGATCAAAATAAAGATGTCATAATCCTTAAGAAACTCCATCCATCTATGCTATCTAAAATTAAGCTCTCTCAAGAATGGACAACCTCTGAATCAAGACACCAAGTTGTTGATGCTTGGCCTTCACCTGGTGACATCATAGGCAACGAGCTACAAAGTCCGCCATATCTATATTCATACCACTCAACTAATAATACTACCTCAAATTTCTATTATATTAGCTGTACCCGAGTGAATATAATATCTTAAGTTGTGAGGCTCACCCAAAATTAACAATATCAATTCATCAATCCTCAGAACACAAATGCGGCTATCAAATCTCAAAAAATCCTTAAAACCTATGGGAGCCCTCTTGGATTCGCCACTCAACACCTGATCACAGATGATCCAAAGTCTCATATCCTTAAACTGACAACTCTGAATCTGCTCAAACAGCAAAGACCTTATCTCAACACTAGTAAAAATCTTCCTAGGGTCTTAAATAGTAAGTTGTACAATTAAGTTATCTAAGAACTTGACATCCCATGCCAATGATCACTTAGAAATTGAGATAGAAGCTAAACTACCCATACTTACCGCCTTTCGACTTAAGGCATCCGCTACCACATTTGCCTTGCTAGGATGATACAAAATAAAGATGTCATAATCCTTAAGAAACTCCATCCATTTTCATTTCCTAGAATTATGATCTCTCTGGATCATAATATATTGAAGACTACGATGATCATAAAGATCTTGCTATGCAAACCATAAAGATAATGCCTCTAAATATTTAATACAAAAATATTGCTACCAACTCTAAGAAATAAGTAGGGTAGTTGCGCTCGAGCACCTTCAACTGCGTCAATGCATAAGTAATAACTCAACTATGCTACATCAACACACAAACCAACCGACACCAAAAGCATTGGAATGTACAATGAATCCCCTATCCTTAATAGAAAGAGCCAAAAATAGGAGCTGAAGTAAGAAATCCCTTGAACTTTCCAAAGCTCAACTCACACTTCTCGGGCCATGTAAAAGGAACCTTTTTTAGAGTCAATCTGGTCATCGATAAACAAAATTATAAAGGAATCCAACTAAGATCTGAAGAAGTGGTTCATAAAATCCATAAACATGGCTAGGGCATTGGTCAACCTAAAATACATCACTAGGAACTCATAATGACCACAACGCATCCTAAAAGTTGTCTTTGGGATATCCTCAGCTTGAATATTCAACTGATGGTAACTGGACCCCAAGTCAATCTTAGAGAACGTCGCTGCACCTTGAAGCTAGTCAAATAAATCATCAATACGAGGCATAGGATACCGGTTCTTTATCATTACCTTATTAAGCTGCCTATAATCAATACACATATACATGGGCCATCTTTTTTCTTCAGAAACAATATAGGAGCTCCTAAAAAATACACACTCGGTCTAATAAAACCCTTACAGAAAAGGCCCCAAAGCTAGGAATTTTGCTTCTTAAGCTTGACAGAAGGCATGCGATAAGGTGAAATAGAAATAGGTTGGGTGTCCAGCTCAAGATTAATAACAAACTCAATATCACATGCAGGAAGACCATGCAGATCGATAGGGAAAACATCAAGAACTTACAAACTGTAAGAACTAGGTCAAGTTAAGGACTCTTTATACTAACATTATGAATATAAACTAGAAAAGACTCGCCACTCCTTGAAAAAAGTCTTCTAACCCAAATATAAGAAATAGTCCCCATTGGCTCGCCGCTAATAGCTCCTTGCCACAAAATAATCCAAGATTGCGTGATAGTGGGATAACCAATCCATGACCTGAATCACACAAAAAACTAACATATCTAACATAATAAGATCAGCCTGAGTATCAAACTCTTGAACAGTCACAACACAAGATCTATAAACCCAATTACTACGAAAGAATCACCCATGAGATTAGATACTCATAATGGCACAAATAATGAATCCCAAGATAACTCTAGCTTTGGGGCATAGTAAGTACACAATTAATAATAACTAGATCCTAGATCAAATAAAAAGTTGACTGATGGCTTACAAAGATCATACCTACGATAACAATATCTGAAGACTCAACCTTGGGCCTAGCATGTATGACATACAACTAACCTAGATGAATTTTTGACCGATCTACTATCCTACCTGCCTAAGAAATACACTGGTGGTATCAGTACAAGAGCTTCTAATATAATAATAGTACAAAAGTAAAATATCAAGAGAAATACACTGATATGACTTATCTCTGAATACAACATAGAGACTAGTCTAATACATAAGAGAGAGATAAGCAGTACACCAAATGTCATGAGCTCATTGTAAGTCTCTGAACCATGGCTGCTCCACATGATGCACACATAAACAATAATAACCCATACTATGATTTGTAGGCTGCAGAAGTATAGTGTGAGTACCAAATGAATGGTATTTAGTAGGAAACTTCCAACTAAGCTTCAAAGATAAATCAGATATACAACATATAATTAGAATAGAAACTACACCCAAGAGTCCAGAAATCATCTAACAAGTCAATAAGAATAATAAAGGACAACTATCCTGTCCAAGTCCAAGAGTCTAACATAATAAGACTAAGGAAGTATTAGGGTAAACTGTCCTATTCTATCCATATTCAATAGACATCAATACTATACCATATATCCCAGGACAATATACGAATGAATAGCAAAAGAAAGATATATAGCAATATACAAGGCCAAGAAATGAATATACAATATAAACAATCTAAGGAAGGGACATACGGTAATGCCATAGTTTCATATAGCTAGATATACATACATACATACATATATATATATATATATAAATATAAGGTCATATCAAAGAATAAACTAGATCATCATGTCCTCATTCTAAGACCTTACTATAATACTACCAGGATTTAATATTATTATACTCAGGGATTTTTAATCCACATGGCTAGACATGAAATAGTCATGCATAGTATGAAATCATAATATAGAAGAGGCCGAATACATACCTCAAATATCAATACTAGATCAATGAGAAATCTTCCATAAGCTATCCATAATAACGATCATAAAAATTATTGTAAAAACATCAACAACAATTTGAATAGTTGACTACACTAGACAACACAATACCTAGCTGAGACAATGCATGCCCCAACAGCCCCAGGCTCAAAAGGTTCAATCAACATATAACAACACAAGGAATATTCTTCACCCATATCTATGCAACCATCCCATATTGGCTGATAGACAGAGGCGCATATTGGTGATAGGCAATGAACATGTAGGAGTGAATACAAGGCACACAGTCAATATCGTAATCTCATCATCATAGCCATCTCCATCATAACTGTAATCATCATGACTATCATCATCATACTAAACCTCAGGCCTTACCAGGTATTAATATATTATCACAACAGTATCAGCCAGACTCAAACTAGGTATCAATATCATCACAACAGTTGATCTTCAGGACTAAATCATTATAAAAGTGTGGAAAGGGGTCAAATCATAGAGATGACCTATAATTTTTATCCTAACCATTTCTTCACATAATCATATTCACTAAATAACAAATATCCAACACCTATAAGGTTTATCCACTAGACCATAATCACCAATTAACCAATGTTCATTTCTAACCATCATAATCTCACTAGTTACCATCTAGCAAAAGACTACTAACCTTCATTTAGATTCTTATTTATCTATAAACTAACATATCTTCTCATCTAGAATCATTAATACACAAATCCTCATTTAAGAATTAATCGACAACATAAACTTAATCATCAATAGCAATGAATCTTCACCTATGCTAAAACCGTCATCATTATTAGCTACATATTATCCATAATCGCTAGCTACCATATGTCAAATAATCAAGGTTCATTAACTACTACATTAAATTCATAGCCATAAAATACTATAGTCACTTAATAGACAACTAATTACCATATAGCATCAACCTTATTTTTGAAGAACAGATATAAGATTGTATTTTAGCTAGAATCACATCAATTACTGATATAATAATCTTGAATGTACCAAATCTATGTATGCCATAACTAGTATCTAAATAAATAAAGTCATAAGTACTGCATCTTCCTTCATCCTATACCAGAGGGAAGTGTGTATAAACATATATATGTATATACATAAAATACAACCTTATCCTTTCCAAGGATAATTATTTTCCAAATGTCCATTTGATAACATAATATGGCTTTTGTCCCAATAATATGTCCGGAATAATTACAACCTCACAATCATAGGCTTAGGACCACACACATATCTGAAACCCATATCAACAACCATATTTATAAGCCGTAGCTATCAATAATCATCTCACATATATAAGGCATCTCACATGTAAGAGGCGTAATTTTAATAATCATATCACATATATAAGACATCTCATATCTATAGGTCATACATCATGACCATAAACAATATCACCTCTCTATGCCAATTACCATATCTAAGAGGAATATCATCTCTATAGGCCCAATAGTCATAACAAAGAGAAAAACCATCTCTATGGCCCAACAATTATAACTAAGAGGAAAATCATCTCTAGGGGACAAATAATCATAACAAAGAGGAAAATCATCATAAATGTACAACAATCTTAACTAAGGGGAAAATCATCTCTATGGGCCAAATAATCATAACTAAGAGAAAAATCATCTCTAAGGCCCAACATTCATAACTAAGAGGAGAATCATCTCTATGGGTCAAATAATCATACCTAAGAGAAAAATCATCTCTATTGGCCAAACAATCATAACTAAGAGAAAAATCATCTCTATAGGACCAATAATCATAATTAAGAGTAAAATCATCTCTATAGGCCGAATATCAAATCTAAGAGGAAACAATGTCTCTATAGGTTCAATACAATTTCTAAGAGGGAATAGTATCTCTAAAGGCTCATTATTATTTCTATAAGGAATAACATAGCCATAACTCATAAGTCACAATACGGGGAACATCATTATAATTCACAAAGTCATGAAGTAACCTTATACTAAGGTTTACTAGTCTCAACTATGCCTAACATCCGTAACTAAGTCCACAAGGCTAACACAGGTCTCAGCCTAAGTGGGCCGGACAATCCCACTTCTAATCCTCAATTTTCATAATTAGAAACACTATGCCTAAACTAGGCTAAGTTATCTAGTTCAACTTCTAGATGTCAACTAATCCATAAGAAATTTTAAGATAGCAACTTTGTCTAGAAACATGGACTATGACAATTCTACCCCACATTACAGTTTGAAGATCACTAGAATTGCCCAACTAAGTCTAATCATACTAACCATGATTCTAATAGTTAAACCATATCCCAAACCTAACATCATGCCATATTAGTGCTATAAATTAACCCAACAAGGGAAAAGGACATCGAATCCAAAAAGGGTATTAAATAATTTAACTTACGGGTCAAAACCCCCATCGAATCCCCAAACTTCAATATTCAATACTAAGTCATTCTATCCATAATCAATCTTAACTTTCACATTTTCAGGCAATATATATCACACATTTTCTATGAAGAAGAGTAGACAGAATCCTACCTCAAGGCCAAACCATAAAACCTCCCTCTATTCACCAAAAGCTCGTCCTCATTCCACAAGCCCAAAATGCCAACACACTATTAAAATAGTAATGTACTCATCAATACGAGTCTAACAATACCATTATTTTAGCATTGTGCTTCAGATCCAAAATTGGCACCAAAAACCCTAAGTAGGTCCCACGTGCAAAAAATGCATTTCCAAGGTCAACCCAATGTTCATACATGAATAAGGAATCATAACCCTTAAGAAATGGATGAAAGTAAAGAAAATTTTGGGCTAAAATCAAGCCCTAAGATAAATTGGGGTATTGGGTCAAAAACCAATAAATTTATAAATAAAGTGATGAAATCTTACCTTAATTCGGGTGAAAATCATGATGAGAGATGTGAATCAAGCTCCCAAGATACCCACAAGACTCAATTTTGAGTTATTATACTCATTTAGGGTTTCTAGGTCCCAAAAACAAGTCAAAAATGGCCAACACGTGGCCTATAGGGTCCTTAAATACCCCTACCAGCTATGGAGATGTCGTAATCACCATCTAGGGTTCCCTATCGCATTTTCTATACAATTTGCTGCGATTGCTCCCCTAGGCACTAGATGACAACACAATCAAAATCTTTATTTTGTCTCTCGAAACTCATTCGGAACCCAACATAAATGATCCGATAGTAAATTTTGAGTGTAAACCACATTTCAAACCGATTGGAATCATCAAAACTATCATTCGAGATTGTTTAGGTATAAAGTGGGGCCCATACCTACCGTTTCATTTTTTCATAAAATTCGCTCAATAGCCCAAAATAAGTTTGAGAGCCTTAGGAACTAAACCAAGGGTCCCACTATCCTAAAATCAATGATCTGGACGTGATGATGAATTCAAATTTTCCATTCGAAGTTGTTTCAACCAAATGTCGGTCCCACACTCGTATTTTAATTTTTCAACTTTTCGATCAATAAGTCAAAATGAGCTCGGGTGCATTGGGACCTGTACCAAAGGTCTACCCAGCCTAAAATTGACATTTTGGATCTACTGGCAGAGTCGTAATTGTCATCCGAGATTATTTCATTGAAGTTTTTTCCTGGTGGCCATTTGGAACCAGCGAAAACTTCAAAATAGAAAATTGACTCTAAAAACTAAATGAACTGCTTGGTAACTGAACAGTTGGCCCCAGCAAGTCATAAATGACTTGGTACAACTATAGAGAAGCTCAAATGGTGAAGATAAGAAAATATATGAAAATGATCGAAAAGGTCATTACAATATCCACTAATGAAAGGACTTTTGTCCTTAAAAGTCAATGGATAAAAAGAATCTCAAAAGCTCAAAAGGATGAGTTACTAGGCTGACATATGTAAATTATGACTTCCTAGGTAACCTCAATAAAAAGAGAACACTTGAAAGGGATTTTTCCATAAGTATCCCTCTTTCAACCAACACTCTCATTCTACTTACAAACAGTCAAAACTCAACTTAACCACTAACTACCTCAAACTAAACCAAAAAGGCTAATGTACGTACATATGAACCACAACACGTTGATACCATCTCTAAATCTGCAAAAATCAGTCCAAGTATTATCCAAGCAAAAGAAACCCAACACATGAGTCATGCCACCGACTCTAAATTCAAATATACACTCTCTTTACCATTTTCCACCTATTATCAACTCTAAGACAAGAGGAAAATAACTTGAGTCTTACCCATGCAGCCTCATCATGGAGAGCTCAAAGAACTGAAGCGGACTCGCTAAAAATCCATGTGGTAAACATGAGAATAAGCTCATAAGGCGTTGTCTGGGCACACAAATAAAGATAATTGAGGAATGTAATCCATCCAATGCTGCAACCAGTATGGATGAAAATTAAACTAAAATCTCAAATTCCAATGTATAACTACTCATCACTGAATATTCCACTCCAGAATGTTTCATCCACCAAGAATGAAGTCATACTGAATTCAACTTGAGTATATTACTCCCGTCGAGTAAATCATCAATAATTCCCAAAGAAAACTGGAGACTCAGGGTCAAAGCTAGAAGAACCAATATCAAGTCCATGGGCTATCATCTGAATGCTTATCAACCATATTCCATCCGAAGTCGAGAAAACAAAATAAAAAATTACGGAGTAGGCTCAATAAGTCGATAAATGAAATTCAAACTGAGATAAGTCAAAAATGCAAGTTGCACGCAAAATCTACAACACCAAGCTAAAATCTCCATGCCAAGGAGGAATCGCTCAATCTCAACTACCCAAACAAAACCTGAAGATATGTAGGCATTCATACTTTAAGTTTATGACAACTTCCAAATTGCCATTACAAAGAGTTAAGTAAAAATAGAACCAATAAGCCTTTATCATTACCAATAATTCAAATCAACTTTAGTATCCAAATCTAACATATCCGAGATAAATCATGCCAAGCCACAATTGAGACATATCTGAAGAACAAAAATCACCACAGGGATAACCACTGACTTAAAATACAAGCAACCAACTCTATCTCAGCTAGAGGGTACGAAATATAGCAACAAAACAAAAATCATGCCAAAGGACGAATCAATGGCTGAAATAGTAAATAACCTACTCCACATATGCTGGAGGGCATAAACTACCCAAACATACTAAAAAACTTCACAAGGCTGAAAAACACACCAATATTGGAAAAAAAAACTCTAGCAACTCAAAGAATTATAACTTAGCCAACAACTAATCTTCTAACACTCCATCTCACAAAATAATAGCCTTAGGTACATATCATCGAGGAGAATCACTCTACCAAGCCTAACTAGGCCTAACAAATTCTGAAATAGGGATTTCTTGAATGCACTCAAGAATCACATCATCAAAGAAGAAATACCAATTCAAAACCATGGTCAAAGTCGAGACCACCACCAGAGATCAAACAACTCAGGATAAAGAATTTCCAATTTGCAACCTTAAGAAGCAATCACAGAAAAGGCCACGTGCCTCTAATTCTCTAACTCCACTTAAGGAAAAACTATATCACAGAAAAGAAGCATCCAATCTCCACAGTAATAACAAGGGAAAACCATCACAAATGAATGAACCCAAAAAATCTAAGACGTGAATCCATAATATCTCAGCCTCAAAACAACTATCGGTCGATTAAATAGTTACAAATGAATAACAAATCCAAAAATTGGTCAATCTCACAAATAGGCTATATCAAAAAGAATAGCCAAGGTGAAGACCTTCTCAACCTAGAAGGCAAGTCTAAGTATCTCAAACTCAAAAATAGGTAATACAACTAAATCTCTAACCCTAGAATCATATTAGCATAATAGAAGGTTAACTTTTCTTCAATATCACAATACATCCTTGAATCAATCAAATACAACTAACCAAGAGGAAGCGCAGTCACCCTCACTGTGCTGGCAAAAAAAATCATCAAATCGGGCTATATCTACTCAAGCCACAAAATAATATCAAAAGAACGTAAAAGTCTAACTAGATAATACTAGTATAAATAGCATCCTAGCAAGGATCAAATTCATCAAGTAAAAAGATCAAGTAATAGCAATAACCTCATGTAGTGATAGAAATAGCAACAAAAATATCAATATCAACATATGAACAGGCAGTACCAAAATAAACATCAATATCATGTACTATTCAAGGGCCACAATAAGGCTTATATGCCAAGATAAAGGAGTCTCGAGCCTATAAACTGCTATAGGGAAAAATATCAATACAGATCTACTCCATCCACCACTAAAAGAAATAAACCACAGAGTAGTTACATAATAATGAATTCAATAATAAGGAACATAATGACTGATATCAATTCATCCAAGCATATAATCATCAATACGTATGAAAATCCTAGTACATATAATAAAATATAAATGCGAAAAATAAAAGCACAACTATCATAGTAAAATATGCATTCACATGCCTGATGGGCATATGGAGAATATATCCGAATGAGTCCAAACTCAGATAGAACAACTAAATCATCAATATGGAGAGAATAGAAATTGATCCCAACTGGCTAGCCAACTGGTGCTAAGAGAAATCTATAAGATTATGTCCATACTTCCAAAATCATAGCCTATCTTAGGAACGCTAGGTTGATGGAGAATACGTGCTAACTCTAACTGATTATTTAAGTCATATCTGGGGCATTCTTTGAATCAATATCTCATTATTACACAACCAAATCAAGATCCTAAAATACATTAAGATACTGCTCCTTATAATCCTAAATGGCCGCCAGAGACTTTACCTATTATGATCATCAAGACTAATCTAAGAACTACTCATAGTATGGAATACTTTTTGCGTAGAGCTAATGGTCTGTAGGTGAGGCTAAACTCTACTGGAAGAATCCTCACTCCTGGATAAAATACTAATAGTACTATACTGATGACATGCCTCTTGTCGACATTTCCATATGTCTCAATACTCGTGCTCTATATGGTCATCTCATAATTAACATCCTTATGGAAGAAAGATTCAGCTGCTATTTAGTGCTTTAATGCCAAATGGAGTGACAATAGTAACCCTCTAACACATCCATATGCAAATGTCCACAAAAGAATAGAGCATAGAAAAATGCCTAGACAACTCGAGAAATCCAATCTCATACTCAAAACTGGTAAAGAACCTTGAAGAACACTAATAAACCTAACTTCGGTATCAGAACTGCTCGATAAATCAAACGTCATCCATGGCTGAGAAGGATCTACAACATGACTCAAATTTCCAATGTTGAACCTCAAAGGCTGAAGTAGTCATGAGCTTTACTGAAGCCTAAGCTAGCCCAAATCCTTTTTGGCTATCGCTGAAGATCTTTGATATCCATCTCTAACTCTCTAGTTCTATGCTACATTGAAATTCTAAAAATACGTGTTAAGTCTCATCCTCATCTGTTGACAATATCGCATCATCCTTTGGGGATAAAATAGATTCAAAGAATGTGTTCAACATACATAGGAATACGGGCACGTGATAAGGAGTCAAGAAGTGAATTTCCTAAAATGTCATTGTAGCCTCTCAAACATACGTTGTATATGTCTTCGTACCGACCTACAAGACTCTTCTAAACACTTAGCTCTTGTACTAATACACCAATTAAACCTAGGCTCTGATACCAATTTGTCATAATTTAATTTCTTAGGTCGTGATGGCACCTACCATAACCCACCAGTAGGCAAGACAACTCGTAGTACAAAATGGCTAGTAGCGGACTACTCAATAATATAAGGAAAAAATATGAAATAAATTAAATAAAAATTAATTACAAAAGTGAATCCCCAAACCCGGTGGTATTAGTACAAGAGCTTCTAATATAATAAGAGTACAAAAGAGAAATATTAAGAGAAATACACTGATACAACTTATCTTCAAATACAACATACAAACTAGTGTAATACATAAAAGAGAGAAAAGTAATACTCCAAAAATCAGGAGCTCACTCCAAGTCTCCAAACCATGGCTACTCTACACGATGAACATATCAACATCGATAACACATATTATGATCTGCAGGCTACAGAAGTGTATTATGAGTACCAAACGAATGGTACTTAGTAGGAAACTACCAATTGAGCTTCAAAGATAAAATAGATTTATACAACATATAAAAAAATGGGAACTACATCCAAGAGTCCAAAAATCATATAACAAGTCAATGAGAATAATAAAGGACAACTATCCTATCAAAGTCCAAGAGTCTAACATAAAAAGACTAAGGAAGTATCAGGGCAAACTATCCTATTCTATCAACATTCAATAGACATCAATACTATACTATATATCCCAGGCCAATATTTGAATAAAGAATGAAACAAAGATATTTATCAATATACATGGCCAAGAAACAAATATACAATATGAACAAATGAAGGAAGAGATATACGGTAATTTCCATAGCTTCATATAGCTAGATAAATATATAGAAATATATATACATATAAACATGAGGTCATCTCAAAGCATAACCTAGATCATCATATACTCATTATAAGACCTCATTATAATACTACAAGTATATAATACTAAAATACTTAGGGGTTTTTAATCCACATAGCTAGACATAATATAATCGTGCATAGTAATGCAATCATTAGAAAGAAGAGGGTAAAGACATAACTCTTATCTCGATACTAAATAAATGACCAATATGCCATAAGCTAGCCATAATAACGATCATAACAATGATAGTAACAATTGTAACAACAACGTGAATAACTGTAAGATCCCAGAAAGTTCTCTCATACTCTAAGCCTTAGAGCATGTCAAGTGAAGTGTAATTCCAACCTTAAAAGATCGAGGAGTGACTTCCAAAGTGAGAAATATTTTAAACCATGTAAAATTTACCTAATATCAACTTTTTATCATATAGATAAATGAATAAGCTTTCTGTTGATACGAAATTTGCTCAAATCCAACACTTGGGTGAAGAGTTAGAGCTATTTTAGTGAGACAGTGTGCCACCTGGAACTTTAGCGCGTCGCGGAGCCAGTCAAAATGGCAATTGTCAAATTTCAGTGAGCCTTCGCGATTTCAATGCATTGTGGTATCTTTCCAGTTTGCAACCAAGGGGGCAATACAATTTTCACCGCGTTGCGCCAAGGCTCAGTTTCCCAATTATCCAATTTCCATTAAGCTGACGCGACTATGGCGCATCGCACCAGCACGTAAAATCGGAATTTTTTTTCCAGTTTTGGATTTTAATTCTAAGGGCAAAAAAGGTCTTTTCCCAACCCCTAAATATACTCTTTAACACGAGATTCAACACATTAAACCCAAATATCATTATTTTCTCTCAATTTTCTTCAAGAACAAGACCTAGGATTTCTAATCCAAGACCCAAATCATTAAGGTTTCATGTGAATCTTTTAAGAATTACATAGCAAGGTATGTTGGATGTTTATTCTTGGGTTCCTTCCACCCAAGAAGTTTAAGAATCCTTTTCAAAATTTTAAAGTTTATGTTTTATGAGTTTTCATGATTTATGTGAATAGAAATTGAACTTCATGTTGCTGATAAGTTTTGATTCATGTTTTGATTATAAAGATTCAAGCTTTGATCTTAGTATGTGTTGATTATGTGATGTTTATGATAAAGCCCCTTCAAGAAGCATGTTGAATTATGTAATTATGTTAATTTGGTGTGTTGAAAGTTATATGACCAAAAGGTGCCTTTCACATACTTGATAAATTGCTTATGTGAAGAAAATAGCGTTATTGTAACATGAAGTATAATATCCCCAAGTATGTGTCAACTAGTGCATGGTAAGTGTTTGTTGAAAGGACTAAATGAATGAATTATGATATATTGCATGTCTTCCTGTTCATGTGAACACTTTGTTGTATGAGTTATGAGACAATAGCATGCTTCCCTTTACAATTACATGTTTAAGATTCCCAAGTGCTTGAGATGATGCTTCATTGGTTATATTGCGAATGGTAGTCTATTGTTATGATTATTACAGAAGAGTTGTCATGTCTTATTTATTTATGTTATCGATCCCTGGGTGTATTTAATACCTGCAAACTTAGCTGCTTGTCTAAAGCCGAGTCAGTCTCAAGATAATCTCAGTCATGCTATAATCAGTATATTTTAGTTAGTGATAGAAGTTAAGAAAATTCAGTAAATCTCATTATTCAGTCAAATCAAGTTCAATACTCAGTTTAGATTTCAGTAAAGCTTAGTAAATTATAAAACTCAGTCGTATTTAGTCAAAATTTAAATTCAGAAGTATTCCATCAGATAACGAAATAAAGTAGACTCAGTCAGATCAGTCAAGTAAGATAATCAAATCAGTAATATATTTGGTTCAGTTTTGGTCAATATAAGAATTAGTTTAGAGTCCTTTAGTTGGGAGTAGTAACTAGCACCGAGCGAGTTCAGGGATGACGACTTCCCCGTTAGAGAGGTAGAGCCGTTTTTAACAATCCTTAAACTCCAAAACTATGTAGCCAGCACAGGACTAGGAGTCCCCCGTTAGATTAAGCTTGACTATCATATTGCCTTAGGCTTGACTTCTTGTTCAAGGTCACCCGTTAGAGAGGCTTGACATAACATAGGTCTTTACTCGTGGTACGGTATTAATATCCTTCCAGCTGGGATTATAGGTTAGACCCCACTAGATTAGATTCGGGGTATGTCGGTTAAGTGAGAAGAGAGTAGAGTTAGCATCCTATAGGTTAAAGGATATCACTCATAACTGGGTTGTAGTATGAAAGAAGAGTAGAGGGGAGGATGTAGCTCCCATGACTTGGCAGGAGTTTTAGGATGCCTTTCTAGATAAGATTTTCCCGCTAGAGATGAGAGAAGATAAGTTAGAAAAGTTTATGAACCTAAGGCAAGGCTCCATGATAGTGAAGGAGTATTGTCTTAAGTTCAACCAATTAGCTAAGTATGCTCCCAATTTGATAGCTGAGCCTAGAGCGAGTATGAGTAAGTTTGTGACTGGTGTGTCCGAGTTGAAAGAGTGTAGGACTGCTATGCTCAATAGAGATATGGACCTTGCTAGACTAATAATGCATGCGCAGCAGATTGAGGCGGATAAGATGAAAGAAAGAGAGAGAGTGAGTAAGAAATCCAGAATAGGTAGTCATAGTTTCTCTTAGGCAGGGTCACAGGGTGGTAACCTTTCTCACCATAGTCAGAATTTTCCAATCCCATCTCCATTCTCAGCTAGTGCACCCACACCAAATTTTAGGGATGTCAGTCATGATGGGGCGCCAAGCTCTAAAACCTAGGGTAGTGTAGTAGTGTTTGTACTTACCCACTTTGTGAAGAGTGTGGCAAGAATTACCTAGGTGTGTGTAGAGCTAATATTTAGGTATGTTTTGGATGTGGTAAGACAGGTTACAAAATATAAGAATGTAGAGTACTAGCTTAGAGGGGTAGAGAATTACATCAGCAGGGTGCCACTTTCGGTGCCAATAGTGGTCAGCATCAGAACAGACTCTATGCGTTCAGACTCACCATGATTAGGAAAGGTTCCCTGGTATAGATTCAGGTATGTTATGAGTCCTTTATCTCTATGATATGCATTGTTAGATCCTTTGCTCCCATTTGATCTTATATTTAGCATGAGTAAGTTAGTAGAGCTAGCAAATCCGTTTAGCAGTCAGATTTGTATAGTTGTTATCTCATCTCTTTACCTGATCATGCTATCAGAAATCTCTGGAATGTAACTATTCTAAGATAGAGTATCCTAGTAGTTGTGAGTATATCTTAGCTCCCATATTATGCATTAGTTTTAGATCTTAGACGATCAATCATGACCCAGTTTATAGGCGCCGCGTGCACCGCCCCAGTATTTCAGCGAAGTGTTCGTAGAGGGTATATAGTCCCAAGGGGGAGATACCCCATAATATTATGATGCTTTCATGTCATTAGACTAATTCAGTTGCATGTTCAAACTCTCCTTACGAAGTTAACACCAATTATCATTGCATAATTTGTCAAGCATTCAAAATATAGTTCACTCAAATATTCATGCTTTAGATATACATGTTCAATAGAAAAAGTTCAGCTTTTCAGTGTATTCAATCATGCATTCGTGAGAACAACTCAATTACGAACCCATGCATCAGATATGCTTGTCCATTATAAGAATTCATCTTATAAGTAGCTTCAGTCGTGGATTCTATGCATCAGATATGTATGTTCAGTATGAGATCTCAGTATATCAGTAATTCCATATCACATAGTCATGTTTCATATTTTCTTATTCCTTAAGTAAGATCAGTTGATCAGTATTGTTAGCCTATCAAGCAACATTCGAGGACGAATATTTCCAAGAGGGAGATATTGTAAGACCCTGCAAAGTTGTCTCGTAGTCAAAGCCTTAGAGCATGTTAAGTGAACTGTAATTTTAACTTTAAAAGATTAAAGAGTGACTTCCAAAGTGAGAAATATTTTAAACCATGAATAATTTCCCTAATATCAATTTTTTTCATGTAGAGTAATGAATAAGTTTTTCGTAGATACCAAATTCGCCTAAATCCGACACTCGGGAAAAGAGTTGGAGCCATTTTAGTGAGATAGTGTGCCACCTGGCACTTTAGCGCATCGTGGAGCCAGCCAAAATGACAATTGTCAAATTCCAGTGAGCCTCCGCAATTTCACCGCATCATGGTGTCATTTTAGATCAAAACCAAGGTGGCAACGCAATTTCCACCGCATCGCGCCAAGGCTCAATTTTCCAATTGTCCAATTTCCAGTAAGCTAGCGTGATTATGGCGCATCACGCCAGCACGTAAAATTGAAATTTTTTTTCCAGTTTGGATTTTAATTCTAAGAGAAAAAAGGGTCTTTTCCCAACCCCTATATATACTCTTTAACATGAGATTCAACATATTAAACCCAAATATCATTGTTTTCTCTCAATTTTCTTCAAGAACAAGACCTAGGGTTTCTAATCCAAGACCCAAATCATTAAGGTTTCACCGTGAATCTTTCAAGAATTAAATAGCAAGGTATGTTGGATGTTGATTCTTGGGTTCCGTCCACCCAAGAAGTTCAAGAATCCTTTTCAAAATTTTAAAGTTTATGTTTTATGAGTTTTCATGATTTACGTGAATAGAAATTGAAGTTCATGCTGTTGATAAGTTTTGATTCATGTTTTGATTATAAAGATTCAAGCTTTGACCTTAGTATGTATTGGTTATGTGATGTTCATGATAAATCCCCATCAAGAAGCATGTTGAATTATGTAATTATGTTAAGTTGGTGTGTTGAAAGTTGTATGACCAAAGGGTGCCTCTCACATGCTTGATAAATTACTTATGTGAAGAAAATAGTGCTATTGTAACATGAAGTATAATATCCCCAAGTATGTGTCAACTAGTGCATGCTAAGTGTTTGTTGAAAGGACTAAATGAATGAATTATGATTTGTTGCATGTCTTCCTGTTCATGTGAACTCTTTGTTGGATGAGTTATGAGACAATAGCATGCTTTCCTTTACAATTACATGTTTAAGATTCCCAAGTGCTTGAGATGATGCTTCATTGGTTATTTGCGAATGATAGTCTATTGTTATGATTATTATGCAAGAGTTGTCATGTATTATTTATTTATGTTATCGACTCCTTGGGGTATTTAATACCCAAAAACTTAGCTGCTTGTCTAGAGCTGAGTCAGTCTCAAGATAATCTCAGTCGTGCTTTGATCAGTATATTTCCGTTAGTGATAGAAGTTAAGGAAACTCAGTAAATTTCAGTATTCAGTCTAATCAAGCTCAGTGCTCAGTTCAGATTTCAGTAAAGCTCAGTAACTTACAGAACTCAGTTATATTCAGACAGAAAGTAGAATTTAGAAGTATTTCATCAGATAACAAAATCAAGTAAACTTAGTCAGTTCAGTCAAGTAAGATAATCAAATCAGTAACAGATTCAGTTCAGTTTAGTTAAGTATAAGAATCAGTTCAGAGTCCTTCAGCTGGGAGTAGTAAATAGCACCGAGCGAGTTCAAGGATAACGGCTTAATTATCATATTGCCTTAGGCTTGACTTCCTATTCAGGGTCATCCATTAGAGAGGCTTGACCATAGCATAGGTCTATACCCGTGGCATGGTATTGACACCCTTCTAGCTAGGGTTACAGGTTGGACCCCACTAGATCAGATTCTGGGCATGTCGGTTAAGTAAGAACTCGCACAGTTGCAGTTTCAATATCAGTCTTCAGAGTAGAACTTAGAAATCAGGACTGTCAGATACAGTCCCCCATCTCAGTAAGGAACTTAGATAGTTCCATAGATTCATAGATCACTTGCTAGATAGGCCTAGTATCACGTAAAGTCAATCAAAATTAGTACTAATAGATTTAGAGATCACCCATCCGATAGGCCTGATCTCAAACTCAGTCCATCATTTCTATAATTAAAAGATTCCGAGATCTTCCACTAGATAGGTATGATCTCAGATACAATCATTCTTTAGCAATATTAGAAGATTTAGATATTCAGTTTGTCAGTGTTAGTAGTGAGTTCAGACGTCAGTAAAGCAGTATCCGAGTCTCAGTATTCATAGTCACAACAATTTCAGTTATGGTTGTGCATTCATGCATATGTCCTCATGCAGTACTCTCATAATTATTTAGTTGAGCTATGTTCATGCATAAGCTCTTGCATTTAGCCTTACCTCATCTAGCATACCAGTACATTCAAAGTACTGGCGCATACTTTTCTCTTGCGCATCTATAATCATCTCATATATAGGAGGCATAATTTCAATAAGCATATCACATTTATAAGACATCTCATATCTATAGGTCATACATCATGAATATAAAGAATATTACCTCTCTAGGACAATTATCATATCTAAGAGGAATAACATCTCTATAGTATCAATAATCATAACTAAGAGAAAAATTATCTCTAAGGCCCAACAATCATAACTAAGAGGAAAATCATCTCTATGGATAATCATAACAAAAGGAAAAATCATCTCTAAGGCGCAACAATCATAATTAAGGGGGAAATCATCTCTATGTGCCAAATAATCATAAATAAGAGGAAAATCATCACTAAGGTCCAAATAATCATAACTAAGAGGAAAATCATATCTAAGGCTCAACAATCATAACTAAGGGGAATGTCATCTCTATGGGCCAAATAATCATACCAAAGAGGAAAATCATCTCTATGGGCAAAATAATCATAACTAAGAGGAAAATTATCATTGTAGGCCCAATAATTATAACTAAGAGAAAAATCATCTCTATAGGCCAAATATCAAGTCTAAGAGGAAACAACATCTCTAAAGGTCCAATATAATATCTAAGAGAGAATAGTATCTCTAAAGGCACATTATCATTTCTATAAGGAATAACATAGCCATAACCCATAAGTCACAATCCGAGGAACATCATTACAATTTATCAAGTCACGAAGTAACCTTATACTAAGGTTAACTAGTCTCAACTATGCCAAACATCCGCAACTAAATCCAAAAGTCTAAAACAAATCTTGGCTTAAGTGGGTCGGAGAATCCCACTTCTAATCCTTAATTTCCATAATTAGACACGTTATAGCTAAACTAGGCTAAGTTATCTAGTTCAACTTCTAGATATCAAGTAAGCCATAACCAATTCTAAGATAGGAACTTTGTCTAGAAACATGGGCATTTATGTCAATTCTACCCCAAATTATGTTTTCAAGATCACTAGAATAGCCCAAATAAGGTTAATCATACTAACCATGATTCTAACACTTAAACCACTTCCTAAACCTAACAGCATGCCATATTCATGCTACTAATTTACCCAAAATAGGGAGAAGGCCATCGGGTCCAAAAGAGGTATTAAACTTACTAGTCAAAACCCCCGATCGAATCCCCAAACTTCAATATTCAATACTAAGTCATTCTATTTATAATCAATCTTAACATTCACATTCACGCGCTATATATATCACACATTATTTATAAAGAAGAGTAGATAGAAGTCTACCTCAAACACGAACCACAAAACCTTCCACCAATCACCAAAAGCTCATCTTCATTCCATAAGCCTAAAATGCCAAGAAACTATCAAAATAGTAATTTACTCTTCAATATGAGTCTAACGATACCCATATAGAACCATTGTTCTTCGGGTACAAAAATGACACCAAAAATCCCAAGTGGGTCCTACATGGAAAAAATGCATTTCCAAGGTCAACCCAATGTTCATACATGAACAAGGAGTCATAACCCTCAATAAATTTTGGGTTAAAATCATTCCCTAAGCTAAATTGGGGTTTACGATAAAAAACTAAGAAATTTATCAATAAAGTGATGAAATCCTACCTTAATCCGGGTGAAAATTATGATAAAAGATGTTAATCCAGCTCCCAAGATACCCACAAGCCTCAATTTTGAGTTATTACACTTATTAGGGGTTTGTAGGTCCAAAATATGAGTCAAAATGGCCAAAATGCTGCCTATAGGGTCCTTAAATACCCCTACCAGCTATGGAGATACCTCAATCGCCTTTTAGGGGATACTATTGTGCTATCTCAATCACTGTACAATTTTCTGTAATCATGGTTACTTCCCTGGGCAGCCAACGTCAGCAAAATCAAAATCATGATTTTGGCCCTCAAACTCATTTAGAACTCAAAATACATGATCCAATAGTGAATTTCCAGTGTAAAGCACATTTAAAACCAATTGGAACTATCAAAACTTTCATCCAAGATCTTTTAGGCAAAACTTAGGGCTCATAAAATCCTCTCAATGGCCTAAAATAAGTCTGGGAGCCTTGGGCCTTGAACTAAGGGTCCCCTAGCCTAAAATAAATATTTTGGACGGGATGGAGAAGTCGTGTTTTTGATTCAAAGTTGTTTTGACCAAATGTGGGTCCCACACCCATATTCTGATTCTCTAACTTTCTAACCAGTAGGTCGAAATGAGCTCGGGTACATTAGGAACCAAACCAAAGTTCTACTTAGCCTTATATCTATATTTTGGATGTGCTGGTGTCAAAATTTTCATCTGAGATTGTTTCATTAAAGTTTTTGCCCAGTGGCCATTTGAAATTAGCGAAGACTTCAAAATAGGGAATTGTCTCTAAAAACCAAACAAACTTCCCGGTAACCAAACCGTTGGTCCCACTAAGTCATAAATGATTTGGGAAGCTGTGGAGAAGCTCAAACACTGAAGATAAGCAAGCATATGAAAAATAACCAGAAGGATCATTATATAAACAAAGCAATGAACTCTCTCATAATTAGTAGTTAGAATAAAAGTAGAATGCCTAGACAACTCATGAAATCGACAATCATAATCCACAATGGTAAGACACTCTGATCCAATATCAAGAATGGATCCCTCAAATAACACCCTAAGACTGTGAGGCATATATTTCTCTTAGAAGCTCTTGCAGAATAGTCTATGTCAATGGGGGAGATCCAGTTGGCCTGGACTCAAGATGACATCTCAACCAATATTGAGTTGTGAAGTCCAACTAAAATGTAGAGTATTCCACACCACGAGTCTCAACAAGGTCTAAATTATAGAGCCTATCTTTACAAGTGATCACGAACTCATAAGCATCCTCACTTGGTGCACAAGAAAACCTAGGCGGAGCCAATATCAAGAATCTACGCAACATCTTCTGCTCTTCAACAAACACAGTAGGCTGGTAAAAAACTTACTAAGAAACCACCAACGTAGCAGGGACCTCAGTTTAAGGAGCCACAACTATAGGTCACGCCCTTGCCTCAAAACCACTCTGATCTGTTGACTGTGCACCATAAACAAATCCCAAAAACTGAACCAATCCATTCTTAAGCATTGAAGAAGAAATAAACCCCGGTGAATCCTGGGCTGGTCCTTATCCTATCGTTGGCTGGGGTGGGAGAATCTCTAGCTTGAGAGAAGGAATAGGATCTAGTAAAGGACCTTTATCCTGGCCCCTAATTGGGGGTATCTATGCTATCCACCACCTGTCAATCATCCCAAAAAAACTACAGTATCCCTAGGCTTGATATCGAGACCCTTATCTTATGTAGTAGTAGAATGGGTCCTAGCTATCTACAAAATAGTGAAATCAAGTGAATTCTTTAGAAACCAAATCCGACTCTTTCCTAATAATGTCCTATAGCCTCTCAAAGTTTAGAAACTAATGTCATCATTTTAATTTGACTCTACTAGAAATGTGCTCTTATGTTAATAATACTAGTAAACCTAGGCTCTGGTACTAATTTGTGGAGGGGATGCATCTCGAGGCCCTAGGGGGCAACATTAATAAGAAGTCTCAAACCCCGATCCCACAAATGATCCTTAAGAATATTAGCCTCATACCCCATAACAGTCATGGAGTCCTACACAAATCTTAAGGACTAATCCTACAAACTATCCTTAAGACTGTGAGGCATATATTTCTCAAAAAAAATATCATAGAGTTGAGTCCATGTTAATAGGGAAGATCCTGGTCTGGAATCAAGATGACCTCTCCACTACTGTTGGGCTGTGAAGTCTAACTAAAAAGTAGTGTAATACATAGAACAAGTCTCAATTAGGTTCAAATTGTAGAGCCTTTCCTCACTAGCAATTAACAACTCATAAGCATCCTCGCCTGATGCACCAAAAAACCTAGGGCAAAACCAATCTTAAGAATCTACCCAATATCTTCTACTCCTCAACAGACATAACAGGCATGACAACTACCGACTAAGCAACCACCGATGCAGGAGGGACCTTAACTCTAGGAGACATAAATTAAGGCTACGCCTTTACCTCATTACCACTTTGATTTATAGACTATGCATCATTAGATGGTGTACTAACAACAAATCCTAAAAGCTGAACCAGTGCATCCTTATGAAACAAAAAAAATAAAACCTGGTAGATCCTGGGATGGTCCCTAGCCCACTGTTGGCTGGGTGGAAGAATCTTTGAATTAGGAGCAGGAATAGTGAATACCCCATATTTTTCCTAACTTAAATTTGTTTCTAGAATGTTAAGAGACAGCTTTCAAAATGAATAATATTTATTACATATGGAATTTTCAAGATTCAACTTTTCAATGTATGATAAATTGAATAGGCTTTCCATCGATACCAAATTCGCCCAATTCTGAAACTCGGTGAAGAAGTTATAGCATTTTTAGTAAAATAGTGTGCCACCTGAACTCTCAGCGCACGTTGTGGTGAAGGCACAATTCATAATTGTGTAATTCCAGTAGACCTCCATGATATCAATACATCACAGAGAAGTCTAAATTCCTATTTGTCAAAATCCAGTAGACCTATGCGATGTTGGCGCATCACGCCAGTGGCCAAAATGGAAAAAATTATAGGGCACCGCAATAGATCTGTGTCGCAGAGAAAGCCCAATTCCCGTTCATCCTTTTTCTAGTGAACCACCGCGATAGTGGTGTGTCACAGTGGCCCAGTAAATCAGGATTTTTGGTCATTTTTTCAATTCCGTTGGGGAGTTTAAAAAGGGTAATTAATACCCAAGCCCTCAATCCATCTAAACATAAGATTTAAGCCTATTCTAAGCACTTTAGGCTTATATCATAAATTTTCTCTCGAACAAAAACCACAGAATTCAAAGCTTCTTCTCCAAGAAATCAAATTCCACCATGGTTTCTCCAAGAAAGCTTAAGATTGAGGATTCCCAAGGTAAGGTAATCAAGAATCCATCTTCAAGAACTCAAATAGGAATCAATAATTCGAGCTTCTTTATCTAATCATCAATAAAGATATGTGGGGTTATGAACAAGGATACTCCTTTCATCTTTGTGCGCAAAACTTGTTTTAAATTATAAAATTATTTGATTTTATATGATTTTCTATGGAATTGAATTAGGGTTTATACCTAATGTTACCATTTACAAGATTATGAGATTTCAAGTGAATTATAAGTTGAATTACATGTTTATGTTCATATTTTCATGCTTAATTCAGAAATTTCCAGATTTGAGAAGAATTATCATTGACTTTATTATCGAGCATGATTACTATGATATTTTGACATGAGTTTGACATGTGGGCTTTAAGACCCAAGCTTATATGTTGAGATTTTGAGAAAAGATGATCTTTAAGCATCTTATTATCAGATTATTTCATAAATTTTTAGTAAAGCTTTGATTTTTCGATCATCAAATTAGCTATGGAATCCACTTTACAAATTATTATAGATTATAGAACTCAGAATAACTTACTTTACAGATTTACTCAGACGATTGCAAATTGGTTTTAGATAAACCCTTATGCTAGTTTTAAAGTGGATTTCCAACAAAATGAGCGTAGCAAATAAAAAAGGAGTTGTATTTAGCAGCAATCGGGTAGTATGGGATTAGCGTGCCCTATCTTCGATAGAACTACATAGCCAACATAGGTACAGACTTAGATTATTCTCATTTCTATATGGATGACAGACTTAGCTTGTGATCGATTACCTGGATTAGGTTATACTCCCAGGCAAGAGTATGACACCTCTCCCCAATGTGAGGTTTCTTCTTTAGGAGGACGAGACAGTGGGCTCTATGTACCTCGCATGGATTATGTCAGTTAAGAGAACCTCCCTTGCAAAATAATTTTCTCTATAATAAGCTTTCCAGAATTATTTTAAAGTATCTCCCTTCAGATAAAGTATTTTCCCTAAAGTTTTAAAGCTTACAGACTATAGATTTTAGAATAGAAAGAGTACCAAAAAATCTTTCCAAAAAACTAAGTGTTAAGGCTCACAAGTTTTACTCAGATTATGCCTTACAGAAAGATAATAGTTTCAGATTTTAGCTTTCAGATTTCAGATTTAGAGTGAGTCATTTCTGCACTTAGACAGTATGATTTAAAGGAAGAATACAAGTACAACTTTTAGAACTAAATATTATGACTCTCTAGATTTATAAAGCATGATTTGCTTCTCAAGATTATTATTTTCATCATTTCAGATATTCCAACTTATGTGAGTCATTTACATTTAGTATGCATTGTTTTGCAAATTATGATGATGAGATAATGTTTTTACTTATGCATTCACCCCTACATACTCAGTACATCCTCAAAGTACTGATCCACATATATGTCTATATGCTACATTGTCTCATAATGTAGGTATCAGCTCAGTTGTAGCACGTATACTATATTCTGATAGTTTGCAGATTCCAACCAACAGATGATGAGTCCTCCTACTTCAGGGACTTTAGTTAAATGTTATTGATGTAGTTTATTTTATTATTCATATGTATTGATTAGTGATAGTTAGAGTCGCATCCCAGCTATCTATAGTTAGTATAGTAGAGGCTTCACAAATGTCAGTTAGAGGTAGTTATGTATTTTCAGTCCCTCTTTCAAACTTTATCAAAATGTAAAAGTTGTATTGATATTATATTTTTTTCAAGATTCCATCATTTTTATATTTCTGCACAGTAAACTCAGTCATTTTATGCATATCATTCAATTTCTTATGAGTTATGCTAGTAGAAGGGTTAGCTTGGGATTACTTGTGGTTCTAAGCACCGTGTGACATCTCAGGACAAATTTTTGGGGTGTTACAAATAGGGTCTAGTGAAGGCCCTATCCTGTTCTATAGCTGGGGACACATCTTTAGGTTTTCCAAGACCTCTAAAGTGTCCAAAAATAGAAATAAGATCCCTAGGCTTGGTCTCGAGACCCTCATCTTGCGTAGCAGTAGCATGTGTCCTAGCTATCTGCGAAAGAGTGAAATCAAGGGGATTCTTTAGGAATCAACTCAGACTTTTGGCATGAAATAAGTGAAAGAAGTGAAGAACTCCTAAGAATGTCCTACACCCTCCCCAAGATAAGAAACTGATGTCAACATTATGATTCGTGGGACTCTACTAAACACTTGCTCTTATATAAATAATATTGGTGAACATGGCTCTAATACCATTTTGTCACGACCCAATGTATGAGTTATGATGGCACCTACTTAATCCCGCCAGTACATAAGCCAAACCATAGCCCAGAGCTATAAGAAATTGGAAAATTTGATAAAAAATCACCTAAAAGAAGTAAATAAAAAAAAGGAGCAACTTCGAATCTCAGAGCTCACCCTATCTTAGAAATCAACTCAGCAAAAACATCATATCAGCAATGGCTACTATTTCATAACCCAATTTACCAGGTTATAATGGCGCCTACTATAACCCACCAGTAGGCAAGCCAACTTGTATTCTACAACTATTAGCAATGGACTACCGAGAGAAATGGAGGAAGAATATGGATAAATGAAATAAAAGACTAAAATACATAAGATAGTTCCAAAACCTAGTGGAATTAGTAAAAGATCTTCTAAAGTAATAAGGTTACAAAATGAAGTGTTAAATGAATATACTAATACAACCCATCTCTAAATAGAACATAAAGACAAGTCTAGTACATAAGAGGGATAATAAAAAGACTTTGAACGGCAGAAGCTCACCCTATATCTCTAAACCATAGCTGTTTGATGTACACAACAATAGTGAAAACTCATACAGTGATTTGCAGACTGAAGAAGTCTAGTGTGATGTAATACCCCATATATTTCTAAGCTAGAAAATGAACCATTGTTACCATGCATGAAACCTCCTATCCTGTGATTCATGTTTGAGTACATAAATTAGGATAAGTATCCTAAGGCTAATAGATCTTATGATGTGTTAAGAATGTTCATAAGAGTCACTTAGAGTAAGCCAAGCTAAGAACTTTTGAATCCACCAAATTTTCGTGGGTGATTTCACATAGGTCATTTTTGAACGAGAATAACTTGGTTTATAGGTGGTAATTTGGCAGATTTATACCAACCAAATTTTAGATAATTGAATAATCTTTCCTTCGATACCAAATTCGCATAAAACGGACACCCGGTGAAGAATTTAAGGCGATGTAAAGTTTCAATAGTGTCATTTCAGTCAGTGGCGCGTCGTGCCATAAGCCAAAATAACGTTTGTCAATTTACAGTCTCTCTCCACGATTCCACCATGTTGCGGTGAGTTTCCAGGTCATAAAAAAGTGGCAACGCGATGTCTCCGAGATGCGCCAAGGGCCTAAATCGGGAAATTTTTACAAAAATTAAAAGATGCATCTAGAGGGGTATTTGGGTCATCTTCCCACCCCTATATAAGCTCCTAAACACGGAATTAAGCCATTATTTCACAAAAACATACTATTTTTCATCAAAATCCTCTCAAGAACACATTAGGGTTTCAATTGGGGGATTCAAGTTCAAGCAAATTCTACCATCAAATTCCAAGAATCTCTCCATCAATCTTCACTAAATCAAGAAAAGGTATGCGTAGTGTTCATCTATGGATCTATTTCATTCATAGAGACCAAGAACCATATTTAAAATATTATTTTATGATTTTTTTTACTGTGATATGAGCATGTACATGTTGATGATTGTTGTTTAAGTTTCAATATGATATTTAAAGGTGTTATCATGAAGTCTACGTGTTTGCTAATTTAAAACACATGATCTTTATGTGGTTTAATATGGTGAGATTTAAGAACACACCTTGGCTAAAAGAATGCATGCAAAGTGTTTGATAAATGGCCTAGGATGATAAAATTCATGTCTCATGATTCAATAGTGCTTAAATGACAAGTCCACATTCTATGCTCTATGATTTCCCATGAATTTCATGTTATTGTTATGTGTTGTTGTTGTGATATGGAATGAGCATGATATTAAAGCTATGAAACTATATACATGTTGTATGTATTCCATTCCATGTATAAGAAGTTAAGCATCATGTATAGTATGAAATCCCCTAGTTATGATATTGTGAATTTTGGACTCTATTCTTATGATCAAGTTAGTCATGTGTGTCAGTTTTCTTCCATCGAGTCCTGGGGGTACTTATAGCCAAAAAATATAGCTGTGTGCCTAGAGCCAAGTCATGATTTCACGATACTCTCAGTCAATCCATGTTCCATAGAACTCAGTTAGTCATGTGACTCAGGAAAGTTCAGTAACTCAGTTAATCTCAATTAATCTCAGTAATCTCAGTACTTAGTGATATCGAAAACTTCAAAAGTTTTAGTGCTCTCAGAAAGTTCAGTAATCTCCGTAATTCAGTACTCTCAGAAATCTCAAGAACTCAGTACTCAGTAAGATCAGTACTCTCATGAACTCAGTTTAGCTCTACTAAATAATCCCACTAACATCAGTTTAATTCAATTAATTAGTTCAGTTTCTATTCAGTTGGGAGTAGGATTCAACACCAAGTGAACCCAAGGATGGGGACTCACCTGTTATAGTCAAAGGGTATGATTCCTAAGAGAAATCCTTGAGTTCCAGAACTACGTAGCCAGTATAGGTTGAGATGTCCTTACCAATAGGGCTAATGAATCTTTTTTGAGTTTACCTGATAGTAGGGCAGACAGAATGAGCTCCCAAAAATCGAATAGGGTTACTCGCATGTTGCCTTTACCCGTAGCACGATATTGACACCCTTCCAGCTGGGGTTACAGGTTGGACCTCAATCAGTTAAGTTTCAGGGCATGTCGGTTAGATGATTACCTCCCACACTCTCAATTTCAGCCACAGTCTTAGTTTTAGTCTCAGTTTCAATTTCAATAATAGAATTCAGATAGTTTTCAGAATATTAGTACTATCAGATACAGTCAACTCAGATACAATACGGAACTTAGCTAGTTCCACCACATTCATGACTGTCAGATATAGTCACTCATGTTATTATTATTACCAGTTCTCAGAACTTGTATTATCAATATTCGCATTAAGGACTATCAGATACAGTCAATCAAATTAATTCTTTATAATTATACTGTCAGATACAGTCAACTAGACCAGTCCTTCATAATCAGCATTGTCATTCACAGTTATTCATGTATTTGTAACATAGTACTAGTCCCTCAGTATTCAGTAATACAGTATCCGTTCCTCACTTATTAGTGGTTTACATGCTCAATGTTCAGTACCAGTTCCTTATAATTTGAACTGTTAGAAATAGTCATCCATCTATTCAGTATCTCAGTATCCGTACACTCATGTTGTCAGTATTCAGACCCAGTAGTTAGTATCTCCACGAGTTCAGTTACAGTTACGTATGTATGTATTCTTACGTTCATATCAGTCAACATTGTTCATGCATATAAACCTTTGCATTTAGCCTACCTCACATGCATACTCAGTACATTCCAATGTACTGACGCATTTACACTATGGTGCTTTCTTTTCATGTTACACCATAGGTTAAAAGACATGAGTTCCAGATCAGCATAGCATTCTAGCCACAGAGTAGCAGTGAGTCTTCATCCATTCGAGGATGATTTTATTTTAATAGATTCATTATTTCAGTTTAGTTTTGCTAGACGGAGTTAGTTGGAGACATGTTCCTTCAACTCCTTATTTAGACAGTTTAGAGGCTTTCAGACTATAGTATGTCAGACAGTTGTTTCAGATTTTTTTTTGTATTATTATACTGCTTTCAGACATTATTCTTATCAAATATTTATCCAATTAGAACCTTACGGCCTTTAAGTTCATGTTTCCGCATTATTTAGTCTTTATGTAGTATACAGGTACAAATATCAGTCATGGGTTAGCTTGTGGTCCTTTGAGGTCATGAGCTGTAATGCCTCGAAAATGGGTCCTGGAGCGTCACACGGTGCTTGAGGCTATGAGTAGCCCCAAGCTAACCCTTTGAACCATTTTTATTCAGTTCAACATAAATCAACGGGGTTTCCATAAATAACCCTCAAATATCAACAGAGTAATCATCATCCAAGAATAAAACAATTTCAGAAAGATAACAAAATTCAACTTATTAGTCAACTCCCAACATCTATACTAGTCTGACAAGCCTCTAAGAAAATCAATAAAACCAGCGAGCCATTGAGACATGCCCCAACTGACTCATACTCAGTTATCAAATATAAACAATTCCGTGAAACAAATATCAGACATCACGTCCTCGGAACATAAGGACTCACTACAACAGAGGATGTAGAAGAGCGTGCCCAAAGAATCACTGTCGAACTTGGAACTGAGCACCTGAGCCTATATTCTGAGAAAATGCAGCCCACATCCGAAGATGTGGGTCAGTACCATGGAAAGGAACCGAGTATATGGGGGTGTATACAGTTGTATAAACATCATCATCATAAATATTTATAAGAAATATGCAGAATATATGAAAGACTCACATAGCCTAAGAAAATTATCATAATCATGAGAGGATGAAATAAGTATAATAACACATGTGACTCATCATATAATTTGTCAATCACTTTCAGTTCATCAAGAATTTCAATTCTCATAGTGTAAATATCATTTAAATCTTTCGAAAGAATAACTTTCACAATTCCACTTTCAAATCACTTCACCATTCACCATAAACACAAGGAAACACACATACACACTGGAAGATCCTATAACCGACATAAACCATGTGAGCTACATTGAGTCCAACGTACAACCCATGTTGGGGAGAGCCGTCCTATCCTTGCCACCAGAGTAGGACTTCCAATATCAATCCAAAGACACTAGTGATCACTACATAAATCAGCCTCAGACTCATATCCTACAGGGGAACGTAGTTCTAGGAAAGTAAGGTCACTTTATACCTCCCACTTGGTGCTAAAGATTACTCTCGGACTTAGCTCAGAAATTTAAATCAGCCCCAGGCTCACATTACAGAAATCCACAATAAACACTTCAATAATTTTCATCGGGAGCCAATTTACCACCCTTTTATTATAATCAATAAAAATGTGGATTTCTTTCACAGTCGAGTTCAAAATAACTCATGCACGACCAAAAGGTCAAATCATTCAAAACATCTCAAATATTCAACATCAACGTGCTTATAACACACATTTTCTCAAGAACATAATTTCAAATGGGGTTCGCGACCCAAATATCAAAATCATGATAAATATCATTCAAGATTCATGCTTTATATCATCACACATGTAAATTCATCTTTCAAAATCATAAACATCAAGATTTCATAATAATCATCATAAGATATGGGTTTATGCTTCAAATTCATAAAAGTCAAATAAAAATCATGCCTTTGTAAAGAAAATTACTTTTGGGCACAAGAACGAAAGAGAGTTCTTGTTGAAAAACCCCGCATACCTTGAATGATGAACTTTAGATCGATACTCATTTTTGAGATGTTAATCATGCCTTTGAATAATGGTTCTTAGAGTTCTTGAACTAGAAACTTCGAATCTTGAATAAATTTGCAGAATTAATTGTGAACTTTGGAGGTTCTTGAAGTTCTTGAACTAGGAACTTGGAATTTTGAATAAATTTGCAGAATTAATGGTGAACTTTGGAGGTTTTCGAAGTTGGATGTAGGATCTTAGGGTTTTATTTTTGATGGAATTTTGATGAAATATAATATATATTGCTTCTAATAGGCTTTTATATAGGGTTTCGACGGATTTTGGGTGAGGGGGAATGACCAAAACGCCCCTAAAAAATCAAATAATTTTTGAATTTGTCCTTTGGTGGATTGTTTTGATAGTCTAAAGTAGATCAACCATAATGTTTTGCTCTGATATCCAAATTGGATGAAACTAATTTTATTAGAAAGAGGACTCTCATATCTTTCTGTTGATATATAGTACCTCACCTAGATCATTGTGTACAAGGAGTTATGATCGTTTGAAATTGACTCAAAAATTCACTTTTGATAGGCTGAAGTAGATTAACCATAACTTTTTGTTCCGATAGACAAATTGGATGAAACCAATTTCATCAGAAAGAGGACTCGTAGATATTTTCGTTGATATATAGTAGATCACCCAGATCATTATGTAGAAGGAGTTATGATCGTTTAAAGTTGGAGCAAAAATACGCCAGGCCTCAGTACTTTTTCCTGCATGTTTTACTGTTCATTACTATTCACGGTTCGATTGGAATGTTCATAACTCATCGCTCAGGTGTTCATTTTGGATGATCCACATATCGTTGAAAATATTATTCGATACTCTAAGAAATGGTAGGTCATAATCTAAGACATTCCGCATGGAAAATTTATAGTTCATTCTATAAGATAGAACCCAACACGTTTACGCACAAAATTTCAACGAAAAATTTCCTGGGGTATTACATCATCCCACCCCCCCTTGGAAACATTCATCCTCGAATGATGATAGACATGCCAAAATTAGATAGGGAATAGAGCATACAGCTGAAACCATTCGTTAGACTCATGAACACATCGTTTCTCACTCCGAATGCAACATAGAATGCATAAATTCAAGAAACTACAGCTGAACACATAATAAATGACAGCTGAACTGCTGTAACTTTTATCAAAAGTGTATGATTTAGGGAAGAATAGTACCTTCAGCTTGATTGAAGTTCGCGGAAAATAGGTGCGGGTACTTGGATCGCATATCCGCCTCAG
>NC_061117.1:167046706-167066842 GCF_002878395.1 Capsicum annuum
ACAACACCTTGACCAAGGAAACTTCTTTGTTCCTTAGTCTTCGAACACTGAAAATAAGAATCTCAACAGGAATCTCATCAAAAGAAAGATTTACTTGAATGTCATCACTCACAGAGAAATCCACTACCACAGCATCGCTAATATGCTTTCTAAGCATGGAGACATAGAATATTGGATGAACAGAGGACAACTCGGAAGGCAAATCGAACTCATAAGCTACCTTACCAACACGGCTAAGAATTTTGTAAGGACCAACATAACGGGGACTAAGCTTCCCCTTCTTTCTGAATCTCTTCACCCCCCTCATGGGTGAAATTTTCAGATACACTAGGTAACCAACTTCAAACTCAAGGTCTCTCCTTCTAACATCCGGATATGACTTCTGACGACTCTGTGAAGTTTTCAACCTTTCCCTAATCAACTTAACTTTTTCCATAGCCTTAAATACCGAATTAGGACCACTCACAGCCGCTTCACCTACCTCGAACCAACCTATAGGTAATGTACACTTCCTCCCATATAAGGCTTCAAATGGAGCCATGCCAATACTAAAGTGGAAACTGTTATTGTAAGCAAACTCTATCAACGGTATGTAATCATCCCAACTTTCCTTAAAGTCAAGTGCACAAGCTCTCAACATATCCTCTAAGGTCTGGATAGTCCACTCAGCCTGACCATCGGTCTGCGGATGAAAAGCAGAACTCAAAAGCACTTGGATACCAAGACCCTTCTGAAAAGCTTTCCAAAATTGCGAAGTAAACTGAGTACCCCTATCCGAAATGATAGACAAGGGAACTCCATGCAGTCTGACTAGCTTTCAGATATACAATCTAGCGTAATCCTCAGCAGTATATGAGTATGAACAGGCAAGAAATGATGATGGCGTCGGGAAGGAGGTAAACCAATCACGAAGTCCATATTTATCTCTTCCCACTTTCAGGTGGGACTACTAAACTCTTGCATCGTACCACCAGGTCTTTGGTGTTCAACCTTAACCTGTTGGCATGTTGCACACTTAGCTACAAATACTGCTATATCTTTTTTCATGCCACTCCCCCAATAGATTTCCCGCAAGTCTCGGTACATCTTGGTGGCACCAGGATGAATAGAATATCGCGCCCCATGCACTTCAGCCATAATCCTCTATCTCAGATCATCAACATTCGGGACACACAATCTACCCTGCAATCTCAACACACCATCTTTCTCTTGGGAGAAAACCTCTACTTTTTGGTCATTGACTGACTCTTTCAGTCTGACCAAAGTAGCATCTAAGTATTTCTTTCCCTTCGATTCCAAAACCAAGGAGGATTTGGAACAACTCTAAACCCCTATACTAACTTCAGCAGAGTCAAACAACCTAACCCCCAATCTAGCCAAACGATGTATATCACAAGCCAACTCTTTCTTACTTTCTACCACATGCGAAACACTAACCATGGACACTCTACTTAGGGCATCTACCACAACATTAGCCTTGCCCGGATGGTACCGCACACTCATATCATAGTCCTTTAACAATTCTAACCATCGTCTCTGCCTAAGATTCAATTCTCTCTGGGTAAACACATACTGCAGACTAGCAGAGAGAGACACTTTAAGCATGATAGACTTCTGAAAGAAAGAATCACACTTTTTCCTAAAATGTCTTGTAGCCTCTTGCTCATAGATGTGGCGCACTACACACCGATGATCAAGACTCTACTAAACACGGTTTGTCAGACTCCCTAGGACACCTTAAAAACTTAGGCTCTAATACCAAGTTTGTAATACCCAAAAAATAGGTCCCGGAGCATCACACGGTGCTTGAGGCTACGACTAGCCCCAAGCTAACCCTTTGAGCCATTTTCATTCAGTTCAACACAAATCAATAGGGTTTCCATAAATAACCCTCAAATATCAACAGAGTAATCATCATCCAAGAATAAAAGAATTTCAGAAAGATAACAAAATTTGACTTATTAGTCAACTCCCAACATCTATACTAGTCTGACAAGCCTCTAAAAAAATCAATAAAACCAGCGAGCCATTGAGACATATGCCCCAACTGACTCATACTCAGTTATCAAATGTAAAAAATTCTATGAAACCAACATCATACATCATGTCCTCGGAATATGAGGACTCACCACAATAGAGGATGTAGAATAGCGTGCCCAAAGAATCACTGTCGAACCTGGAACTGAGCACCTGAACCTACATTTCGAGAAAATATAGCCCACATCCGAAGTTGTGGGTTAGTACTATGGAAAGGAACTAAGTATATGGGGGTATAAGTAGTTGTATAAACATCATCATCATAAATATTTATAAGAAATATGCAGGATGTATGAAAGACTCACATAGCCCGAAGAAAATCATCATAATCATGAGAGGATGAAATAAGTATAATAACACATGTGAGTCATCATATAATTTGTCAATCACTTTCAGTTCATCAAGAATATCAATTCTCATAATGTAAATATCATTTAAATCTTTTGAAAGAATAACTTTCACAATTCCACTTTCAAATCACTTCACCATCCACCATAAACACAAGGAAACACACACACACTGGAAGATCTTATAACCGACATAAACCATGTGAGCTACATGGAGTCGAACGTACAACCCACGTTGGGGAGATCCATCCTATCCTTGCCATCAGAGTAGGACTTCCAATATCAATCCAAAAACACTAGTGATCACTATATAAATCAGCCTCAGGCTCACATCCTATGGGGCCACGTAGTTCTAGGAAAGTAAGGTCAGTTTATACCTCCCACTCAGTGCTAAAGATTACTCCCGGACTTAGCTCAAAAATTTAAATCAGCCTCAGGCTCACATTAAAGAAAATCCATAATAAACACTTCAACAATTTTCATCGGGAGCCAATTTACTAACCCTTTATCATAATCAATAAAAATGTGGATTTCTTTCACAGTCGAGTTCAAAATAACTCATTCACGACCAAAAGGTCAAATCATTCAAAACATCTTAAATATTCAACATCAATGTGCTTATAACACACATTTTCTCAAGAACACAATTTCAAATTGAGTTCGCGACCCAAATATCAAAATCATGATAAATATCATTCAAGATTCATGCTTTATATCACCATACATGTAAATTCATCTTTCAAAATCATAAACATCAAAATTTCATAATAATCATCATAAGATATGGTTTTATGCTTCAAATTCATAAAAATCATGCCTTTGTAAAGAAAATTACTTTTGGGCACAAGAATGAAAGAGAGTTCTTGTTGAAAAACCCCACATACCTTGAATGGTGAACTTTATATCGATACTCATTTTTGAGATGTTAATCGTGCCTTTGAATGATGGTTCTTGGAGTTCTTGAACTAGGAACTTGGAATCTTGAATAAATTTGGAAAATTAATTGTGAACTTTGGAGGTTCTTGAAG
This sequence comes from Capsicum annuum, assembly GCF_002878395.1. NCBI lineage: Eukaryota > Viridiplantae > Streptophyta > Magnoliopsida > Solanales > Solanaceae > Capsicum > Capsicum annuum. The sequence continues at coordinate 167,050,119 of NC_061117.1, forward strand.
TTCTTGAAATAGAAACTTGGAATCTTGAATAAATTTGCAGAATTAATGGTGAACTTTGGAGGTTCTTGAAGTTGGATGTAGAAGCTTAGTATTTTATTTTTGAGAGAATTTGATGAAATATAACATATAATGCTTCTAATAGGCTTTTATATAGGGTTTGGATGGATTTTGGGTGAGGAGGAATGACCAAAACGCCCCTAAAAAATCAAATAATTTTTGAATCTGTCCTTTGGTGGACTATTTTGATAGTCTGAAGTAGATCAACCATAACGTTTTACTTCGATATCCAAATTGGATGAAACCAATTTCATTAGAAATAAAACTCTCATATCTTTCCATTGATATATCGTACCTCACCCAGATCATTGTGTACGAGGATTTATGATCGTTTGAAATTGATCCAAAAATTCACTTTTGATAGGTTGAAGTAGATCTACCATAACTTTTTGCTCCGATAGACAAATTGGATGAAACCAATTTCATCGGAAAGATAACTCGTAGATCTTTCCGTTGATATATAGTAGATCACCTGGATCATTATGTACAAGGAGTTATGATCATTTAAACTTGGAGTAAAAATACGTCAGGCCTCAGTACTTTTTGTTGCACGTTTTACTATTCATTACTATTCATGGTTCGATCGGAATGTTAATAAGTCGTCGCTCGGGTGTCCGTTTTGGATGATCCACATATTGTTGGAAATCTTATTCGATACTCTACGGAATGGTGGGTCATAATCTAAGACATTCCGTACGGAAAATTTATAGTTCATTCTAGAAGATAGAACCCAACACGTTTACGCACAAAATTTCAATGAAAAATTTCCCAGGGTATTACATGAGAACAGTGTAGCATTTTGGTTTAGAAAATTGGATCGTTACAAACTTGGTATCAGAGCCTAAGGTTCAATAGAGTCCTAGGAAGTCTGAAAGCCGCATCGAGTAGAGTCTTGTTGTTGTGCACCACACTTATGTGCAGGAGGCTATGGGATGTCTTAGGAACAGTTTACCTTCTTTCAGTATTCATGTTGTGCCAGTGAGAAAAATCTCTAATTAATATCTCAATCTAATTCACTTCTTTCTTTCATTTACAGAACATGTCTTTAGAAAGACTAGTAAAGGAAGAACCAACAGTCAGTCAACACCTCAGCCCATCCAAGAAGATTCCTTGGATGAGCGCGTTTCTCATGTAGAATTTAGGACTGTATTCACTACTCTAGCCAATTCAGTCACAGCTCTGAATGAACGGCCAGCTGCTATTTCGACTAACTCAGAGGCCAATGTTGCTGCATTTAGGATTTAAGATTTCACCCGAATGAATCCTCCTCTATTTACCAGTTCCAAGTTCAAAGAGGATCCACAGGAGTTCTTCGATCAGGTTCAAAAAGTCATAGACATCATGGGAGTAACTTCTAATGAGAGTGTAAGGTTAGTCTCCTATCAGCTACAAGATATAGCCCATACGTGGTTTAAACAGAGGAAGGTAGACAGGGGTACAGATACAGAGCCCATAGAGTAGGAAGAGTTTGCTACAACTTTCTTAGATAGGTTATTTCCCATAGAGAAGAAGGAGGCTAAAGTGTTAAGAGTTCATTAATCTCAGAAAGGGTATGCTGAGTGTAAAAGAATACTTCCTTAAGTTCACCCAGTTATCTAGGTATGCTCTCCATGTAGTGGCAGACAATAGATCCAGAATGAATAAGTTTATGTCTAGGGTATCAGGTAGAGTGGTTAAAGAGTATTGGACTACAATATTTATTAGTGATATGGACTTGTCTAGGTTGATGGTCTATGCTCAAAAGATTGAGGAGCATAAGCTTAAAAAGAAAGAGAGAGAAAACAAGAGGGATAGAACATGTAGTTATAGTCCTTCTCAACCAAGGTTAGGGGGTAGCGAGAGCAAAGTTCATACCCATCCTATTTGTCAAACTTGTGGTAAGCATTATAAGCGTGTGTAGGGCAGGCAGTGATGTATGCTTTGGGTGTGGCAAGCCAGGCCACAGGATGCGAGACTGTAGGGTTATATCTTAAAGGGGTAAAGAGTTACGTCAGCAAAGTACAAAGAGTGACCAGCGTCAGAATAAACTCCAGACCCGTCATGATCCAAAAAGTTTCCCTAACCTAGATTCGAGTACATTACACCTTTTTCATGTTTATGGTATGCATTATTAGATCTCTTTCTCTCAATTGATCTTATATTACAACATGAGTTAGTTAGTAAAGTCAGCAAATCAGTTTAGAAATTGAGCAGTCAAATTTGTATAGTTGTTTTCTCATCCTTGCATCTATTCATGCTATCCAAAATATCATAGAATGTAACTACTCCAAGGTAGAACCTCCTAGTAGTTGCAAGTTCAGTTCAGCTCAGTATCATACATTATTTTCAGACTCTCGAAGTTCAGTTAACTGAACCCATCATTCTGTCCCAGTTTAGTAATCAGGCCCTAAAACTCAGTTCAGTCTCAGATTTGCTATGCCATAGTATGCAACTATCAGTTTCTCTCTTATTTGTCAGTACCTCAGTTTACCAAATCTTTCAAAATCATATTACAAACGTAGTACTTCATTTTTAAGTAATACAGTCTCTATGAATCCATGCTCAGTCACCTCATGGTACTCAGTTAATCCTTATGTCCTATGTACAATATTTGATAGTCTCAGTTCAGTTATTCTGACCAAGTTCAGTTTAGTATTACATGCCTAGTGTTCAGTTATTAGCATAAGTTAGTCAGTCTAGCTAAAAAATTAGTTTAACAGATACGCAGTCAAATTTGGTAGGGGTTGTTCTCCCATCATTCTATCCAGCCATACTAACGGACATTTCGAGGATGTAACCAACTCCAAGATAGAGCATACTAGTATATGCAAGCTCAGCTTAGTTTATGTATCATGTCTTAGACACGAATTCCAGATATTCAGTTGCAATTCAGTCTTGCATACCCAACATTCAGTTCTAATATTAGTCCTAGTTATAGTCTTAGTCATAATGTATGCTTCAGTTTAGTAATCACCTCAGTTCATGTGTCATGCCTCAGTTTCAGATTTTAGATAATCAGTCATGATTTCGTACCTAGGTGCCTTGTGCATCACCTCAACTTCCTCAATATCTCAGCAAAGTCAGACCAGCATCCTTTAAGGGACATAGTTTCCCAAGGGGGAGATACACTGTAGCCCCTAACTTTCATGATTTAAACATGTCATTTTCTTTGATAAATCTATCTTGGAGGAAGTGTTACTTATGAGCCGACCCTCTAGCTCCAAAACACAGCAGTAAGCCATGTACTCAATGGCTCAGTTTAGTCCACGATACGATACTCTATTCATGTCATGCATTATAGACTCAGTTCAGTTCATGTATTACGTTCTAGACTCAGTTATGTTCTTATGTTTTGGCTCATGCATATTAAGTAATTAATCTCAAACTCATCGGTATTTTTAGTTCAAGGTAACAGTTTTCTTTGAGCTTACTTATTCTTATGTTCATATTTTAGTACCAAACTTGGTATTCCGTTCCATGCTCAATTTTCAGTTCAAACTTGGTGTCTTTACCATTGCATGTTCAGTCGCATGTTCATAAGTTAGTTTAGTCGTGTACTCACGTATCAAATATACATGATCAACTTATTAGTACATTTAGTCATGCATTTGCGAATCATGTCATTCATACAATCATGCATCAGATATGCATAGATTCAGCTTATCAATCTTTGTATCAGACATGCATTCTCATTCTGAGAAACTTAGTTCATCAGAATACTCAGTCTTTCATTCATAAATAAACTACCCATGCATCAGATATGCAAGTTCAGTATGAATCATTTTATTTGTCACGTCAGTCATGAGATCATGTTTTAGTCATTCGTGTTTAGTTCATGTTCAGCTTATTGTTTCCCCTCTTAGTTAGTCTCATTCGTGGATGAATGCTCCCAAAGGGGAGATATTGTAATACCCCGTATATTTCTAAGCTAGAAAATAAAACATTGTTCCTACGCATGAAACCTCCTATCCTGTGATTCATGTTTGAGTACTTCAATTAGGATGAGTATCCTAGTGATAACAGAGCTTATGATGTGTTAAGCATGTTCATAAGAGTCACTTAGAGTAAGCCAAGCTAAGAACTTTTGAATCCACCAAATTTTCGTGTGTGATTTGACATAGGTCATCTATGAACGAGAATAACTTGGTTTATAGGTTGTATTTTGGCAGATTTATACCGTCTCAATTGTATAGAATTGAATAAGCTTTCCGTTGATACCAAATTCACCTAAAATGGACACCCTGTGAAGAAGTTATGCAGATTTAAAGTTTTAGCAATGTCAATTCAGTCAGTGGCGCATCGCTCTATAAGCCAAAATGATGTTTGTCAATTTCTAGTGTCTCTCTGCAATTCCACCGCATTGCGGTAAGTTTCCAGGTCATAAACAAGTGGCAAACGATGTCTCTGCGTCGCGCCAGGGGCCTAAATCGGGAAATTTTTGCAAAAATTAAAAGACGCATCTAGAGAGGTATTTGGGTCATCTTCCCACCCCTATATAAGCTCCCAAACATGGAACTAAGCCATTATTTCACCAAAACATACTATTTTTCATCAAAATCCTCTCAAGAACATATTGGGGTTTCAATTGGGGGATTCAAGTTCAAGCAAATTCTACCATCAAATTCCAAGAATCTCTCCATCAATCTTCACTAAATCAAGAACTAAGGTATGCGCAATGTTCATCTATGGATCCATTTAGTTCATAGAGCTCAAGAACCAGGTTTTAAATATTATTTTATGATATTCTTGTTGTGATATGAGCATGTACATGTTGATGATTGTTGTTTAAGTTTCAATATGATATTTAAAGGTATTATCATGAAGTCTATGTGTTTGCTAATTGAAAACCCATGATGTTTATGTGGTTTAATATGGTGAGATTTAAGAACACACCTAGGCTAAAAGAATGCATGCAAAGTGATTGATAAAAGTCCTAGGATGATAAAATTCATGTCCCATGATTCAATAGTGCTTAAATGACAAGTCCGCGTTCTATGCTCTATGATTTCTTATGAATTTCACGTTATTTTTATGTGTTGTTGTTGTGATATAGAAAGAGCATGATATTGAAGCTATACAAGTATATACATGTTGTATGCATTCCATTCCATGTATAAGAAGTTGAGCATCATGTATAGTATGAAATCCCCTACTTATGATATTGTGAATTTTGGACTCTACTCTTATTATCAAGTCAGTCATGTGTGTCAGTTTCCTTCCATCGAGTCCTGGGGGGTACTTGTACCCGAAAAATTATAGCTGTGTGCCTAGAGCCATTTTATGATTTTACGATACTCTTAGTCATGCCATGTTCCATAGAACTCAGTCAGTCATATGACTCAGGAAAGTTCAGTAACTCATTTAATCTCAGTAATCTCAGTACTCAGTGGTATTGAAAACTTTAGAAATTCTAGTGCTCTTAGAAAGTTCAGTAATCTCTATAATTCAGTACTCTCAGAAATCTCAAGAACTCAGTACTCAGTAAGCTCAGTACTCTCATGAACTCAGTTTAGCTCTGCTAAATAATCCCACTAACATCAGTTCAGTCAATCAATTCAGTTCAATTATTCAGTTCAGTGTCTACTTAGTTAGGAGTAGGATTCAGTACCGAGTGAACCCAAGGATGGGGACTCACCCATTACAGTCAGAGGGTGTGATTCCTAGAAATAATCCTTGCATTCCAGAACTAGGTAGCCAGCGTAGGTTGAGATGTCCCTACCCGTAGGGTTAATGCATCTCTTTTGATTTTACCTGATAGTAGGGCAGACGGAATGAGCTCCCAAAAATAGAATAGGGTCACTCACATGTTTTCTCTGCCCGTGGCACGATATTGACACCCTTCTATCTGGGGTTACAGTTTGGACCCCAACCATTTCAGTTCCGGGGCATGTCGGTTAGATGATTACCTCCCACAGTCTCAGTTTCAGTTTTAGTCTCAGTTTCAGTAATAGAATTCAGATAGTTTTCCAGAATATCAAGACTGTCAGATACAATCAACTCAGATAAGATATGGAACTCATCTATTTCCACCACATTCATGACTGTCAGATACAGTCACTCATGTTATTATTATTACCAGTTCTCATAACTTGTATTGTTAGTATTCGCATTCATGATTGTCAGATACAGTCAATCAGATAAATTCTTTATAATTATACTGTCAGATACGGTCGACCAGACCAGTCCTTCATAATTAGGATTGTCATACACAGCTATTCATGTATCAGTAATATAGTACTAGTCCCTCAGTATTCAGTAATACAATATCCATTCCTCACTAATTAGTGATTTACATGTTCAGTGTTCAGTACCAATTCCTCATAATTTGAACAGTCAGAAATAGTTGTCCATCTATTCAATATCTCAGTATCAGTACACTCATGTTGTCAGTATTCAGACCTAGTAGTTAGTATCTCCACGAGTTCAGTTACAGTTACGTATGCATGTATGTATTCTCATGTTCATATCAGTCAGCATTGTTCATGCATATAACCTTTTGCATTTAGCCTACCTCACACACATACTCAGTACATTCCAACGTACAGACACATTTGCTCTATGGTGCTTTTTTTATGTTACACCATAGGTTAAGAGACACGAGTTCCAGATCAACAGTAGCATTCCAGGCGTAGAGTAGCAGTGAGTCCTCATCCATTCGAGGACGATATTATTTTATTATATTTATTATTTCAGTTTAGTTTTGCTAGACGAAGTTAGTTGGACACATGTTCCTTCAACTCTTTATTCAGATAGTTTAGAGGCTTTCAGACTATAGCATATCAGACAGTTATTTCAGATTTGTTTTGGTATTGTTATACCGCTTTCAGACATTGTTCTTATCAGATGTTTATCCAGTTTGAACCTTATGGTCTTTTAGTTCATGTTTCCACATTTTTCAGTCTTTTATGCAGTATACCGGTACAGATATCAGTCATGGGTTAGCTTGTGGTCCTTCAGGGTTATGAGCACCGTGTAGCGTTCCGATTCAGAAAACTGGGTCGCTACATGTGAGTACCAAACGCGTGGTACTAATTAGGCTATTACCGACTAAGATCCAAAGGTAATACAAATATAATAGCATACAAGCAGCATTGTAAACTACACCCATATATCAAACAATCTACATAATAAAACTAATGAGACTATAAGGATAACTATCCTATTCATAACTAAAAAAACTAACATAATAAGGTTAAGAAGGTAATAAGGATGAACTATCTCATTCTAGCCATACCCGGGTCCCTAAGCACTATAACGTATATCACTGGCCATTACACGAATAAAGAATAGAAGAAGGATGTAGATATATGTATATAAGGCAAATAAAGTGATATATAACATGAATAAATATGAAGGAAGGATATACAGTAATTCCATTACAACTATATATTGATACATATATATAAACAAGGTTAACTCCAGGTACAACCTAATTTATAACACTAGCATCTCCAGGCCTCCCAGTCATAGTAGGAACTAATGCTAAGATAATCAAGGTCTCTAATCCATACATATAAACATGATATAATTACAATAAAAAAGCAACCATAAAGAAATAAATTAGAATCTCAAGGTATAAAGGCACAATGTGTAACCATAGGATAATCATGTGTAATAATATAGCAGAAAGATGAAAGAATAAGAATCATACCTCAAATCTCAATACCAGTCTAATATTAAACCTTTAACGTTCTAACCATAATAATAACAATAACAATATAAAGTAATCGGCTATTCAAGAATAACAATACCTAACTGGGTCTTTCATAAACCCCCACCTCCATAGGCCTAGAAGGTTAAAGCAACAATTAGCAAACAACAAACAGAGCCTATACCTATAGAACCCTCCATAAGGTTGATATATACAAGAACCAAATAGCCCACACCATAAGCCATACTCATCACATATACCTATGCAACCCCATAAGGTTGATAAATAGAGGCATATACTTGTGATAGGTAGTGCATATGCAACGATGAGTGCAAAGAAAATGCATAATACCATAACCAATCCAAGTATCATAAATTAGCCAATTGTATAAACCTTCTCTAGCTCAATGGATCACAATGGTAGGACCTACGATAACCTCTCTTCTCTAGCTCGATGGCTCATGAATAAAGGGAACCATAAGGGGTTCGGGAGTACCCAAATACACCAACCTAGTCTAGAACTAGGATTTACAATAACCATAATCATCATCAATACATTCTTTCTAGTACCATATGTATATATAGGAACACATAAATATAAAATACACAATCTAGAACTATGGATAAAAAAGTGTAAGCCTATAAATCCATTGCTCGGGGTAAACTCTAGGACTTTATCATCATAAAAGGATGGAAAAAGTCGAAATTTGTCATGATTGAGGTAAATAGTAGTAGTAAAATCATGAACCGGAATCTATCTTGCTCAAATCCTTGAAACAACATTTCTAATCTCAAAGGCTCATAAGTTATTCATTAAGATGGTACGATTCTCATTATAAAGATATCTATTTTAAAAGTGGAAAGTGGGAATAAATTCCTTTTTAGAAAAAAGAGTAATAAAACCATATTTTAGTTGGAATCATACCATTTACTATCTAAGTAATCATGAATATATTGAATCTATGCATGCCAACACTAATATCCATAAGATATGATTATAAGCATCAAAACGTCTAACAACTATGACCATGTCTTTTATAAGGATAAAACACTCCCTAGAATCCAACTGTTATCATAATCACAACCTTGGGCCCAAGAAATATTCGGCATAACCACCAAATCATCATTTGGGAAAACCATCACCATCTACTAAGTCACATAAAAAACCTTATACTAAATGTTCATTAGTATCAACTATGTCTATCATGCTAGCAACATAGGGTAATAGGTTCTTATAACCATAACAAGGATTTCACCTTAAGAGATAATTACCCTTCTAGCCCCCAAACTCATAAATTAGGCTAAATCTTAGTGTTGTACCCACAATCAAATCCTAATATCCCTATTTAGCATGTAACATATAAAAACACCATCTCAAGAGGAGAGTAGACAAAAGCCTACCTCAATGCTAAACTACAAACCTTGAATTATCCCCAAATTATCTGTCTTCACTCCACAATCTTAAAATGCTCCATGCTATAAAATATTAATTTACACAATGTTTGGAGTAAAATGAGACCTATATGGATATATTAAGGGCAGGATCAGATTTTGGGTATTAAATGGGCCCGCAGGACCCACAAATGGAATCCAAAATTGAACCCATCACAAGGTCCCTAAAAAACAAGGAATGAGTGCTCAAAAATTAAGCACAAACGAAGCATAAATTGATCACAAATAAACCCTCAAAATATAAGAATTTAAGACCTAGTTTCTACGAGTTTGACCATGAATTAGGATGGGAATTAAAGGAAAAATTAAAGGGAAATGACTAAGAAGGTTTAGGTTAGCTTACCTTAACTTATGTGGGTGATTTCCCACTTTTCCTCTCTTTGAGCTATCAAATTGGTGTAAAATAGTGGAAGGAATGGTAGAAAATTGAGTGGAGAAAAGGGAATAAAAAAGGTACAGGTTCTGCTAAAGCGAACACCTAGGCGCTAAAGTGCCTACCACTAAAGTGACAACACGACCGCTAAAACGTCCTGGCACCAGTAGCGGGTGCCACCAAAATGGCTGCACTGGTTCTAAAGTACACCACTGATAATAGGCTAGGGCCGCTAAAGCAGTCCGTGGGCTCTAAAGCGGCCCAATTGGCACTTACGAGGTCCTATCAGGTGCCATGCACCAAATTTTTACTATGTCCAAAATAGGCTTTGAGCGAGTGCTCAGGATTCATTTGGACCCTCATGCTTGAAAACGTACTATGCTACCATACAATATTCGACATTCTAAACTCAATAAAACTATCAAAACTTTCGTATGAGATTGCTTAGACTATGTGTGGGGCCCTCTTTTATAGTTCTATTTGTCACATAATCCACCTAATATCCTAAAACGAGCCAAGAAGCCTCGAGACCTGAACCAAGGGTCCCCCTAGCCTAAAATCAATATTTCAGAGCTAATGGAGCTATCAAAATTCTCATTTGAGGTCATCTACTAGGATTATTGGTTTGAGACCAAATCATAAGCAACAAAAGCTCCATAACTACTTAATGAGCCTAAAATCCAAAAGAATTGCTTGATCATCGAACCGATAGTTTTGGCAATTCAAATGTCGGAAGTGTACATAAATTGAGGAAATAACCTTAAGGGTCATTACAATACCCATTACGAATAGTACTTTCATTTGTGATTGTCAACAGATAGAAATATTACAAAAGCTCAAAGGAATTAGGTACTTGATCTGCATTGATCCAAGCATGAATCCCAGATAACCTCCAAGAAGATGCAACACTACCAAGGGATTTTACTACATGTATCCCTTTTTCAATCAACTTCCTTTCTTAACTCTAAAATAGCCAAAACTCAACCTCAACCACCAACTAGCCTCCAACTAAATTTAGAAAGGCTTATGCACGCAAATCTGAACAACAACACATTGATACCACATTGATACTAGCACAATCAAATAAAAACTTATCTAAGCCAAAGGAAAACCAAGGCATGAGTCATGCAACCAACTCCTAAATCCAAATATAACCTTTTTTGCCTTTTCAAAACCTATTATCCACTCCCAACAAAGCAGAAAGTCGCTTGAGTTCTACCTGTACAACTCCATCACACTAACCTTAAAAAACTAAAGTTGATTTACTGAGAATCCATAATGACAAGCATGAGAATAAACCCCTAAGGAACTATTTGGGCACACAAATACAGATAACCAAGGTATGCAATGTATGTCGTGCTATAACTAGTTCGGATGAATATCAAACAATGAAAGCCAAGAGTCTGAAGCACATACACTGACCACAAAATGATCCGCTACAAGGTATTCCACCAACTTAGTATGAAGCCATTCTAAGTCTAACTCAACATACTACTCTTGCTGAATAAATCATCTTAAATTCTAATGAATATTGAAAATTAAGGTCAAAGCTGAAGGAACAAATACTGTGATAATGGAATACAATCTGAATGCCTTTCAACCATAATCCATCTGAATTGAAGGACCGAGTAGGTATACATAAAGTAGGATTAGCCAGCCTCTAGATGAAATCAAACTGAGATGAGTCCGATATGAATGTTGTACGCAACTCTACAACTCTAAACTAAGATCTCGACACTAAGGTTGAACCACTCGATTTCAACTACCCAAACAAAACGTAAAGATGGGTAAGCATTAACACTATAAATCTATCATAACCTCTAAATCACCATTCTAAGACATCATCTTTGCAACTGAGCTAACAAGTTTGAACAAAGGTTATTTACCTAATTGACCTTAGTATCCAAATCAGACCTGTCCTTACTGAATCATGGAAAAACCAAAACTAAAATATAGCTGAAGAACAAAATCACCATGGAGGATAAATCATAGGCTGAAAACATGAGCAACCAACTCTATATCCTCTAGAGGGCACGAACCACCAAAACATACTCAAGAACTCACTAAGGCTACAAACCATACTAAAGATTACCAAAACTCTACCAACTTAGAGAAATGCAACTTTACCCAAAAACTAATCAATCCAACACTCCAAATCGACCACGAATACCCATAGAAACATATCACCAAGTAGAAGTACTCTACCAAGTATTATTCTACTGAATAATTTATGAAATAAGGATTTCCTAAATCCACCCAAGTAGGATAACCTTAACCCAATCATCTCGTGAATCGGATTGCTAAAGAATAGAGTACCAATCTCGACACCAATGCCATGTTTAAGAATACTACCAAAAAATAAACCAAGCAACTCAAGATAATAAATTTCCAATCCGCCAACTTAAGAAGATATTATAGGAAAGATCACCTACTTCTAATTTTCTAACTTTACTTTGCCAAGAACCACATCACAACAACAACACAATATCCAACTCCACATCAATATCAAGAGAAAACCATAACTAGTAAACAAACTCAACAAACCTGACAGGCAAATCCAAACCTTCTCAACACGAATATCAAAATCAATTCTTGGCAATGAACTAGTCAAATTAGAAGAAATTAACATAAATTGGTGAACCTCAGAAATGGATAGTATAGCAAATTGCTAATACTGAAAATCATAATAGAACCATAGACAACCAACATACCTTTAATATAATAATCTAGTTTGCAACTAATATAGCATAACCAATAAAAGAGGAAAGTGACCAATCTCACTTTGCTGTAAGAGAGAAATCATCTAGCCAATCTAGCTGTCCAAGCCAATGATAAGAATTGCGAGGAAGGAAAATTCTAACTAGATACTACTACTCTAGCTGTCTACCAAAAGAGGATCAATAAACATCAAACAATGACAATAATAACAAGTGTAATATAAATATCAACATAAAAGATAGGTGGTACCCAAAAATGAAATCACCCACAAGTACCACTATAGGGCCATAAGAAGGCCAATATGCCAAGGTAAATAGGACTTGAGACCAAGTGCTACACCTAAGGTGAAAATATTAATACTAATCCACTCCATACACTACTAAAAGAAATAATCTATGAGGGTTGTAATACCCCGATGTTTTTAAGCTAGGAAGTGAATAAGTATTCCTACGTATGAAATCTCATATCCTGTGATTTATACTTGAGTACATGACTTACAATGAATAACCTAGTGATATGATAGCTTATGATGCATTAAGCATGTTCATATGAGTCACTTAAGCTAATACAAGCTAAGAGTTTTCGAATCCATCAAGTTTTAGTATTTGATTTTGCAAGGGTCATCTTTGAACGAGTATAACTCAATGTTAATTTGGTATTTTGGCTGATTTAGACCCACCAAATTGTAGAGAATCAAATTAGCTTTCGAATAATACCAATTTCGCCTTAATCTAATACCCGATAGAAAAGTTATGCCCATTTTTGTGAGAGACAGTAAGGATAGGTGATTGGTTAGGCGCCGCCCAACCAAACATAGGCGATTGGTTAGGCGCCGGGCAACCTAGCTTAGGCAATCACTTGGGCGCCGCCTAAGTCAGTTTCAGGTGCCAAAAACACTCCGTTTTGAGTTATTTTAAGGGTAATTAAGTCTTTTAACACTCCTTACAAGTCCCTAAACTTAACCCTACGAAATATATAGCTTCTAAACATATTACAACCCTATTATCATCTCAAAGCTCATCATCCAAGAGAACTAAAAGAGAAAAACAACTAGGGTTGCATAACTAAGCTTGAAGATCTGATTTCAAGAAAATTCCTTCGTCAATCATCAAGAATATTCCTTCTAAGGTATGCATGAGTTGATTCATGGACTCCTTTCGTCCATGAAGCTCAAGAACCATCTTCTAAATTATGTATTATGATGTTTATGTTGGTGGTGGTTGATGTTCATGTGGTTGGAGTTTGATGATGCCTAAGATAGGATCTTTGTATGTTTTATGCAAGGATATGGTGGTATCTAACGTATAAACATATGAAATTGGTGGTTGAATGTTTGAAATTTTGATGAATCCACCTACGCCTAAGATGTGCATGTAAGGTGTTTGTGAAAATACCTAAGGGAATAGAAATCATGCTTTTATGATATAATAAGCCCTAAATGACTGTTCCATGTTCTAAGTTTATGTTCAATGTGATACCCATGCTATTTTCTTGAATTGAAAATATTGTATGAGATGCTCATGATATAGTTGTGATATGGAATGACCATGTTATTGAAGCCGTGCAAGTATATACATGTTGTGTGCATTTCCGATCATGTGTAGTTTGTTGAGAATCATTCTTATTATGTAATCCTTACTTATGATATTGTGAATTATGGACTCTACTCTTATGATCAAGTCAGTCATGTGTGTCAGTTACCTTCCATTGAGTCCTGAGGGTACTTGTACCTGGAAACTATAGTTGTGTGCCTAGAGCTAGTGTCATGTTTCAAGACATCCTCAGTCAAGCTATGTTCCATAGATTGCAGTTAGTCATGTGACTCAGGAAAGACTCAGAAGTATCATGAAAACTCAGTACTCAGTAAGATCTACAACCTCCTGACTTAGCTAGATATCAGATGTTAGTAGTGTTCCGTCAGTCCAAGGAACTCAGTAAACTTAAAATCAGTTTAGTTTAGTTAGTTAGTTCAGCTCAATTAATCTATTCAGTGTCTTTCAGTTGGGAGTTGGAACTAGCACCGAGCGAGTATGGGGATGGCGGTTTCCCCGTTAGAAAGGTAGAACCGTTAACAGCAATCCCTGTACTCCAGAATTGCGTAGCCAGTGCCGGACAGGAGTCACCCATCAGATTAAGGCTAAACTTGACTATTATATTACCTTAGGCTTGATTTCCTATTCAGGGTGATCCGTTAGAGAGGCTTGACCATAGCAGAGGTCTCTACCCGTGGCATGGTATTGACACTCTTTCAATCAGGGCAAAGATTGAACCCCACTAGTACAGTAGCAGGGCATGTCAGTTAGGTTACTACCTCCCACAGTCATAGTACAATTACAGTTTTAGTATCAATCGTCAAAGTAGAAATCAGGAATCAGGACTGTCAAATACAGTCATCAATCTCAGTAAGGAACTCAGATAGTTCCAATGATTCCTGGACCATCCCGTCAGATAGTCTTGGTCCCATATTCAGATGCTTATTATTATATCTAGAGGTCACGTTCATATTAGTCAGCATGTTCATGCATATAAACCCCATGCATTTAGCCTACCCCCACGTATACTTAGTACTTTAGTTGTACTGACGCATTTGTGCTATGGTGCTTTCTTTTTATGTTACACCATAGGTTCTTAGGTGCAGATTCCAGATCAGCAGTAGCAATTCATTAACCAGTGAGTCCTCATCTTTCAAGGACATGATCGTTACATTTATTATTGCAGTATTTCAGCCTATTTTTAGTTTAGGGAGTTAGTTGGAGACATGTTCCTTCAACTTCTTATTCAGACAGTTTAGAGGCTTTCAGATGATTACAGACTTTTCAGATTTAGACTTTAGTATTTTCAGTTTTGTTTTGGTACTTTGATACCACCTTATTTCAGATATCTTATTATTCAATATTGAACCTTACACCCTCTTTGTTCATGTTTTTGCATTTTATATGAATACTATGCCGTTACAGGTACATATATCAGTCATGGGTTAGCTTGTGGTCCTTTGGGGTCATGAGCACCGTGTAGCATTCTGGTTCAGAAAAATTGGGGTGTTACAAACTTGGTATCAGAGCCTATGGTTCAATAGAGTCCTAGGAAGTCTGAAAGCTGCATCTAGTAGAGTCTTATACATGGGTGTGTTGCGCGCCACATTTATGTACAGGAGGCTATAAGATGTTTTAGGCACAGTTTTCCTTCTTTCAGTACTCATATCGTGCCAGTGAGCAAAAGCTCAATTTGAACTCTCAGTTTAATCCTTGTTCTTTTTCTGTTTGCAGAACATGCCTCCTAAGAAGAGAACAGGGAATCAGTCAGCCCCACATCCCGCAAATCCTTTGAATGAGAATGTGTCACATGCAGAATTTTAGGCAGCTTTTCAGGCACTAGCCTAGGCTGTGACCACTAGTGGTCAGGGGAATCGACAGACTGCAGCCCCACCCCAGCAAGATGTGGATTCAACTGTAGCCAGAATAAAAATTTTTATGAGAATGAACGCTCCAGAATTCTTTGGGTTAGTAACTGGTGAGGACCCATGACTTTATCTAGAAGAGGTAAAGAAGATCACCCAAATCATGCATGTGTCAGAGGAGGAGAGTGTGGAACTGGCATCCTATAGGCTGAAAGATATTGCTCATGATTGGGTAGTGTTGTGGAAGAAGAGTAGAGGGAAAGATGCAACTCCTATGACTTGGAAAATATTTTAGGATGCCTTCTTAGATAAGTTTTTCCCATTAGAGATGAGAGAAGCTAAGGTAGAAGAGTTTATGAACCTGAGACAAGGCTCTATGACAGTGATGGAGTATTGTCTTAAGTTCAACCAGTTATCTAAGTATGCTTCTAACTTGATAGCTGACCCCAGAGCGAGGATGAGTAAGTTTGTGACTTGTGTGTCCGGGTTGGTATTGAAAGAGTGTAGAACAGATATGCTCAATAAGGACATAGACCTTGCTAGATTAATGATGCATGCTCAGCAGATAGAGGCAGATAAGTCTAAGGAGGGGGAGAGATCTAATAAGAGATTCAGAGCAGGTAGTTACAGCTTTTCTCTGGCTAGGTCATAGGGTGGTAATCGTTCTCACCATAGTCAGAAAAATTCAGCCCCTGTTCCATCTTCAGCTAGTGTGCCCACACCTAACTTTGGATATGTTAGTCATGGTGGGGCCCAGGCTCTAAAGCCCAGAGTAGTGTTAGAAGTAAGCGTATTTATCCGCTTTGTGGAGAGTGTGGAAAGAATCATCTAGGTGCATGCAGAGCTAATAGTCAAGTATGTTTTGCGTACGGTAAGCCAAGCCACAGAGTGCGGGAGTGTAGAGTGTTAGCTCAAAAAGGTAGAGATTCGCATGAGCAGGCCACAAATCCCAGTACCAATAGTGGTCAGCGTCAAAATCGACTCTATTCACTCTAGACTCACCATAATCCAGAAAGTTTCCCCAACCTAGATTCGGGTACGTTACAAGTTCTTCATGATCATTGTATGCATTGTTAGATATCTTGCGCTCGTTTGAGC
>NC_061117.1:167069842-167283970 GCF_002878395.1 Capsicum annuum
AGGACTGTTAGATACAGTCATCCATGTCATCAGTCATTCAGTATCTCGGTATCATAAAACTCATGTTATCAGAGTTTAAACTCAAGTAGTCAGTATCTCCACGAGTTCTATAGCAGTTACGTATATATGTATGTATGTATGTATGTATTCTCATGTTCATATTAGTCAGCATGTTCATGCATATAAACCCCATGCATTTAGCTTACCCCCACGTATACTCAGTACTTTAGTTGTACTGACGCATTTGCGCTATGGTGCTTTCTTTTTATGTTACACCATAGGTTCTTAGGTGCAGATTCCAGATCAGCAGTAGCAGTTCAGAAGGCAGTGAGTCCTCATCTTTCAAGAACATGATCGTTACATTTATTATTCCAGTATTTCAATTTATTTTCAGTTTAGGGAGTTAGTTGGAGACATGTTCCTTCAACTCCTTATTCAGACAGTTTAGAGGCTTTCAGATGATTATAGAGTTTTCAGATTTAGACTTTAGTATTTTCAATTTTGTTTTGGTACTGTGATACCACCTTATTTCAGATATCTTATTATTCAAGATTGAACCTTATACCCTCTTTGTTCATGTTTCCGCATTTTATATGAATATTATGCAGTTACAGGTACAGATATCAGTCATGGGTTAGCTTGTGGTCCTTCGGGATCATGAGCACCGTGTAGCATTCCGGTTCAAAAAAATCGGGGTGTTACAAGGGTAGTCATATAATCATGAACTATATATCAAGGCACACAATAATTGATATAAACCTGTCAAGGCATACAATCATTGAAAGTATGAGAACCCCAATACACATAAATAAAAAGGTGAAGGTAAAAAATATAAGTGCACCTATTGTGGAAGAATCCAAAGTCACATGCCTGATGGCTCTGAGTGAGAATGAATCTAAATTGGTCCAAACTCAGACTGACCATTTGCATCACCAATTATGGACTAAATGCATTGCCTCTGACTGAAGGTGCCATAATACTATGAGACGAATCTAAATAAGCTAAATGACTAATAATCCCACAATAGGGATACTCTCTAGACTAGTGGTCGATCTCTCTACAATCGTAGTCAACCCCTAAAGCTCTAACCTAGTGAGAAGCATGAGTTGACCCCAACTGGCTGACCAATTAATGTTGAGGGCATTCTCTACTGAAATGACTATTATCCTTGCAATCGTAACACAGCTCAGGAACTCTAAGCTGGTGGGTTACAGATTCTAACTCTGTTTGAACAACTAACTCACATTTGGGTCACTCTCTAGACCAATGTCATATCTTGCCATAATAAAAAAAAAGCTCCTAGAATACTCAGAGGTACTACCCTTCCTGATCTAAGATGGCCTCCATGGCCAGAAGAACATACCAAAAATTCTGTAAGGTCCAACGAGAACTCTGCTCACTGTGATCACCACATCTAATCTAGAGCTACATATAGTATGAAATGCTATATGTATAGAACTGATAGGCTGTAAGTGAAACTAACCTCCGCTGGGAAAATTCCCACTCCCGAAGAGAACAGCAA
Source organism: Capsicum annuum (assembly GCF_002878395.1). NCBI lineage: Eukaryota > Viridiplantae > Streptophyta > Magnoliopsida > Solanales > Solanaceae > Capsicum > Capsicum annuum. The sequence continues at coordinate 167,071,365 of NC_061117.1, forward strand.
TAATATTGTAATGATGACATGGTCTCTTACCACCACCTCTATAAGTCTCAATACATACTTTCTCTGTGGTGCTTGCATGATCAATAACATGAGAGAAGGACGACCAAACTACTATCAAGTGCTCCAATTCCAAATGAAGTGGCAATGCAAATACTCTAAAAAATTCACACATTGTTATGCTCTAAAGGATATAGCAAAGGGATATGTTTGGCCCACTCAAGAAATCCAATCCCATACTCTAAAATCGACAAAGAACCCTACTCAATACCAACAAACCCAACACCAGCATGAGAACTACTCAATAAATTAGATGTTATCCCTATCTTTGAGGTATCCAAGAAAAGACTTGAGATCTCCAATATTAAATCTCGAAAGGCTCAAATGGTTGCAAACTCTATCGGATCCTTTGTTGGCCCCAAATCCTCTGACTGGCATTGAAGATCTTTAACATCCATCCCTGACTTCCTGGTCTAACGCTACACTAAAGCTTTAGGAAAGTGTGTCAAAGTCCTGTCTGCATCTATCGACAACCACACATTATTCATATGGGATAGAATAGAGTCAAAGAATGTTCTTAAGGCTCATAGAAATATGAACACATGACTAAGATTCAAGAATAGAATTTTCAAAGAATGCCCCATAGCCTCACAATGGTATGTAACAAATGTCTCCAAACTGATCTCACAAAACTCTACTAGACACTTAGCTCTTCCACCAATACATCGATAAACCTAGGCTTTAATAGTAAATTATCATGACTTGAATTGTAAGGTCATGATGGTGCCGACTATGACCCACCAGTAGGCAAGCCAACCTATAGTCCAGAACTACTAGTAACAGACTGCTAAGAGAAATGGAGGAAGAAAGCAGAATAAATGAAATAAAAGACTAAAATACATAAGATTGTCCCAAAACATGGTAGAATCAACACAAGAGCTTCTAATGTAATAAGGTTACAAAATAAAGTGCTAAATGAATATACTTATATAACCTATCTCTGAATACAATACAAAGACTAGTCTAGTATATAAGAGGGAGAATAACAATACCCCAAACAATAGGAGCTCACCTAATGTCTCCGAACCATAGTTGCTCCGCATGACACATACAACAATGACGAAAACCCACACTATGATCTGCAGGCTGCAGAAATGTAGTATGAGTACTAAATATATAGTACTCAATTGGTAACTGCCGACTAAGCTCCAAAGAAATGCAAATATAATAGCATGCAAGCAGCAATGTAAACTACTCCCAAATATTCAGCAATCTACATAAGAAAACTAATGAGACTATAAGGATAAATATCCTATTCATAACCACGAAACTACAAAACAAGACTATGGAGGTAATAAGGATGAACTATCTGATTCTAGCTATACCCAAGCCCTAAGCACTATACCGAATATCACTGGACATTATATGAAAAAAGAACCGAAGAAGGATATATATATATATATATATACAAGGTAAAGAAATGAATTTACAACATGAATAAATACGATGGAGGCATATACGGTAATATCATAGATAGATACATATATAAACAAGGTTAACATAAGGTACAGCCTAAGTCAGCACACTAGCATATCTAGGTCTCCCAATCATAGTAGGAACTATTGCTAAGATAATAAGGCTCTCTACTCCATACCTATAAATATGAAATAATTGCCATAATAAAGAAACCATAACGAAAGAAATCAAAATATTAGGGTCTAAATCCATAATGCTTAACCAAAGGATAATCATGCATACTAATATAATCGTAACATTAAAGAATCAAAATCAAACCTCAAATCTCAATACCAGTCAAATAATCAACCTGTCACATACTAAACGTAACAATAACAATAATAATATAAATTAACCGACTAGTCTAGACAAACAATACCGAATTGGGCCTTTTATAAACCCCCCGCCATACCTATGCAACCCCTTTTAAGGCTGATAGATACAAGCACCAAATAGTATATACTATAAGCATACTCATAACCTATGCAACTCCCATAAGGCTGATAGATATAGGCGCATATTGGTGATATGTAATGCAAATTCAAAGAAAATCCATAATAGCATAATAAATAAAAGTACCACAAAGTAACCCAATGTATATTCCTTCTTTATCTCAACAGCTTTCAAAGGCATGACCTATGACCACTCTTTCCTCCGGCCTAATGACTCACCGACGAAGAAGCCCCTAGGGGGTTCAGAAGTACCCGTATACACTGAATCGGTCCTGATCCAAGATTTCCAATAACCATCATCATCATCATCAATCCACTTTATCTAGTACCAAATATATAGATATAAACTCATGGACTAAATTATCATAAATATATGGAAAAGGTTGAAAACTCTCACGATCGAGGTAAATTATAATAGTAAAATCGTGGACCGAAATCTAACTCTGTCAAATATCTAAAACAACATTTCTAGTCTCAAATGCTCATAACTTAATGAGATGGTATGATTCCTATTATAAAGGAATTCATTTGGAAACTGAAAAGTGGGAATAAATCCTTTAGACGAAAAATGCTAATAAAAACATATTTTAGTTGGAATCATATCATTTACTATCTAAGTGATCATTACAGTATCAAATCTGTGCATGCCATCTTTAGTATCCACTCAATATGATTATAAGCATCAATACGTCTAATAGATATCGTCATGTCTTTTATAAGGATAAAACACTTCCTAAAATCCAAGCACTATCATAATCACGTCCTTGGGCCAAAGAATATATCCAAAATAACACCATATCATCATCTAGGGTAATCCATTAACATCTACCAAGTCACGTAGAAAAATTTATATTAAAGGTTCATTAGTCTCAACTATATTGAAGAATCGAGTCTCAAATCAACCCTCAAAATTTACGAATGTAAGACCTAATTTCTAATAATTTTAACATGAATTACACTACTAGAAATTATCCCTATCGCAATGGTTCAAAAACCATTGCAATAGATACAAAAACCGTTGCGATAGATCTACCGCAACGGTTTGGCATGTGTTGCATAGAGTGAGCGTTGCGATTGATGTATTGCAACGACTTTTGTAACGGTTATTTTTAAATCCTATTGGGATGCTTCATATTGTCTACAGTAACAGTTAAGAACTGTTGCAATAGAATATATTGCAACGACAAGAAAGCATTACAATAACCCTATTGCAATAATTTTCGGATATCTACTGCAACACTTATTAGTCTTTTGCAACGGTTTTAAACTACCGATTGCAACTCTTTCTGACACCTATTGCAATGGTTTTCGTGTCTTTTGCAATATTTTTTGCTACCTATTGCAACTATTATAATTAGCTATTGCAATAATTTTTGCCACCTATTGCAACTTCAAATACTAATTGACGGTTTAAATGAAGTAGTCACCCCTATATTGTAAATTAATATTTATTCACACAGACATCTATACACCACAACAAAATATTCCATTAATAATAATCCAAATTAAAATATGCAACAAATATCTGTATACATTTGCATTAAGACAGAAATTTCAAATTTTGAACCCCAAATTACATAGTAACTAATGTTACAGAGAAAAGACGAAGTTGTTTTCTTTTCCATAGACAAATGATATTAGATAGTGAACTTTATGGTACGTCCTTCACTTTTGAACTCTTTTTGCATGCAGGGAAGTAAGGAACTGCTTGAGACACTTGTAAACGCAAGGCCGTTCTAGGTGAACCAGATGGCCAGCCCTATCTATGCCATGAAATGCAGTCTTTTCACCCAGTTGACTGTCATCAAGTGCAAATAAATCATCAGGTTTATTCCACCTCTCTGTAGCACTTCTGCTAAATTATTGATGTAGTAGTTTAATTTAAATATAACAACAATATAACAACATACCATGTGTATTCCCATAAAGTGGGGTAGTGTAACTTAAATACAGGGTCCATATATCATAATGGTGCATTGTTGAACTACTTATTACTCTAACTTGTATTTTAAGAAAGTTACTATTGAAGCTGATCATATGTTTGTTTGAGTTTATAATGTAAGGGCATGTCAAGCTTGAAAACTTACTATTTCATATTCCAAATTGAAAATTCGATCATTCTCACCCCAGAGGAGATGTATTCTCTTCCAAAATGATAGGAAAAGAATGACTAGTACTCCATATGTTTCCTAGTTCTTTTTGTGAAATATTAATGATTAGAACTCATGAAATTCCAATTACCTGTGGAAAATTTAGAATAGTTTCTTCTTTGTTGCTCACCACCAAGCCTTCTAGCAGCTCCGCTCTTTCCTTTCTGTTGGTAAATATGACCTGACATATTGTCAAGTGAGGGAATAAGATCCTTTGCTCAGGTTAAAACTTTACATTTTAGATATGAATCAGAGGATGAAATCTATGTTGTTTGTCTTTAATTTCTTGACGCAAGTCAACTGTCAAGTATTCAAGAATTTGACAATAATCTATAGGTTAAAAGTCGCTGAATACTTCTATGCAAGAAGTGTAGTTATCTTTGTTTCAAGAAGTGTAGTTGCTTGACAGAGAATGCTATTCTGTTTATTGTATATGTTAAAGAAAGTCATTTCTTTTGACACAGTATTCTTTTAGCAAAAGTCATTATCGCAGTCTAGATATAAGCAAATAATGTTAACATTAAGCCAAGGAAACGAGGAAGCAGAAAATATATTACTGAAGTAACGAATTGGATCCTGACTTCTTAAAAAAAAATCTTAAAATTGTAGCTTCAGTCTAAGCTGGCTTAGTATAAACAGCATGTCATCTCCTGGACTCAAACACGAGACCTTCAGTTTGTTATAGTGACATTATAACCAACTTCACCATGACACCTTGGTGCCTCATTCAATTATATTTGTATATTCACAAACTTTAAATCACTTAATTTCACAAATTTGAGATTCTTTAGTTCATTTTTGCAGTATATGTTTCTGCATAACAAGCCATCGTTTAAGAGTCAGTTAGAATTCAAGGCCTGATTACCACTGAACTACACCTACTCCCCTTTCAATAAAAAACAAATATAAATATGCTTATATAATACATAAGAAAATATATTAACCTATTAAAGCTTCATTGATTTATGTTGTACTATTTACAAATGCAAATAACAAAGTACAAGCAGAACCTCTCTGCCCTTAAACCTGGTCAGTATTCAAAGTTCAGATATTCCGTCATCCATTCGGTAGCTTGCCACGGGAAGCTCTATATTGTAAGCAGACTAAAGAAGCAAAGGGGCATTTCACAGCTAAACCTATGTGTGTTATACTGGAGCATCTGGCAAAGAGCAACTAACAAGAATTTCAAGACGTACCTTTTCAGCTTATTGGTTCTGAACCATGCATAAGCTAGTGTTCTGAGTTGCCAAAATAGTAAAACGACTTATTCTTACCTTTCACGAAAATAGTTTCTAAAATTGTCCATCAATAAAGTAATCAAGAGGTATAATCTAGTAGTGTTACAAGTTTCCAAAATAGCGAAATGACATATTCATACTCTTTACTGAAATGACTGCTATTTCTGTTCATCACTATAATAATCAGGAGCTATAAGACTTTTATTTATAAGTAATCATGACTCATGAGCTATAAGCGAAAGCTTCATCTTAAAGGCTTACATAGACTAGAAAGAGCCATGTAGTTGAACCATCAATAACATCTAGTAATTTTCGTATTCTAACAAATATGGTAGAAACCACTATCTTTATGTCTAATTAAGCAAATAGGAGCTAGATTAGCCAATCTTCAGACTGTCTAACACACTAGTACCGCGATTAAAAAATATGCAGAGACATTATGAACTCACCACAAAGAATAGCCTTCTTGGCTGGAGTTATCCACCACACATTGTAATTTCTATGGAAATTAATTATCTGCATCTTCTTTTATCAACACAATTTTTCACAAAAAAAGCCTTTGGTATGTTTGAATTCCATACACAGGTGAATGACTGGCAAAAAAAAAATCAAACATAATACCTGAAGTGAACTGTTCTCTTTTGTCAATGTTGACTTGAAAAACAGAGATGATCATTAAAAATCTTGCTCGTCATGCACAGGTTCTATGAAATTTGCTTCCAGAACACCTGAGTCGAGAGCAATTGAATACATCATAGCCATCCCATAATGAGTAAAAGCGAGTCTGAATACTTAGAATACATACCAACAACACCATTTCTTTTAAAAGAACCATCTGCAGTAACTTTCTAGAATGGCTAAGAAAACCTAGAAGAACATAATCAGAAATAGGCAATTTAAAACAAACAGTTTACAATCTAAAGTTGTACTTCTAATCTAATTTGAACATACAACCCCATAAGCAGGAAAATCAAGAATCCATATCAGTTTGTACCTCCTTTGATGTTCCAGCAAGCTGTGGCTTTTACGTGATTATTTTTGTGAGCTTTAAATCATCAACAATATTATACTGCTCAACGGTCTTCCCTCTTAATATGATACTGAAATTTGTGAACTTTCTGAGGTACAAAATGGGATGTGTATGTCTGGGAAGAGATATGAGGAAGCATTAACGTACATTAGCCAAATAATCAGTAGGGAAGTTCACTGGATTAAGTAAGATTAAGTGGTTACTCTTAGAGAGTATCATAAGCGGTCTGTAATAAAATTTAACTAAATTTGAATTAACACCAAATAATTCTAATTTTGGGATAAAATATTTTTTAATAAAAGCAATTGAAATATGGGATTGTAGAGCACGCCCTTTCTTGTTTGTTTTTGATGTTTGATCAACTTAATCTCTCAGCATTATATCCTGCATGACCAACAAAAGGAGTAGGACATCATTTAAATAGCAAGAGAAGGATGAGGCAAAAACAGGAGGAAATCTTCAAAGAACATTGGGAGCACAACCCATGATTCAAAAAATAGAACACAAGTATTATAGGAGGAGTTGTATTCATTCAATGAAGATTCTCCAATCTCACCAGAACACTATTTTCACCTGTTGCTCAACTTTACATAAAAGATAAACCTTCTTTGTCTTAGATTCTGTACTACCATTGTTTCATTTTCAAAATGCTTTATAATGTTTTTACTTGAGTAGAGAGTCTATATGAAACAACCTTTATGCCTCCCAGGTAGAGTAAGATCTACACACACGCTACGTACACATTTGATAAGGTCTACGGACACACTACGTACCCTGCACTGTCAGGCGTCTTGCTAAACATTCTAAATTTATTTGTGTCACTGTTCCTCCCATAAAACCAATAATGAAGAGCCTACCAACAACATTGAGGCTGTCAATATTGAGCCTACCGAGCAACTTATGACAAAGCCTACCACGAATAATATCCTAAATTATTCTATCTTTCATGAACATTGTTACCAATAGTGTTATGAATAGACAAGTACTCACTATTAATTTACATCTATTTAGCACAATACAAGCAGAAACAAGAAATACATTATCGACAACTTTAAACCCAAATTAAACCCATCCCCAAATGTTGCAATCAAAGTGAAGGAGAAGAAAACCCCAAAAATAAAACTAAAAAATTAGGTTAAAATCATCAAATATAAGAATTAACTAACCTTAAAATCACCAAATTAAAGAAGAAAATTCCAAATTTTCTCAGAAATTAAAGTCGGAGCAGCTTCAAAATTGAAGTACGATGGTCGCACTTTCCGACTTCTTGAAGCATTCCGAGTTGGGAATGGATTGAGCCAATAACAATGTCGGAGAAAAGAACTTTTTGGTCAGAGCTGTAGCAGTGGCGGTCTACAAATTAATCCAATGTTCTGTACAAGGTTCGGCATCTTCTCCAGCAATTAGAGAAAACCCAAATGTGAAAAAGCTTCGTCTAATTCTACAAATTACTAGAACAGTTGCAATGCCGGTCTACAAATTACTACAATATTTAAAAAGGTAGGGTTTATGAAGTTACTGAGAATCGGATTAAGAAGAAGGGGAAAGGGAAGACTAAAATGTGGGTGTGTTTTGATTGCTGTTGTGATGTAAAAGGATTGCTATTATATGTGTAAAAGGGTTTATTTTTGGTGGAATAAAATAATAAAGCATTGTAATAGCTTATATTTTCCTAATAAAGCGTTGCCATAGTGATTCTATGCAACGGTTCAGGCAATCATTGTGATAAAACACCCTATTGCAACAGTTATCTAACTACAACAATGATTAAAGCATCAAATAGTTCTAAAACAGATTTTTTTTTTTACAATGGTTGCAATAGACCCTCTATAGAAATACTTTTGGAATCGTTGCCAAAAGTTTCATTGCAATAGGGGTAATTTCTAATAGTGTTAAGATGGAGAATGAAGGGATAATTAATTAGAAATGACAAAGAATGTTTAGGTTAGCTTACTTTAACTTATGTGGATGATTTTTCAGTTTTTCTGAGGTCTCAAATTATTGTAAAGATTGTGTAAGGAATGGTAGAAAAATGGGTGGAGAAAACGGGATAAAAAGGTTACATGTGCCGTTAAAGTGGACACCTGGGAGCTAAAGCGCCTACCGCTAAAGTTGCAACATGACCGCTTAAGCAATCCGGCAGCAGCAACGGGTGCTGCTAAAGTGGCTCCAATGGCGCTAAAGCGCACCACCAGCAATGGGCCAGGGCCGCTAAATCTGCCCAATAGGCACTTAAGCTATCCTATCAGGTGCTATACACCAGATTATTACTAAGTCCAAAATGGATTTCGACCAAGTGCTCAAATTCGTTTGGAACCCCATGCGTTCAAATGAACTATGCTTCCATACCAAATTTGATGTTTCAGACTGAATGGAACCATGTAAACCATCATCTGATATTGTTTCGACTAAGTATGGTTCCCATATCTATAATTCTATTTTTTAAATAATCCACCCAATTGCCCAAAATGAGTTGGGAAGCCTCGAGACCTGAACTAAGGGTTCCCTGAGCCTAAAATCAATGTTCCAAATGGCATAATAAGAATTATCATCTGAGATTATCAACTAAAAGTTTTGATCCTAGATCAAATCCTAAAAGCAAAAGCACCAAAATAGGGAAATGGGTCTAAAATCCAAATGAGCTATCTTGTCACCAAACCAACACTTTTGACAAGTCATAAATGACCTGTAGCCACCGTGGGAAGGCTCAAAATGCTGAAGTTGCATAAAAATCGAGGATAACCTAGAGGGTCGTTACATACTAGTACTCAATTCTACACCATAAAGGTATAGAAGTATAGTATGAATACCAAAACCATAGGTACTGTCATGACCCGATTTATGAGAAATAATGACACCTACGTTATCCCGCCAATAAGTAAGCCGAACCATAGCTGGAGCTAGATTTAATAGGCCGACTTAGTGGAAAATGGCTTAAAAGATAACAATTAATAATTAAAGACTTAAGTAGTGATAAAACAATCATGATAGACTAATAGATAGATAGATAAATAAAAGATCAACAACCATCCCAAGACTCGGCAGTATTGGTACAAGATCTACTAAAAATGAACTATAAGTATTAAATAGTCAAATACAATATGTCTTAAAGATAAAAGACTATACATAAAAAAATAGAGTATTAAATAGCATTGAATCAGCGGTGATAACTAGTAATCGGATCTACACTAACAAGGTACTAAAGTGTAGTATGAGTACCAAATCATGGGTAATCAGTAGGCATCATTGGCCGACTGAGCTAAATCATGATATAAATACAATAAGATACAAAATTAAATAAGTTAAGTCAAGGTGAAAGGGAAAAACCTAAAAATAAGCTCCAACATCTATGTACATAAATAATTAAATACATACAAAATGGTATAATAAAGATCATTCAAATATAACTACAAGATTGGCCCCCATAAGCCAATAAGTGCAGAAAAGTAAACAACTCAATGAAGGACCCTATAAGTCTTGAGGGTACAATCAAGGGAACTGAGTAACTAAATAACCATAAGTTACCAATTCACATGCCATAACCAAGAATCCATTCAAACAATATCTTATCATAATAACTTCCAACGCAGGACTTGAACCTGAACTCAATAGTATCATCATCATTATCATCATTAGTTAGACTTGAACCAAAAAACATATTATCAATATCATCATTATTCTTATCAATTGTCGGACTTGAACCGAAACTAATATATATATAAACCATAATACGAACCATATCAACAAGCCATATCAATGAACTAACTCACTAGACTATACTAATAAATATTAAATATAGACCATCCCCTTTTCTCATATCTATACACCAAGCCAAGAATCACAACCATAAGTCATATCGGTACCCACACCCATGAATAATACCAATATCGCATATATTAAGTCAAGCCAATAACTATGCCCATAGGTTATGTCAATAGTCATATCCATAAACTATATTAATGATCATATCTATAAGCCACTAATAATATATATAAGCCATTAATCATATTTATAAGCCATATCATTAATCGTATCTATAACTATATCATTAAGCATGTTGATAGGCCATAACATAAATCATATCAGGAAGCCATATCAATAATAAAATATATATAAGACATAATATTAGCAATACCTAAATTAGCATCAGTCTTTTATATCTAACTAACATGCTTATAAAATACATTAAATCTCCTCAAGTCCTAAACCAAACATTAGTAAGGGTATGTAATATATAAATAAGTCTACAAAGCTAACACAATTCTTGGCATAAGATGGGATAGAGGGGCCCATTTCTAATCCTCAAAATCTATTTTAGGCTACTTCTACCCTGGACAGGCTAAGGTATGTAATTTTGTTTCTATATATTTAATAAGTCCCAACTAGTCCTAGGTTATCAATTCTTCCCAATCATGAACAACTGAGTCAGTCACCCCTAAAGCTCTAGATACTAAGGCAATTTCACCTAACTTTAGCAACTAAAGAAAATTCCACCTTAAACATGAATGACTAAGGCAATTACACCTAACTCAAGAAACTAAGAAAATTTCCATTCTAAGCATGAGCCACAAAGCCAATTTTACCTAAGACATAAATAACTAAGGTAATTTTATTTAAGTTATGATTTAAATATAGCTTAAAAAATCCAACAATACAAATACTATCTATCTTACCTTTAACACCTAAATCCCATCCCATATCTATCATAATAATATAATTATACTATGAATTAGCTCAATCTATGAAAAGAGTAAACATAGCTTACCTAAACACATAACAAAAGCCTAAAGAATTTGCTAATCATTATTTCAAAACCAAAATCTACTCATTAAAATGACAATAACGATACCCATATTGCACTATTGTTCTTTGGATCAAAATCACGTAAATATCTCATGTGGGGCCCATCTACAAATTGCAACTTTGAAACTAACACAACGTCTTTCTATGCTCAAAGAATATTTATCTTAAAAAGTATGAATTTTTTAGTTCTAATGGTGGTATAATCAAGCCACTAAGATTCTGGGTATTTTAGAAAAAAGATCAAGGATTTAATCCTAAAATAATTAAAAACTTACCATAAATTCAAGGTGGATGATGTGCTATAGAAATATATCTCTTTCAATGCTTAAAACTATAAAAATATGTAAGTTTCTCAGGTTGTTTTGTTAGATATGATGTATTTTAGGTATGCAGGAAACTAGGTTTTGGATCCTAAGTTCATGAAAAAGATGATAAATGGAGTTTTTGGCTACTTTGTTGTTCATTTATGGGTATTTTTAGCACTTACAGGATGTACATGACCAAAGTATATGATAAAAGTTGAAGATTTGAAGCTTGGTTGCAAGTATTAGAAGGCTTAACACTTACCTATGTCTATATGTGGACCACATGTGTTCTATCTAAGACTAAGGTAAGTGTCAGAATTGATGAACCGGAGAGTAAAAGAGCTGAAAAAAAAACTTTTGACACTTACATATGTCAACATGCGAATCGAGTGTAATACATGTGGATCGCATATGGGTATGGTAAGTGAAAAAAGTCCAAAATCTCGATAGTAGAAGCTGCAGGAATTTTTTTGGCATATGTAGGAGTCTACATGCTCCTAGCCTTAGGCCACATATGGTACATGCACCTAAGGCCTGGCTATATGTGGACACACATAATTGGCCACTGACCTTTTTTCATACTTTTTCATTCGGGCTTTGATTTTAGGGTTTCCTCATGTACTATAAATACCCTTTATGTGTTTTTAGTAGAAGTTACATATTCTTGATCCTTACAAATATATTTTGATTCCAAGACTCTATTTTGGTCTTGGAATTCTCTTGTATTGATTTTTTTATTAATTTAATTAAAGTTTTAGGATTTTACTTATCATAATTGTGAATTCCTCTTATTCTTTAAATCATGAATGTTTTTGATTAATTCACAAACATAAGCGGCTAAAAACCCTTAGCTAGGGTTATGGAAATCTGGGTGGATTGACAAAGAAGGGGAAGTGCTATTGTTGTTATTAACTGATACCAATGCATGCATTGTATTATCTTTAGTTTAGTAGATATCTTAGTAGTTGCAAATGTGAATCATTTTAGGTTGGAACCTTAGAAAATTTCTTGGAATCCTGTTCTTCGAACCCAATATGACTCATGGTACGAGCTGTGTGCTGGAGTATGAGTGGTGAAGTCTTATCGTAAGCTGACCATTGTTAGTTGGTGGGATGGTTTTGGTCACTGGTATGGATATGACTTAGAGGTGTCATATGGTGGGCACAAGTCGTATAGGTAACTCATAAGGTGGACAATATTTGATCCACCCGGTATTACTTTCTGTTAGGGATACGGATCGTGGGTATGGATAGTATGCTAAAGTTACGACTTGGGTGGATGTGTTGTATACTGTACAATGTTTGATCCATAGTTAAGGCTTGGTTACAATCAAGTGGGTGTTAACCATAAGGGAGATTACGATTCGTAAGAGGGTCAGTCGTGACCCTGTGTCGGGTTTTTATGAAATTTAATTGGGGTTATTCTGGGCATTTCCCTACTTACTACAATAAGGACCCACAATTTCTAATACACGTAGGAGGTTGTTTACTCTATTATTTAATTCTTAAACATTTAGAAAATCTTCCTAACCATATCATACTTCTCTCAAGAGTTTTTGGGGACAAAGAGCTAGGGTTTCAACTAAGGGATTACTTTGGGGCTTGTTTTGGGGAATTCTTTCCATTAATCTTCTTAGTTTAAGGCATGATTCTCTTCCCTAATTGTAATTCTAATTAAAGGCATGGTTAATTTCATGGTTTTTCTCTTGCATGATTATGGCTTTAAACTATTAATTTAGGGGTTTTGATGTTAAATGCTTGGTTATGATTTCATATGGTTTTAATTATTTTTTATATGCATTAACGGTGATTTTGGACAATTTAATATTGCATGATAATAGTTTAATGGTAATGGAATTTTGTTTTGGTTATTATGCCCCTAAGGTGTTTGATAAAATACTTATAAAGATACATTCATTGCATTAGCTTATTTTAATGAAACTCTTGCTTATTTTCGGCTTATTCTTGAAACCTTAAATGTTTTTAAATAGTTTACAAAGGCTTAAGGATTGTTGGTAATACTTGTGGAGAACATGGTAGTCTCCCAAGAGGTTTAATATGGCTAATGACAAGGCCCTTGAATGTCCCCTTAATCTAAATGGTTTTACTATGTATAATGCTTGCAAGTATGGTGGTATGACGATACCACTGGTTTATTGAATAGCCTTGGCTAAAATATGGATAATTAGATTGTTTGTTAATGGTTTTAATTGGGCATTAATGGTGAGGAGTGTAAGCTAAGTCATGGAAGGTGACGGTCCTGGGGGTATCAAAATTGGAAACTCATAGTTTCCGATATGAGGGGTCTTCGATGGCCACATGTGAGTCTCATATATATATTAGAGGGATGTACTAGTCATCCTATGCATATTGCCTAGTCGTGCAGCAACACGCACTAGGACCCTTTTATTAGGGAGAGATGAACCCATATAGTACATGGGTGGTAGGACAACTAAGCTACACAACCCAGGTAAATGTTTTAATGGCATTCTAAACCCGGTTCCTTTTCCTAGCATTTATATATATGTATGGTTGATTGCATTGGATGGTTTTTACTTGGTTTTGATAACTAGCATTACTTTATCCTCATCCCGAGTTTCATGCTAGTGTTCACCCATTAACCCGTCTACTGGTAGCTGTATTCCCACACTATGCAGGAACCAACCATTCAATTCCTCCTTCATAGTAGTTGATTCAGGTAAAACTTATTGGACTAAAGTGGTGAGCTTCCATCCTTTTGGAAGGCATCATTTCATGTTGGGCATTCTTAGACATTTTACTTTTTTCCAAATATTAGTTTTGACCATGGTTTGAGGCATGTCCCAATTGGGTATTTTTATTTTTTTTTTAATAAAGGCTTTTTGGTACTTCTAGTGGTTGGTATAGGCGGGATCAGTAGTGTTGTTGGACTTTGCATTGGCATTGGTGATGGGGCTTTCATCATTAAATGATATTATTGGTTGCTCTATTGTATTACATTTTGGGTTTGATTACCATATTATGTTTGATATTTTCTAAATGGTTTGGTATGGAGTGAATGGTTGGTTTGGAATGGTTAGACTCGGGTGGGTCAGTTATGGTTGTGACCCTATCCTAGAGTCTTTATGAGAGCATTGTGTAATTTAGTTATATGCTTGAAATTCAGCCTATCTAAGGTTGTATGAGGTGGTTGGGTTGGGTAAAGGGGGCGGTCCCCAGTCCTGGTTAGACTTGGGGTGCTTATTATGACAAGGCCCCGGTTTGGTCTATATCTAGTTGATATCAAAGCCTTGGTTCATGGACAATTAGGAGTCCATAAAGAAGTATCGAGTAAAGTCTCTTTTAGGGTTTTGTAGCACGCTATACTCTTAAGGAAGAGGCTAGAAGACATTTAGGAATGTTTCAGTTTGTTGGTATTCTTCTTCATGATTGAATTCTCTGTCCTGGAATATTCTCTAATCCTTGTTTGTTCATCTTTTAGATCATGCTTCCTAGATAAAACATTAGAAAATTCTTTTGCCCTATCTAAAAGTAATGCTGAGGGAGCATGTTTTACTCTCAGGGTTTATCTTCAATCTTATGGTCCTATTCCTGATTGTACCAGAGTTCCTTCTATTCCTCTTACTACTCTTCAAGGCCCTCAGGATAACGTGACGAATGAGGAGTTTCATTAGTCTATGAATGCTATTGCCTAATTGATTACTGCTCAGGCCGAGTGGGGTACGACTAGCATTGTGTCTACTGAGGCTACTAGGCTTAGATAGTTTATGAAGGTGGGTCTTTTGAATTTTATGGGAGTGAAGGTTGAGGAAGTCCCACAGGGCTTTATGGATAGATGGAGAACATCTTTTGGGTAATGAGGGCTATTAATATGGAAGGAGGAAACTTTGCAGCTTATCAGCTCAAAGAGGTTGCTTATCTGTGGTATGAGGAGTAGGACAGAGATAAGTATGATGTAGAAGATGATGGTTTGTGGGAGGCCTTTTTAATGTCTTTATGGATCTATTATTTCCTTAAGAGTTGAGGGAAGCTAAGATGAAGAAGTTTGTAAACCTCAGGAAAGGAATAATGTCTGTGAAGGAGTATGGTTTGAAGTTCTATCAGTTGTCGAGGTATGCTCCTAATTTGGTAGCTGATACGAGGTCAAGACTAAGGAAGTTCTTTTTTAGGCTGAATAGAGATCTGATTCTTAAAAGCAAGAATGTTTTGCTAATGAAGGATATGGACATGTTGAGGCTGAATATTCATATGTAGCTGGTTGGGGATGAGAAGATAAGGCAGGCAGAATATGGAGACAAGCAAGGTAAATGGAGCTAGCTTTTTAATTAAGGAGGTGTCCAGTCTTAGGGTGGTCGAGATGGTAGAAAGTGGCAAAAAAAGAAGTGGGGGAGTTCTGGCTCCTTCTCTAGTACCAGTGCTCCTTACCCCTAGCAGTCGAGCGATAGACGTCATCATGGTGGTGATAATTTTCGAGTGCAGAGAGCCCAGTCTCAGGCAAGTGGAGGTCAATCTGTTTCTTCGTATCCTCCTTGTTGGTTTTGTAATCGTCCTCATTGGGGATTCTTTGAAAAGAAAAGGGATAAGTGCATCAAGTATGGCAAAGTAGGCCATCAACTCAGGGATTATCCATTTAATAAGGTTGCTACAGTGGAGAATAAGATTTTGGTGGCTTTATCTTCTATTCCTAATCTTGGTAGTGTGGCATCTGCTTTAGTTACTGCTCCTGGTTCCAGTGCTTATCGGAATATGTTATATGCTTTGTCATCCCATCATGAATCCGAGAAATCACCTAATGTTGTTACTGGTATGTTATAGCTTTTCTCTCGTGACATATATTGTTTGCTTGATCCAAGTCCTACTATTCCCTATGTAAATCCTTATGTAGCTATGTCTTTTGGTTTCGATCCAGAGATTATTTCAGATCTATTTTCTATTTCTACCTTGGTAGGAGATCCAGTCATTATTGTACGGGTCTATAGGGGGTGTATGGTATCTGTGAGTGGTAGGCAAACTTCGATTGATCTGTTTGCGTTGAGTATGGCAGATTTTGATGTAATCTTGGGCATGGATTGGTTGCATTCTTGTTATATAAATTTGGATTGTCGAACTTGTAGGGTCATCTTTAGGTTCCCTGGTGAGACAAAAATAAAATGAGAAGGTTGTTCCTTAGCACCAAGGGGGAAGTTTATTTCTTATCTTAAAGCAGAGGTTAATCTTTAAGGGTTGTCTTTATCACCTGGTCTAGGTTGAAGATTCTAATTCAGAAGGTACTTCATTGCAATCAGTTTTGGTATTTAATGAGTTTCTAGAGGTCTTTTCGTATGGTCTTCCAGGTGTTCCTTTGGATAGAGAAATAGAGTTTGGTATTGATTTAATTTTCAACACTCTTCCAATTTCTATTCCTCCATATAAAATGGCTCTGGCTGAGTTAAGGGAACTCAAGGAGAAAATTAACGATCTTCTAGACAAAGGGCTTATTTTTCCTATCATTTCTCTATGGGATGCACTGGTGTTGTTCGTGCATAAGACGGATGGTTCTCTTCATATGTGTATCTAGTACAGGCAGTTGAATAAGGTAAAGGTTAAGAACAAATATCCTATTCCTAAGATAGATGATCTATTTGACCAGTTGCAAGGTGCCGAGTTCTTTCCAAGATAGATATTTAGTCTAGGTACCATTAGTTGAAGATTAGAGAGGTGGATATCCGTAAGACAACTTTTTTACACTCAATATGGGCATTATAAGTTTTTAGTGATGTTATTTAGATTCACAAATACCTTGGCAATGTTTATGGGTTTGATGAACAAAGTATTTTAGAAGTATTTGGATCTCTTCTTCATTGTATTTATTAATGATATTCTGGTGTATTAGAAAAGTGAGGTGGATCATATTAATCACTTCTATTTTGTATTGCAGACCTTAAGGGAACAACAATTATTTTCTAAGTTCACTAAGTGTGAGTTTTGGTATATATATATATATATAATATTATATTATATTATATTAATATATAACATGGTGGATCCGCAGAAGGTGGATGTGGTAAACAAGTGGCCTAGAACTATGACTCTATCGGATATCCGGAGCTTTTAGGGTTTAGCTAGGCATTATAGGCGGTTTGTATGCTCTTTTTACTAAGTTAACTTAGAAGAAGGTTAAGTTTTCTTGGTCGGATACGTGTGAGGGGTGTTTTGAGAAGTTAAAGGATAAGTTGACTCTGACTTCAGTTCTGACCTTGTCAAAAGGCAATAATGGGTTCATGGTTAATTATGATGCATCTCGAGTTGGTCTTGGTTGTGTATTGATGTAGCATTGAAAGGTGATAGTCTATGCCTCTAGGCAGTTAAAGGTGCATTAGAGGAACTATCCTACTCATGATTTGGATCTATTAGCTGTTGTGTTTGCTTTGAAGATATGGCGGCATTATTACTATGGAGTTCCAGTGGATATTTGTTCTGATCACAAGAGTTTGCAGTATATGTTCTCACAGAAAGAGCTTAATCTCAGGTAGAGGAGATGGCTTGAGCTTCTCAAGGACTATGATATGAGTCTTCACTACCACCCAGTTAAAGATAATATGGTTGTTGATGCTCTTAGCAGGTTTTCCATGGGTAGCTTAGCTCATGTAGAAGAAGGGAAGCGAGAATCGGTAAAGGATATTCACTATTTTGCAAATCTTGGGGTTCATTTCTTAGACTCAAAGGATGGTGGTATGATGGTGCAAGAAGTGGTTAGATCATCTCTCGATGCGGAGATTAACGAGAAACAAGTGATGGATTTTGCCTTGATGAAAATCAAGGGTAGTATTGGTGGGAAAAAGGTGGCGGATTTTGAGATTAGCCGCGATGGTACTTTGCAGTACCAAGGGAAGTTATGTGTTCCTGATGTAGATGATTTGCGGCAAAGGATCTTGGCTGAGGTGCACGAGTTGCGCTATGTTGTTCATCCCAGTTCTACTAGGATGTACCATGATCTCAAGAAGATCTATTGGTAGAGTGGTATGAAGTAGAATATGGTTGATTTTTTGTCCAAGTGCATGGTGTGTCAACAAGTTAAGGTTGAGAACATACGACCTGGTGGGTTGTATCAAGAAATTACATTGCTTGAATGAAAGTGGGAGGAGATCAATATGGATTTCATTATCGGTCTTCCTTGGTCTTGGAAGCAATTTGATTCCATTTGGGTCATCGTGGATAGGATCACAAAGTATGGGCATTTCTTGGTTGTGCGGACTAACTTTTTAACGAAGGATTATGCGAAGCTTTATGTTCAAGAGATTGTAAAACTACATGGCATTCTTATTTCGATCATTTCCAATCATGGTGCATAGTTTACGTCCCACTTCTGGCGGTCTTTCAAGAAAGGGTTGAGGACTAACGTGAATCTGAGTATTCTTTTCCATCCACTCTCGAATAGGAAGGCGGAGAGAACTATTTTGACATTGAAAGATATGCTTTGAGCCTGTGTGATTGATTTGGTGGTAGTTGGGTGGAGCATCTACCTTTGGTAGATTTTGCTTACAATTATAGCTATCATAAGAGTATTGGTATGGCTCCATTTGAGGTGTTGTATGGTAGGAGGTGTAGATCTTCTATTGGTTGGTTTAAGCTCAGTGAGGCTGATTTGTTTGGTCCAGATTTGGTTCGTCAAGCTATGGAAAAGGTAAAGGTGATTCGGGATAGGCTCAAGGCTGCCTAGAGTCATCAAAAGTCCTATGAAGATATTAGGCATAGAGACTTATAGTTTACAGTTGGGGATAAGGTTTTCCTTAAGATGTCTCCTATGAAGGGAGTAGTGCGGTTTGGCAAAAAGGGAAAGCTCAGTCCTCGGTACATTGGCCCTTATAAGATTTTGGGAAGAGCAGGCAATCGGGTGGGTGTCAACCATAAGGGAGGTTATGACTTGTAAGGGGGTCAGTCATGACCCCGTGTCAGGTTTTTATGGGATTTAAGTGGAGGTATTCTATACGTTTCCCTACTTACCCTAATAAAGACCCACAACTTCTAATATACTTAGGAGGTCATTTACCCTATTATTTTACACTTAAACACTTAGAAACTCTTCCTAAACATATTATAATTCTCTCAAGAGATTTTGGGGACAAACAGCTAGGGTTTCAACTAAGGTATTCCTTTAGGGCTTGTCTTGGTGAGTACTTTTCATCAATTATCTTGGTTTAAGGCATGATACTCTTTCCTAATTGTAATTTCAATTTAAGGCATGATTACATGGTCGATTTCATGGTTTTTCTATTACATGATTGTGGCTTTGAACTATTGACTTGGTGGTTTTGATGTTAAATGCCTGGTTATGATTTCTTATGGTTTTAATTATGTTTTGTATGCATTAACAGTGGTTTTGGACAATTGAATTTCATGCTAATGGTTTAATGGTAATGGAATTTTGTTTTGGTTATATTATGCCCCAAGGTGTTTGATAAAATGCTCATAACGATATATTCATTGCATTGACTGATTTTAATGAAACTCTTGCTTGTTTTCGGCTAATGCATGAAACCTTACATGTTTTTAAATGGTTTACAAAGGCTTATGGCTAATTGTTAATGCTTGTGGAGAACATGGTAGCCTCCAAAGAGGTTTAATATGGCTAATGATAGGGCACTTGAATGTCCCCTTAATATAAATGGTTTGGCTATGGATAATGCTTGCAAGTATGGCCATATGACGATACCACTAGTTTATTGAATAGACTTTCTTAATAAATGGATAATTGGATTTTTTTAATTGTTTTAATTGGGTATTAATGATGGGGAGTGTAAGCTAAGCCGTAGAAGGTGGCGGTCCCGGGGGAATTAAATCTAGAAACTTATAATTGCCAATATAAGGGGTCTTCTATGGCCATGTGAGAGTTCAATGTTTATATTGTAGGGATGTACTAGTCATCCTACGGATATTTCCTGGTCTTGCGGGGATGTTGGGTGTATTTATACACTTTAGTGTTACGATTCTTGCTTATTTAGCCTTGTTTTGAGAGCAGTTCATGTGCTTAACATGTTAATATTGATATAAATAAGCATTTAAGTGTCAAAGGACGTGATTACATTGTTCGAAGTGTTTTCCAAACAAGTTCGTACTTGATTGAGTTATTTAGAGTTTAATCGAGAAAACTAGTGTTACTAGCTTGAGCTAGGTGTGTGTCTAGTTGGTTCCGATGGATTCTAGTGTGTTAAATGAGTTCCTTATGGTTTGAGTGTATAATATTATGTGGAAACACTTATTTAACATGTGCAATGTTAGATTAAAATGATCCAAGAGTAAACAATAAGTTTAAGCGTAATGTGTTCGAGACTAGTAATTTGCTTGAGTTTCTAGTGTGTTATTTTTATGTGTTTTATGTTGAACTCCAATCCATGGTGTTTGATGTTGTAGGATGAGTGAGGAGTCAATTATGGTTATATGTTGACGTTGAATAAGCTGGAAATTAAAGGGAAACAACACCAAAAGCATGGAAGGTAAGACAAAAGAACGTCGCAAGACAAGAGGAACATTGAACACTTAGAAACTATTTTGTTTGCAATTTCCAGCAGCTGCAGTCTAATAGCTCGTGACACAGGCTCAGTAGCAAGCTCCAATGCCTTAGAAAATATTGGGAGAAGCGATTCCAGTAGATGCAGGCAACATGCCCGCGATGCAGGCTTCGTTTCAGTGCAGCTATGCCCGCGACGCAGGCTTCATTACAGTGCTAACATGGACGCATAGCATGCTCTATTTCCATGCTTAATTTGACATGAAATTATACTCCTACAAGGTTAGGTATTTGTCCACTATTAAAACATTACATTGCACACATTATTAAGGAGTGGGAATATCTTGGAAAACACGTGATATTTAATCCTACAAAGTTTAGGATTAGTGTATTATATATACACACACGTTGTTAGGCTGCTAGACACTTTTGGATCTCCTTGGATACAATTGGAGGCTTCTTTACACGTTCTTTAGGGTTTTATTTTCTTAACTCTAGCTTTTTAACAGATTATAACTTGTATTCAATTATGTTGATTAAGGTTATATCGATTAGCGGCTAAATATCCTCTTTTCGGGGTTAAGGCCAAGATCATGACTACCTTCGTTTCGAATTAAGTTTTTTGAAGTGGTTATCATTATGGTTGTTTGTTTATCCTTGTTATAACTATTTTTAAGATTACCTATATTCATTGTCGACCTTGTGATCTCGGGAGGGGGAATAGGAAGATAGAAAATGGGGATATGCAAAGTAAGGTTTGTAATATTTATAAAATATGGATTTAGAATTAGCGTCTAGGATAGGGATGTACTTAGAAGCCTTACTTTATTTACATGTAGAATGATAGCTTTAAATTACTTCATTGGATTATTACATCCCCTCTTAATGATGTAGCTGTTATGTCCAAGTTAGGCAAATGGTTAGAGGACGGGAGACCATGATCATGTAATTAACTCTACGAATCAACAACCAAGATATGTAATTTAACAAATGAAGTTCAACAACGTAGTATGATTTTTCGTAAGCCTTAACCCTGGGCTTCTATCCATTGATTGTCCTAGGTTATTAATTTTTCACATTAGTTTAGTTTACTTTTAGTTTACAATTCTAAAACTTTATTAGTTGCTTTTCACAAGTTGTTAAACTAGACTTGGTTAGTTGTTTAACATAAGTCCCTGTGGGATCGATATTCGGCTTTCTTGAAGGCCACTATATTACTTGGTAGAGCATGTACACTTGTGTGTGCGCTGTCAAGTTTTTGACGCCGTTGTTGGGGACTTGTTAATCGACAACTATCTTATTTTCAGTTTAGCTATATTGAGTTGTACATAGTTTAGTAATTTTTTTTATTCCTTTTTATTTCTCACACTCTTCTTGAGATATTTGTCTAGGATAAATGGTTTTCAAGGGATGATAATTCTTGTCATTTTTGTGGAGGCCCCCATTATGAGGCTTTTTGTGCAGATTTTGATCCAAACATTTGGAGGGGACCTGCTTATTTGAGATCTGTATAGCAGACCACAAGTTGGTAAGTGGTTTGCGGCAATATGTATCACTCTGCAGATATGTGTGGAGCTAATCCTGATTTAGTCTTGTTTGATGGAAAAGCTCAAAAGACAACTATGGAGATAGGTGCAGAGTTGACTCTCCAACCAAATGTAGACAAAGTTACTGATAATTCAAGAAAGTTTGAGTACTTGAAAAATAAAGTTGCTGAGTAGGTTAAGGACAAAACACCTCCACAATCTCCATAGAATATGAGAAAAGAAATGGAGGATCTTAGCCTATCTGTGGAATAAACACAAGAATCACAACCACTCAACTGTCATCCTTCTATTGAGACTACAATTGAGAAGGTGAATATGAGTGAGGGTGTTATGGATTGTGTAAATTAGAAGTGGGATTGGTTGATCCTTACTCAAAGCACTTTTCTCATTATGTTTAGATGATGTCGTATTTACGAAATCATTTAAAATATTGGAAGAGTGTGAATCTGAGGAACAAGAATCTTATATTCTTGATTTTACATTGAATAAGCAACATAAAAACACACTTTACTTCAAGGACAAGTGGTTTACAATGCACCATATATTACTCGGTTCTTTAATCCTTGTACCACCTCTCTATGAGCGAGGCAAAAAAGATGGATGCGAAGTTGGGGTTGAAATTCATATCCTAAAGGTGGAGGAAAAATTTGTTATGGACCATGCTGCAACACTAAATTAGGCATTTATTGGGAGGCAACCCAAGCTAAGGTATGTTTTATTTTTAGATTTTTTCGTTTTTACTTCACGTAGTTTTTATTTTTGTTGAGTCACAAGTTGATGGTAAGTCTGAGTACCAGAAACCTGAGTTAAGGATTATGGCGAAGACTAAGTGTAGGGTACCCAAATTCTCCATTATTATAAAGATGGTACTAGCTAGGCCTAGAGGCCCCAGGGAGTATTTCTATCTCTAACTTTTAACTTCACTTTGGGGACAAAGTCAATTTTTAAGTGTGGGGTGAGGAAATTCCCATTTTTTGGGTCAATTTAAAAATTTTTGTTTTAAGAATAAATAAGATGTTCTTGCTGGTGCTATTTTTGATTACATGGTGCAAGTGTTTTAATTTTTAAAGCATGTTGATTATGAGAATCACTACTTTTGAGACTCTTAGGCTTATGTTTGTGACTCTTGTACTTGTGGCTTAAATTTTGAATTCATGCAATTGTTGGATGAGCGTCTATGATGATCCTACGTGAGTCAAGCATGTGCTATGTGTGATGTGAGTTTTTGTATAGTCCTCATTGCATGTGATGTCTAGAACTTTCCCGGTGTGTGTGTAAATCGAAATAAGGAATGTGAGTTTAGGAGATGAGTTAGGCGTTTCTTTGATAGCTTTATTTTATACCGCATTTTGGTAACACCCCATATTCAAGTACGTGTATTGGCGTATTCAAGTACGTGTATTGGTCTTATTTATATGAAATTAATTTTTTATTTTATTTATACCAAAATTTGCCCGTCGATGGTTCCATGCGAAGGTTATTGAATAAGCTTTCCAACGATATAAAGATTTCCATCAATGGATAGGTTTCAGATATAATCGAGCACATTCGAAACTATAAAACGGTGGCCCGGATATTTGGGAATAGTAAATGTGCAGGAAAATTTCCTGCACACAAACTACTGAGGCCAGCTGAATTTTTAGGTCAACTTCGAATGATCATAACTCCCTTAATATAATGAATTGGGAGATCTACGACCTATGAAAAAAAGATCTTTGAGTCTTCTTTCCAATGCAATTGGTTATATCCAAATCCAACGTCTGAGTAAGGAGTTATACTCGTTTTACTTCAGCCTACCAAAACAGATTTTTAGGGTCAACTTCAAACGACTATAACTCCTTGTACAGGACGAACTGGGTGGCCTAATTTATATGAAATGAAATCCCTATGAATTATCCTTCCAACGATACCAATTTCACCAAAATACGATATCGGAGTAATGAGTTATGGTCGATCTGCTTTAGCTTATCAAAACAGTCCACCAAAGGACAGATTTGACATTATTTAAATTTTAAAGGCATTTTGGTCTTTTTCTATTATATTATGGACGGGAATATGTGTATATATGAGTTCAAAAACTCATTTTCATCATCAATCATTGAGAAAAGAACAAACCCTAGCCAAATTTGACCTTTAAATAACTTTTGATTCAACCGTAGAAATTCCAAAGTAATCCAATAACTGCGTTTGTCATCTCGAGAGCTTCGAACGACACCTATTATTTGTGCAAACAGGATTGTATAATTAAGAGGTGAATTCTAAGGTATGAATATTGTTTGCCTTTGTTCTTTTCCATATATATATGTGTGATAGAGGATTATATGTATTGGATGTTATTGAAAGGTGATGGAAATATAGTTATGGACTATTTTGCATGGTTTGGTTGTATCGAATTGTGGAAGGTGGATATGGGAATTGAGTTATTGAAGGTGGGTATGGTGATATACTATTGAATTGATGATTATTTATTTCTATGACTCAATTTGGTTTAATGGATTGGTTGGAAGGATAAATGAATCCAAACTTGATATTGGAGGATGTTGTATGAATATGCATGGCATGCGAATATAATTGGAGTATAAGAGGGTTAAGGTGACACCCTTTATGGTGTAATTAAGGCTTATTACTTAACCACTAGTTTGGTGAATTCAAATAATTGAATTGTGATGTTTGGTTACTAATACTAGATTGCTATATATGTTCATTGTAGATAAGTAATCCGAAAAGACGGGAAGTCTATTTGGGACTAGTATTGAAGGTTGACAGTCAAGTATGTAAAGCATACTCTATACCATATCTTTGGCATAAAAGTGAAAAATTGTTCTATTAAGAAAGTTTCCAAAGTTATTCAATAACACATGATCCATAATGGTTTTGTATAATGTCCTACGTTACCCATGAATTTGTTTCCACCCTACAAGATGTCAAGACATTCCAATACTTGTTTTCCAAATCTTACATGTTTATTGCACTAATGAATGTCAGAAGGTATCCGGTTACTCAAACAAGATCCATGTGCTATTAATGACTCCAAAACATTTTATTGATATATCAATAAGTACCTACTTCATTGTTATGGCATTGATGACTCCAAAACACTTCATTGATGTGCCAATAAGTTCTTACTTCATTGTTATTGCATTGATGGTCTATTTATATGTCTCTTATTGATGTATCATTGTTTCAAAGTATCAAAAATGCGGTGGCGACCAAAATAACAATCTCAAAGATCAATTGAACTAAGTGATGGAAGTTCTTTCTTATCGGGTGGTATCCCGGGGGCATAAGCCTATCGTGGGTCGATCTCTATTTATGTGTTTATGGGTGGTATCCCAGGGGCATAAGCCTATCATGGGTCGATCCCAGTTGATATGTACTGGAGGCAGCCTAACGGTCACAGTACAGTACAGTAATAATTATAAAAATGATAAGAATGAAGGTAAAGTATAAATACAATATACAGGTTGTCACAAGTTCTAGTAAGTGTGGTCCACTCCTATTATGATTTATTCACTTGTTTCTGATTTCTATTGAGCTCCTATATCATATGTGATTATCTACAACTTTACATACTCAGTACATATTTAGTACTGACGTCCCCCATGGGGGGCCTGCATTTCATGCTGCAAACACAGGTACCTCAGCTCATACACCGCACAAGTAGGAGCCAGGATATCCAGCTGCTTTTGGTGAGCTCCAGTTTTCTTTGGGGTTTTCCGCGTCATATCCAGTCACTTTTGGTATTGTATAGAAGTTAGTTATATGGAGGGGTGTGTCCCGACCTTAGTTAAACTCTGTGTATTGTCTAGAGGCTTTGTAAACCTAATGTACAGTCAAGGTGGTGTTTTGTTAATAGACGTGATGGTTCCAATGGCCAAGTATTGTATATACATATATATGTGTGCTCGAGCTTATACAGGTGATTATTTCCTTTTATATACGACATGATGCTGTCCGAATTTTGGGTTGTCATAGAGGTATGCATGGGAAGTATAAGGTTATGAGTTGATTTTCCCGGGCCTCCTCGGTTACGGGTGCCAGTCCGCCCCAATAGAATTTGAGGCATGACAAAAGTGGTATCAGAGAAGTTCATCCTAGTGAGTCTGCAAAGCCGTGTCTACGTAGAGTCTTGTTTATCAGTGTGTAATGCACCGCATCTATAAACAAGAGGGTATGGAAATTTAGGAATTGTCTCTTTTCTTCATGTCTTATATCGTGCGATAGAGCCTATATTGTATATGAAGCCATAGTTGACCACTGAATCCATTTGTTTTTCTTATTATAGTAATGATGCCAGTTACCAGAAACAATAATACCGGTAAGCAAGTAGATGTGGCTGCCGGAGAGGTGACTAGTAAGTCACCCACTATACCAGCTAATCAAAGTGAGGCTCCAGCTAAGTATGCATCAGAAACTTCTTCCACTCTGGAAGAAATAAGGGGGAGGAGAACTATATCCCCAGAGCCACCTATTAATGCTGCTGATCAAGATCTTAGAAATGCTGTGCAGCTTTTGACTTGGATAGTTGCTGGGCAAGCTCAAAGGCAAGCCATTCCTATCACGGGTCCTAGTGGTACAGATAGGGCGGCTAGCCTTCGAACACAAGATTTTCTTAAGATGGATCCTCCCACTTTTACTGGATTAGATCTTAACGAGGACCCATAGGACTTTATTGATCAAATTCAAAGGGCCTTAGATGTTATGCATGTAACGGGTAGAGAGACAGTAGAGTTAGCGGCGTATACATTCAAAGGGGAGGCTATATATTGCTACGAGGACTGGAAACGATCTAGGGGTATTGATGCACCCCCAAATACTTGGAAAGAGTTCAACGAGGCATTTCTTGATCATTATCTTCCATTCAAGATTTGTCAGGCCCATGCAGATCAGTTTTTAAATCTTTGTCAAGGGATTATGAGCGTGAGGGAGTACAGTTTCCAATTTAATTCCTTATCAAGATATGCTCCTAATGTTGTTTCTACTATGGATGACAGAGTTCATCAATATGTGGATAGGCTGGATCCATATCTGGTTAGAGATTGTACTATTGCCGCTTTGAACACAGATTTGGACATAGCGAGTATCCAAGTTTTTGCATAGAAAATGGAAGATCAGAGGTAGAGGAGAAGAACGCGGGAATTAGAAAGAGGATATTCCAAGAGGGCCAGATCTACAGGGCAGTTCATGGTACCCCAAGGAGGGTTCAAACCACAGTTTTCCACAAGACCACCTAGGCTATTATCTTCTTATTTTGTAGCTAGTTCCCCACCACAGTTCCAAGGGTCCAGAGGAAATCAATTTGGGCACAAAAGTGAGAGTCAGAGTTCACGGACAGTGGGGTACCAAAGGCAAGGGAATATGAGCTAATTGCGACCTCCTAGAGAGCCATGCAATAAGTGTGGAAGGTATCATTTGGCCGCATATCAGCTGGGGACCAATGTTTGCTTTTGGTGCGGTATGTTGGGGCATATGATGAGAGAATGCCCACAAAGGGGAATAGGGGGTATGGCACGACCTACGGGGTTATTTGTTGCATCATCATCATCGATGCCTTATTCAGAAAGGGGTGCATAACCAATGGGTTGTGTTAGAGGTGATAGAGGATCCACGAGTTCTAGCGGGGCTCAAAATCATACGTATGCTCTAGTGGATTGACAGAATTTAGAGGCTTCCCCAAATGTGGTTACAGCTACGTTATCTATCATTTCATTTGATGTATATGCCTTAATTGATCCTGGTTCTACATTATCTTATGTTACTCCATTGGTTGCTGGAAAGTTTGAAAGAATACCCGAACTGTTAGTTAAGCCATTTGAAGTGTCCACAGTGGTTGGAAAATCTATTATAGCTAGAAGGGTTTACTGAAACTGTATAGTAACTGTTTGTGGTCATTATACGATGGCTGATCTTGTGGTGTTAGAAGTAGATTTTGATGTTATGATGGGTATAGACTGGTTGGCGTCTTGTTATTCCACAATTGATTGCTGCACAGAAAAGGTATATTTCCATTTTCCAAATGAATCAGTCTTTAAATGGAAAGGTAAAATTGGTGCGCCAAGAGGTAGATTTATTTCTTATTTCAAGGCAAGAAGAATGATTTCCAAGGGATACATATATCATTTAGTTAGAATAACGGATACAGAAGTGGAGCCGCCAACTCTTCACGCTATTCTGATGGTAAATGAATTTTCTAATGTATTTCCTGAAGATCTTACAGGTTTGCCTCCTGAACGAGAAGTAGAGTTTGGTATTGATGTAATACTAGGAACTCAACCAATCTCTATTCCTCCGTATAGAATGGCCCCAGCAGAATTATGAGAATTGAAAGAGCAATTGAAAGATTTGCTAAAGAAGGGATTCATAATGCCTAGTATGTCCCCCTGGGGAGCACCAGTGTTATTTATGTGCAAAAAGGATGGCTCGCTGAGGATGTGTATTGATTATTGACAATTGAATAAGGTGACTATTAATAGTAAATATCCTCTTCTAAGAATTGATGATTTATTTGATCAGTTACAGGGTGCCAAGTTCTTTTCTAAGGTTGATTTGAGGTCAGGTTACCACCAAGTGAGGGTCTAAGAGAAGGATATACCCAAGACAGCTTTCTGAACACGGTATGGTCATTATGAGTTTCTAGTTATGTCATTTGGGCTAACAAATGCACCCACAGCTTTTGTGGATTTGATGAATAGGGTGTTTAAGCCATTCCTGGATGTATTTGTGATAGTTTTTATAGATGACATTCTAGTTTATTCTAGATCAGAAGAGGACCATGCCAATCACTTATGACAGGTATTACAGACTCTTCGTGATTGTAAGCTTTATGCAAAGTTCTCTAAATGTGAGTTTTGGTTAAAGTCGGTGGCATTTTTGGGTCATATTGTATCTAGTGAGGGATAAAGGTTCATGCTCAAAAGATAGAAGCTGTGAAGAACTGGCCAAGGCCCACAACGCCTATAGAGATTCGTAGTTTTCTCGGGTTAGCCGATTATTATAGAAGGTTTGTTGAAGGATTTTCTTCCATTTCAGCACCCTTAACCAAGCTAACCCATAAAACATCCAAATTTTAATGGAATGATGCCTGTGAGAAGAGTTTTCAAGATTTAAGGAACAAGTTGATTTCTACACCCATGTTAGTACTTCCAGAAGGCACCGAAGGGTATAAAGTGTATTGTGATGCTTCCAGAATTGGTTTAGGATATGTATTGATCCAGCAGGATAAGGTAATAGCATATGCTTCTAGACAATTGTGGCCACATAAGAAAAATTATCCTACACACGATCTTGAGCTGGCAGCAGTTATTTTTGCTTTAAAGATATGGCACCACTACTTATATGGGTTCATGTTGATATATACTGACCGTAAGAGCTTGCAATATATTTTTAATCAGAAGGATCTAAATTTAAGGCAGCGGAGATAGCTTGAACTATTAAAGTACTATGATGTTAATATCTTGTACCATATAGGGAAAGCAAATGTGGTAGCTGATGCGTTAAGTCGTAAGGCTATGATGGCACCTATAGAAAGGCAAGGGATGATTAAAGATCTTCACCAGTTAGCTAGTTTTGGAGTTCGCCTTCTTGAAACCCCAGATAAAGAGCTTATCGTACATAATGCTGCGGAATCTTCATTAGTAGCTGAAGTGAAAGAGAAGCAATATGTAGATCCTATTTTATTACAACTTAAAGAGAATGTTTAGAGTGGTGCGACCAAGGCATTTGAGCTTATGTGACAAGGAGTACTTCAGTTCCAAAACCGATTGTGTGTGCCGGATATAGACGGGCTGAGAAAGAAGATTATGACAGAGGCACATTATTCAAGATATTCCATTCATCCAGGATCAACCAAAATGTATCAAGATTTGAAAGATATGTATTGGTGGAATGACATGAAGAAGAGCATTGCAGAATTTGTAGCTGAATGTCCAAATTGTCAAAGAGTTAAGGTTGAGCACAAAAAACTCGGAGGTTATATGCAATGCATTGATCTTCCAAGCTGGAAGTGGGACATGATAACATAGATTTCGTTGTTGGTTTGCCTCGTACATCCCAGAAGTTTGATTCTATATGGGTGATTGTTGATAGGCTTACCGAATCCATACATTTCCTACCAGTTAGGACCACTTACATAATTGAAGAGTATGCGAAGCTGTACATTAAAGATATAGTCCGATTACATGGAGTGCCAATCTCTATTATATCAGATCTAGGAACCCAATTTACCACAAACTTTTGGAAGTCTTTTTAGAGGTGTTTGGGAACACAAGTAAAGTTGAGTACAAATTTTCACCCTCAAATAGATGGACAAGCAGAACGTACCATCCAAACACTTGAAGATATGCTATGACCTTGGGTAATAGATTTTAAGGGCAACTAGGATTATCATTTACCTCTTATTGAGTTTGCCTAAAATAATAGCTATCATTCAAGTATCAAAATGTCACCATATAAAGATTTATATGGAAGGAAGTGTAGATTACCAATAGGATTGTTCGAAGTGGGATAAAACTCTTTTGTTAGGACTAGATCTTGTTTATCAAGCCATAGAGATGGTTAAAGTAATTCAGAAACGACTGAAAATAGCCTAAAGTCGACATAAGTCATATACGGATAGTAGAAGGAGAGGGCTAGAGTTTTCTATAGGTGATTGGGTATTTTTGAAGGCATCACCAATGAAAGGGGTAATGAGATTTGGCAAAAAAGGGAAGTTGATTCCATGTTATATAGGCTCGTATAAGATCACTCGAAGATTTGGACAAGTTGCATATGAATTAAAGCTACCCCAAGAGCTCTCATCAGTACATTCGGTATTTCATGTGTTAATACTTTAAAAGTGCATCAGAAATCCATCACATATCACTTCTACTGAGGATGTGCAAGTTGCAGAAGATCTTACCTATGAGGAAGTGCCTATTGCTTTTCTAGATCGCCAAGTTAAGAAGATGAGAAATAAAGAGATAGCATCTCTGAAAGTATGTTGGAGAAATTGTCAAAGGGAAGAGATTACATAGGAAGCTGAGGAAGCAATGAAATCTAAGTACCCTCATTTGTTCAAAGATGAAGAGGAAATTCAAGAAACGGAGTTTGAACATTAACAAGTAAGTTTTTTTTTGTATATGCATAGTATTTATGTGATGATATGGATATTAATGATGGACTTGAACTTGTTTCGGTTAAATAAGTACACTAACATTCGAGGACGAATGTTCTAAAGGGGGGAAGGATGTAACACCCCATATTCAAGTACGTGTATTGGTCTTATTTATATGGAATTAATTTTTTATTTTATTTATACTGGAATTTCCTGTCGATGGTTCCATGCAAAGGTTATTGAATAAGCTTTCCAACAATATAAAGATTTCTAAAAACGGATAGGTTTCGTATAAAATTAAGAATGTTCGAAACTACAAAACGGTGGCCCGGATATTTGGGAATAGTAAATGTGCAGGAAAATTTCCTGCACACAAACTACTGAGGCCAGCTGAATTTTTGGGTCAACTTCGAATGATTATAACTCCCTTAATATAATGAACTGGGAGAGCTTCGACCTATGAAAATAAATATCTTTGAGTCTTCTTTCCGATGCAATTAGTTTCATCCAAATCCAAAATCTGAGTAAGGAGTTATACTCGTTTTAATTCAGCCTATCAAAATAGATTTTTAGGGTCGACTTCAAACAAACATAACTCCTTGTACAGGACAAACTGGGTGGCCTACTTTATATGAAATGAAATACCTTTGAATTATCCTTCCAACGATACCAATTTCACCCAAATACGATATCAGAGCAATGAGTTATGATTGATCTACTTTAGCTTATCAAAACAGTCAACCAAAGGACAGATTTGACATTATTTAAATTTTAAAGGCATTTTGGTAATTTCCTCTTATATTATAGACAGGAATATGTGTATATATGAGTTCAAAAACTCATTTTCATTATCAATCATTGAGAAAGAACAAACCCTAGACAAATTTGACCTTTAAATTACTTTTGATTCAACCGTAGAAATTCCAAAATAATCCGATAACTGCGTTTGTCATCTCGAGAGCTTCGAACGGTACCTATTATTTGTGCAAACAGGATTGCATAATAAAGAGGTGAATTCTAAGGTATGAATATTGTTTGCCTTTGTTCTTTTCCATATGTATATGTGTGATAGATGATTATATGTATTGGATGTTATTGAAAGGTGATGGAAATATGGTTATGGACCAGTTTACATGGTTTAGTAGTATCGAATTGTGGAAGGTGGATATGGTAATTGATTTATGGAAGGTGGATATGGTGATATACTATTTAATTGATGATTATTTATGTCTATGACTCAATTTGGTTTAATGGATTGGTTGGAAGGATAAATAAATCCAAACTTGATATTGGAGGATGTTGTATGAATATGCATGGCATATGAATGTGATTGGAGTATAAGAGGGTTAAGGTGACACCCTTTATGGTGTAATTAAGGCTTACTACTTAACCACTAGTTTGGTGAATTCAAATAATTGAATTGTGACATTTGGTTGCTAATACTAGATTGCTATATATGTTCATTGAAGATAACTAATCCGAAAAGACGGGAGTCCATTTGGGACTAGTATTTAAGGTTGACAGTCAGGTATGTAAAGCATACTCTATACCATATCTTTGGCATGAAAGTGAACAATTGTTCTATTAAGAAAGTTTCCAAAGTTATTCAATAACATGTGATCTATAATGGTTTTGTATGATGTCCTACGTTACCAATGAACTTGTTTCGACCCTACAAGATGTCAAGACATTCCAATACTTACTTGTTTTCCAAATCTTACATGTTTATTGCACTAATGAATGTTAGAAGGTATCCGGTTACTCAAACAAGATTCATGTGCTATTAATGACTACAAAATGTTTCATTGATATACCAATAAGTTCCTACTTCATTGTTATGGCATTGATGACTCCAAAACACTTCATTGATGTGCCAATGAGTTCTTACTTCATTGTTATTGCATTGATGGTCTATTTATATGTCTCTTATTGATGTATCACTGTTTCAAAGTATCAAAAATACTGTGGCGACCGAAATAACAATCTCAAAGATTAATTGAATTAAGTGATGGAAGTTCTCTCTTTTCGGGTAGTATCCCAAGGGCATAAGCCTATCATGGTTCAATCCCTATTTATGTGTTTATGGGTGGTATCCCAGGGGCATAAGCCTATCATGGGTCGATCCCAGTTGATATGTACTGGAGGCAGCCTAATGGTCACAGTACAGTACAGTAATAATTATAAAAATGATAAGAACGAAGGTAAAGTGATTTAATAAATACAATGTACAGGTTGTCACAAGTTCTAGTAAGTGTGGTCCACTCCTATTATGATTTATTCACTTGTTTCTGATTTCTATTGAGCTCCTATATCATATGTGATTATCTACAACTTTACATACTCAGTACATATTTAGTACTGACGTCCCCCACGGGGGGCCTGCATTTCATGCTGCAAACACAGGTACCTCAGCTCATACACCGTACAAGTAGGAGCCAGGATATCTAGCTGCTTTTGGTGAGCTCCAGTTTTCTTTGGGGTTTTCCGCGTCATATCCAGTCACTTTTGGTATTGTATAGATGTTAGTTATATGGCGGGGTGTGTCTCGACCTTAGTTAAACTCTGTGTATTGTCTAGAGGCTTTGTAGACCTAATGTACAGTCAAGGTGGTGTTTTGTTAATAGACGTGATGGCTCCAATGTCCATGTATTATATATACATATATATGTGTGTTCGAGCTTATACAGGTGATTATTTCCTTTTATATACGACATAATGCTGTCCAAATTTTTGGTTATCATAGAGGTATGCATGGGAAGTATAAGGTTATGAGTTGGTTCTCCCGGGCCTCCTTGGTTACGGGTGCCAGTCCGCCCCAATATGATTTGAGGAGTGACAATTTTGACCTACCCTTTGTGCTAAATCTTAGTCAGCCCTATTGAGACTTTAGCTTTTTCTTTGACCTTGTGATCTCGATAGGGGGAATAGAAAGATAGAACATTGGGATAGGTAAAGTAAGGTTTGTAGTCTTTTATAAAATAAGGATTTTGAATTAGCGTCTTGGACAGGGATATACTTAGAAGCCTTACTTGATTTACATGTAGGATGATAACTTTAAATCACTTAGTTGGATTATTACATCCCTGCTCAACGATGTTGTATTGTCCAAGTTAGGTAAATGGTTAGAGGTCAGAAGACCATGATCATGTGATTAACCCTACGAATCAACAACCAAGATAAGCGATTTAATGAATGAAGTTCAACAACATAGTATGATTGTTCGTAAGCCTTAACCCTAGGCTTCTATCTACTGATTGTCCTGAGTCATTACATTTTTGCATTAGTTTAGTTTACAATTCTAAAACTTTATTGGTTTATTTACACAAGTTGTTAAACTAGACTTGGGTAATTATTCAACACAAATCCCTGTGGGATCGATATTCGGCTTTCTTGAAAGCCACTATATTACTTGGTAGATCACGTTCACTTTTGTGTATGCTTAATACTGTCATACATCTACACACACTAGGACTCTTTCAACTATGGTATATGAACCCATATGGCCCATGGGTGTTAGGATGGCTAAGATAAACAACCCAGGTAAATGTTTTAATGGTATGCTAAACCCATTCCCTTTTCCCAGTACTTATATATATGTATGGTTGTTTGCATTGAATAGTTTTCACTTGGTTTTGATAACTAGAACTACTTTATACTTATCCTGATTCTCATGCTAGTGTTCACCCACTAACCCATCTATTGGGGGCTATATGCCCATGCTATGCAGGAACCAGTTGTTCGACTCCTCCTTCATAGTACTTGATTTGGGGATAGCTTATTGGATTGAAGTGGTGAGCTTCCATTCTTTTGGAAGGCATCATTTCATGTTATACATTCTTAGACATCTTACTTTCTTTCTAGATATTGGTTTTGGCCATGGTTAAGGGCATGTATTAACCGAATATTAGTATTCTTTTTGACAAAGGCTTTGTGGTACATCTGGGGGTTGGTATGGATGGGATAGGTGTTTGTGATGGCCTTAGAATTGGCATTGGTGATGGGGCTAACATCATTGGACGATATTGTTGGTTGTTCCATTGTATTATATTTTAGGTTTGATTATTATATTATGTTTAATATTTTATAAATGTTTGGTATGGATTGGATGGTTGGTTTGGTAGGGTTAGACTCGATTGGGTCTATCATGGTTGTGATCCTATTATGTAGTCTTCATGAGAGCATTGCACAGCGGTATAAGGTTGTTAGGTTGGGTAAAGGTGGAGGTCCCCGGTCCTGGTTGGACTTGGGATTCCCATTATGACAAGGCCTCGATTTGGGATGCGTCAAAACATTAGGATCCTACCTAGGTTATTGGTACTTACTCCAAAAAAAGAGTAGTGACTAGGAAAAGATAACCATAATAGCAAGTTAAAGTTTAGCTATTGATCTATACTACTAGGTATTATCTAAGTAAAATGGTTAGTTGTGATCTAATAACTAGAGACTCAAAAGGTAATGTTAACTGGGATCAAGATAAGGGCCAGTAATGAGACATCATAAGACTCAAAAGGTAAAGGGTGAAATCCATCTAATCGTCTAAAAGACTATAGATGGTATATAACTTATCAGATTCTACATGCAAGGGATCAGGTTTGTTTAATAAAGCACGATAATCTTATGGAGTTGAGAAGCTAGGGGGAACACAATACTAGTGTTCACCTAGGATTTGTTACAACCGAAGTTGGTATTAGCTACTTGTTAGATATTTCTACTCAAATACCCACATTTACTTCTCTAGTTTTGTAGGTTAATTACAATAGCTGATAGCCACAATTACACGTATTCCTTTGTAATTCTACCCCAATCTTGGTTGGGTTACTATATTTTTCACTGACCGCATAATCTTTAGAGTGAAGGTGTAGCTTGGGTATTATCAATATTTTGGCGCCATTGACGAGGAATACAATGTCGATTTGTGAATTGAGGTTGTTGCAGTTTTTGGGCCTTTTTGTTTTTTGTTCTTATTTGGTTATACACCGGTGTATGCCTAGAACATGGAGTAGAGGAAATCCATTAATCCCTTTGAATCCAAATCTAGAGAGGATCCTACAAATACTTAGTGGGATGACGAAACCAAAAATAGATGATACTCCTGAAGGGGTTCGTGATGATATGCCTCCCCCTTCCCCCGAAGGAGTTTAGGATATTGTTGATCAGCAGACTGAGGTGCTTTTATCACAAAACTCTAATGAGAATAGGTCATGAAAATAAGCTCAGTGGATAGTTATGGAGGCCGAGATAGCGGAGCAGAGACAAGAAATAGACCACCTAGCAGCAATCGATGAAAATCAATACAACGCTAGGGGAGGCCAAGCTCAAGTGATCCCAACATATCAGAATGTGAAGACATATGAGGACAATGAATAAAATATGGGGTACATTGATCTGGCGATGACTTGAGACATTTTTCTCCTGTCTTTCCTCATGATGTCAAGTTTAATATATTTAGTGCTATGATCCAACTCTTATACATGAAGGGTGTGTTTGCAGGGTTGCCTATAGATGACATAAACATGTATCTGGAAAATTTTACAAGGATTTAGACTTCATATACTAATCTAGGGGTAAATTTGGAGGCACTTAGTTTAAGGTTGTTCCCCTTCTCATTTAATAAAGAAGCCTCATTATCACTAGGGGAACTGCAAAGAAGATCTATCACTATATGGAATGTGTCGTGCAGAAAATTATTGAACATATTCTTTCGTCCATCTAGGATGTTGTAGCTTAAGGACAAGATTTATAATTTTAGACAAGTGGAATCATAATCTATGTATGAGGCTTGGTTCAGATTCAAGAAGAATCTAATTACGGTGCCCAACCATCAGATTACAGGGATGTGCTTACTGTAGATATTCTACCTAGCCCTGACTATCAGTTCTAGAGCCATAGTAGACACTATATTTGGAGAAGATTTTATGAGACAATTATGGGAGACAACTTTAGAGATGCTAGATCAAATATAACTCACTAACCAGGGGTTGAAAACTCGAGAGGTTGACAGGGAATTTAGAACGTATATTATTGGTGCTTCCTATGACTAGACTAGAAAGTAGATGATAATACAGTATCACAAAAATTATGCTGCTAAGAACTGATCTTGGGGTAATGGCAAATTCCAACAGCAAGTTCTAAGAAAGTGAATTCATTAGGAGCAGAGGGTTTATCTTTCAAAGCTTATGTGTTTGAATTAGAAGAGGGAGGAAACTATCTAGATCGTCAGTTGGTAGGTTTACGAGACCAAGGGTAAGGGAACCAAGGTTTGAACTATTATGATAAACAAAGAGACCATTGTAGGGAGAGAGATAGTAACTTGAATAAGAAGTATGACTACAGAAGAGAGATTAGTACATTCCATCCGACAGACGAGATATAGAATCAAGAATAGAAGAGATGCTTACTAAGCTAGTAAAGGGTTAGGAAAATTAGGAGATCAGCTTTAAGAAGATTAAAGCTGACATTTCAAGGTTGAACTAGAAAGTTGAATCCAATGCACTACCATCAAGCAGTTAGAGAACCAGTTCAGTTAGATGTCAGCAATACTGAACCAGAGACAGCTAGGCACCCTTCCGAGCAATACTGTACAAAATCCAAATAATGTTGGTAATGTTATTGCCATTAACAGATTAAGTGGTATGACTAGTTTGGATCCCTTATTACCTACTGTGGAACTGCCAAGACATGATAAGACTCCTATTGATGAGGCACATATTGCTAAGTCAGTAAAGGTAACAGGTGGTAATGATAAAGTTTCCAAGGACAAAGGTAAGGGTTTGGTTTTTGAGCAAGAAATAAGAAAAATTCCAAGAATATCCCCACATTTTCCTTAGAAACTGAAGCAGAAAAGAGAGGAAGGAAAAATTAAGTTACTCATTGAGATACTAAAATAGTAGAGCTTTAATATTCCTCTTTTTGAAGCATTGGTGCAAATGCCTGGATATGCCTGGTTTATGATAAAATTAGTCACAAAGTAGAAAAGAGCGATGATTGAGGATGCTGATGTCTTTCACCAATGCAGTGAGGTCACTACTAGGTCTCTAGCCTAGAAAAATTGTGACCCTAGAGCATTCACTATACCATGAAATATTGGGCCATCTTGGTTTTCTGGAGCCTTATATGACTTAGGAGCCAACATAAACTTGATTTCACTGGTTGTATTATAGCAATTCGGATTGAGCCCTCCTAAATTAATTATAATGCAACTATTGATGGCTGACCAGATGGTGAATAAACTTGTGTGCATTTTATTCGATGTGATTATTAGAGGTGATAACTTTACCTTTCCTGATGACTTCATCATTCTGGACAATGAGGATGACACTGAGATGCCCATTATATTATTGCGACCGTTTATGGCCGCAGGTAGAGTAATGGTTGACAGGGAAAAAGGAGAGCTGAAGTTCAGAGTCAATGGTGAGGAGACCATATTTAATATCTAAAAATCAATGAAGTAGCCAACATACATGAGGGTTGTGTTAGAGATAGATTGTATTGATGACCCTGGAAAGTACTCTTATGGGTGTCTTGATGAATTATGAGTAATCAAAGTACCTGTACGTGCTGTGATAGTAAATCAACCATTACATGGGAGGTAACCCATGGGATTATTAGTGAATTCTGAGTAACCAACACAACCACGTCGTGCCATGACGTTAATCAAGAACGAAGTTGGAGGAAACCCACTATTTTAATGTATATTTTTTTGTTTTTCTTCTATAGGTTTAGAGCTTATGGACTTATCCAGAATAGGGTGGGACTAATACATGTATAAATTTCAAGTAAAGGGACTGTGTGACAAACCCATCATGGTTACAAGTCCTACACGGGCTTGGTGAAGTAAGAAATAATTGAAAAGATGAAATTTAGAGGATGAGAATGGAAAGTTGTGGACTTTGGCACATAATCCTAGTTTTGGAACCATAAAATGAAGTTATGGGTCCATAAGTAGCTGGGGAAACATCAAAATGCAAAATCCAGAATGTAGGAAAATGGGCCAAAAATTTAGGCCTACATGCACCTTGCATATTTTGACCTCAGTGGCACATGCGCCCCATGGCAAGCCACATGTGGCAGGTGCATGTGGATGTAGTTAGTGCCTAACTTGTGGGCCTAAATTTTAATTAAAATTTTGGGCCCTCCAATGCATATTTAAAACTAAATCAGCCCCTCAATATTTAAACACATTTTGCCTCATTCTAACTCATTCAAATCCTCAAAATCTCACTTGTCTCTTTAAATCCAAACTTCCCCTCAAATCTAAAACAAATCCCGCACTAAAAGAATGGCTACATTGAAACTTGTTTTGAGGAAACAACTTGTCCAATCACACTGAAAACAAGTTCAAACATGGAGTTTGCTCGATTTATTCAGTGTTCACTTCAGTATTATCATAAAGAGGTAACTTTCTCGGCTCCTAATGGTTATATATCGATGTATTTATTGAATGAACAAGATGATACATATATTTTCATGAAAAATATATAGAATTTATCATGCTTGTATGTAGGAGCTTTGAAGTAGCCTATAATCTTGAAGTGGGGCTTTGTTTTGAATTAAATTCCTAGGTTAAGCCCTAAATGGAAGTTGAACTTGAACAAGGAGAGTAATACCAAAGGATGGGAATGTGAATTTGCATTTAAAATCATGTTTCTTGATATATGTGTGAATATTGGACTTGTTGGAACTTCAAATAAGTTATATAGGTATAAAAATTGAGGAAAAATTTGATCTATTTGAATTTTAAGTTTTCTTCAACTTTTGCAATTACTTTTTTTTTTTTGGAAACTAATGACTAGTTTTACAAATACATATGACACCAAAAGATGCTAAGAAAAAGAATATTGAAACAGTGGGGAGATGGGATGATTCCTCAGAGATTGATGGTTCAGTGGATGAGTACCCAATTGTATAACTTAGAGACGCTATAGGTGGTATGACATACATAGTGACTAGAGGAAAAATGTGCCAGGTATCCGAGACTATTATATTAGGTACTATGGAATGGATGCTACCTGAGCAGTCATAGTAGGGAAGATGGCCAGCCTTATCTCAGTCTAGGTCTCATGCTTTGGCTGTTCTAATTATCCAGGCTGCATGTGCATATGTAGCTTGACCGAGGATGAAGTCAGCATGGAGATCACCTCAACATTATCCTACAATGAATAACGATAATGATGAGGATGCGGGAAATTTAGAGCCAGTTCCAAAGGCTGTAGTTCAGGACCCCCAGTCTAAGGAGGGGTCCTAGGTGTCATCAGCAGTACCCTAGTCTGAGAAGGGTGATGTAGTTCATTTATAGTAATAAAATGTACCCCAGTATTGGAAGGGTATAGAGAAAGCTTCCCATGAGGTGCTCATTCTAGATGAGGAGGAACTAGTACCGCAAGGGTAGAGTTCCGTACCTATACAAACATCGGAGATACCTCTTGAGGAGGATATTTGAGGTGGTGAGTGGAGGGGATGTAAATACTTTATGATAGAGACTGTCGTAATTTAGAAATCAGCAGGCCTAGAAGGATTATTTTTTAGGAGCATAGGATTAGGAAATCTGGCTTGAGTAGAGTACTACAATTACAAGCCGCCCTTGATCGTTATCAGTTAGAGTAGATGGCTAGACCACTTAGTTCTTACAGCCCGACTGTGGTACGAGTATTTTATGCATTATATTATTCCATAGTATTTCTTATGATGTGTATATTTATAGGCCTGATGAGACACACGGAGTATTCTCAACTTGATCAGACCCTTGTCAGAGGGGTTGAGGTTGATCTTTCAATAGAGACAATTTGTCGAGTTATTTTTAGTCACGATTATGTCATTCCTGTATCGACAAAAGAGTGTGTATAAAGACTGAGAGTCACACATTATAGACATATGATGCAGGAGGCTGAGCATAGATGAGAGAGAGTTAAGATGGCTAGATAGATTAATAACTACATTTTACTTTTTGGTGATTAGGACACGTACATCGAAGGACATGATGTGATAAAAAGGGTTCTTTGACTTTTGATTCCATGTCTTGGTGGTTTCTTATCCAAAATAAACTATTCCCCACTACTAAAGATAATGTGTTAACTTGGGAGGGAGCCTCCCTGAT
This sequence comes from Capsicum annuum, assembly GCF_002878395.1. NCBI lineage: Eukaryota > Viridiplantae > Streptophyta > Magnoliopsida > Solanales > Solanaceae > Capsicum > Capsicum annuum. The sequence continues at coordinate 167,113,051 of NC_061117.1, forward strand.
TTCTTATATGATAGTCAGATATGCTATTAACTTTGCATCCATCCACCGGTAAGAGATTTATGATAGAACTTTCATGGAGGCGACTAATTTTCCATTTCCCTACCTAATTTAGAGGTTATGTGACAAGTCCGGTATACTTGATATACCAGGAGTAGATGAGAGAGTACTTGTGACAACCACTGCACAGATGAAGAGTATGATAAATAAGGCATGCTCAACCCTTCCAAGAAGATCTAATGAGCCTGCCATAATACCTCAGGCCCAGACTGAGGGTCCATTAGTTTCCACAAAGCCTGGTAATATACACAAAGGTGATTTAGAATTGATATTTAGATGGGGGAGCAGAAAAAGACTCTAGATTTAAGTACATAGGTGAAGGGTCACCAGCCACTTCTTCATTAACCCCGGGTTTGACCTTAGATTTGGTTACCGTATCTTAAGAGGCCATTTCCCTATCCATTATAATTCCTACTTCAGGTATGATTACTGTATCTCAAGAGTCGTGCAAAGATTAGTGGATAGTCAAAGGGCCACTGATGCTCGATTGCGGGATGTTGAGACCGAGCTGAATACTCTATACAGGCAAATCCAATCAGGTATACTAAATAGATTAGAGATGACAGAGGCTAGATGGGAGGATGCTTAGAGAGCTGCCATGTTTAAGCTACATGCTAATTTACATGCACGTCTTGATGCTTTTAATAGACATGTTACATATAGATTTGGATAGTTAGAGACATCAGATCTAGGACACATGAGGAAGGAGATAGATATACTTTTAGTAGAGGCAGGCTCTCTCACAGAGAGCCATATGGAAACCACTCCTTCAGTCATACCTCCAATGGTCCAGATATCATCTCCACGCGCACCCAGACACTTTGATTTCTTTATGAAGGATGAAAAAGAGGTCCTAGTTATTGGGGCAAAGATAGGACACATAGAGACCTGCAGAATCCTGATATGTTATATGACAAACATATGCTCACCAAGACCAACCTCATGTTGGCAAACATTAGTTTCCAATGTCCGGCCTTTAGACTCACACTTTTATGACTAGCTATCACAACCCTCATTATTGCCCACTTGAAATATTTAGCACGCAACCTAACTACTAATTCCAGGAGTCAGTTATTAGGGCATTATTAAGTGGTATCGTCATACCAACCATAGCTTGCAAGCAACGTCATTAGCCAACACTTAAGGGATTACCATGTTCCCTGCAAACTCCATTATTAAAAATCACTTGTGTGATTACCGTGTACCCCGAAAGGTTTTCAAAACTATCCTTAACCATTTAACCATTTATTTTGGGCATTAGTTTTTTAGAATAAGTCAAACCAAACACTTTCGGTATTCCATTGTACCCCTGATTCAAATTCCCACCTTTTTCATAACTATAAATCAATTAAGTAATGTAGGGTTTAGGTCATAACCACATCGAAAACCATATAATAAAAGAAGATCACCATTATAAAGTTCAACCATTATTCAATGCCCCCACAAGTTCAAAACCATATTTAAAACATAAAAAATAATAATTAAACCATGGGAAAAACATTATTCAATCATAAGCATTCAAAAACCCCAATCTTTATTTCAAAACCATAACAATACCATAAAAGCCATACATTAAAAATTTAGTTTTTAACAAAATAACAATGAGGGAAGAGTAACATGCTTTAAATACTAAGAAACTTTGAAGAGATAGCACCCTTAGAACCCTAGATGACCTCTTACCTTGAAACCCAAGCCTTAGCTTAAACAAAGAGTTTGAGAGAGAATTTGGGAGTGTTTTATTGGGAATAATGCTATAATGAAGAATCAAGCGAGTTTTTAAGTCATGCTATCAAAGATACTTAAAGTGGGAAATATCCAGAATGCCCTCAACTTAAAAGCTGTAAAAAGCTATCCTTAGTTATGAGTCCACCCACTGTCTCGTCATCACATCATACGACTCATAGCCTTGAGTCGTATCCTAGACAGTAAGTTGGACGCCCACAAACTATCCACCTTACAACTCCATGATCCCACTCGTAACCTGACCCTATAACTCATAGGGTCTGGTCGTAACCAACACAGAACCCAAATAGGTCAGACACTGGACAACCTACGACTTCACCTCACGACCTATAACCTATCCTCACTGCTTCCAGTAAGCCAATCATACTAAGAGGAAAGTCAAGCCTCTAAGTTACTAATTGGGTTAACGTTTGTCCTAATCACTTGTCACCACCCTTAATGACTTATATCACCAAGTCGTAACGAAGACAAAAAACAAATAACCATCCGTTGCACACCATACGACTAGGGTCACCTGACCCGTCAAGACACCAAACAACTTATATGATCAAGTGGTAATCAAGGCAGTGAGCTCAAAGCTCAAAGAAATTTCCAAGGGCCAAAAATTTGGGGTGTTTGAATTCTCCCCTACTTGGATCATTCATCCTAGAATGATGGGACAAGGCAGTGAATAGCATGATTAAACACCAAACATCTCTACACATACCTTTAAGACAGAAGACAGATTACCAAGGAATTCACAACCCTCCTTTAACGAAAACGAAAAACAAAGATGTTAAGAACAAGACATACCTCAAGATTGATTTTTTGAAAAAAGGAAAAATAATGGATACTTTGGGCACCCTATTCCCTAGAACCATCACCATCCTTACAATTTCTTTCACCAAACAACTTTTTATAGTGATAACTAGCCGTCGAGTAGGACCCAAAATTTCCCTAATTCTTTTTGGACCAATTTCCACCATCCCTGCAACTCTGCTATTGACCTCTACCTTGATCTGAATGTCGAAATTTCTCGCTCTTCCTTTTCCCAATTCCAGTCCATTTCCATATCTTCCTTCACTTGGTTCATATACAAAACCAACCTTGAGATATCCATGTCCTTGTTCAATAAGGAAGCCTTACTCTCCAAAATCAAGTCCCGGGATAACCCGAAAGTGAACTTTCTTATTTTATCTCTCATGCTAAAACCCAACTTCGAAACATATTGGGATAATGTGTAAAACTTTAAGGAATACTCCCTGACTGACATCTTTCCTTGCTTTATGTTAACAAACTCTTCCACATTCTCCTCCCTCTACTCTTGAGGAAAGAAGCGATTAAGTAAAGCTCTAGAAAAGTCCTCCCGAAAGGCAAATTAAACATCCATACCTCTAATCTGCTCCCACTCTTCATACCACTGATGAGCTACATCCTTCACTGGTAGGTTTCAAACTCTACACCTTCCACCTCTATAACATTGATCACCCTCAAAATCTTTTTCATTTCATCTATGAAGCCCTAAGGATCCTCCTAAACTTTTGTACCAGTAAACGCAGGAGGATTCAACCTCATAAATTGCCAACTCTAGTGTCCTCCGATGATGGAGCAATAAAATCCATATGTTCAGTTTGAGTGGCAACCAACTGAGTGATCTGACAAAAATCATCTTTTGATACGTCAACTTGAGGTGCCTGAGGAGGGATAGGAGGAACTGGTGGAGCTCCATTAGGACCATCAGAGACAGTGGCCCTTGACCTAGTCTAAACCCTCAGGGTAGGATGGGCTCCATCTCCATTATCTATAATTAGGGTAGAACGGTTCCCACAGATATCAGATCATCTCTGAGGTATGATCTGAAAGGCGAACAATAATGAATTATAGAGATCCAAGACCTTAGACTCTACAACCCAAAAATACAACACAAGAAAGAGAAACATTCTTAAATGCCTCTAGCTTGCCCCTTATGAGTGTGGCGCGCTATACACCTTTAAAAGAAACTCTACTCGACACGGCTTTGTGGACAACTGATTGACCTTGAACCTAGGATCTGATACCAATCTGACATAACCTGAACCAGGGGATGGCCGTGTTGGGTATCTCATGTCCAACCAGGACCAAAGACCACCCCCAATGCCCAAATTATTGACCACCCTTCACCCCATATCGAATGAATTCTGAACATATAACAAGATAAAATAGTATTAATTTAATGACATAATAATAAGTCTAGAATCAAAACCAAAATCCACAAACAATTAACCATTCAATACCAACCCTAATGCCAAAACCAATACCAATGTTAACACAAATACCAACACCATTCATTCCCATAATAGTACGACAAAGTCTCTAACTAGAATCAAAGAATATCTAGTCGGGACATGCCCCCTACCATAGAAAAAACCAAAACCTAAGAGATAAATATGATATAATGAAGTCCATAGCATGAAAGGGGGTCTTTCTGAGTATGGAAGATCACCACTTTAGTCTAACTCAAAGATGTCCCTGAATCTCTAGGCCACTAAGCAGGAGGAAAAACTGTTAGCATGTAACTCAAGGATAAAGATAAAATAATTCCAAGAATTCAAAGCCAAATCAAATAACCATATGCAGTGACATACACACATATCTATATATCGTGTCGGGATAGGGAACAAGATTTAACATGCATTTAAAACCTTAACCTGAATTGTGTAGATTCACCATAATAATACCTACGCGCTATATGGATACAGTGTTACCCTCTGAACAAGCCCTAGTGTGTTTAGCCGCACGAACTGGAGATATCATAGAAGGCTGGGGATTCCCATGTACCCTTCTACCTCAATAATACATATACACATAGATAGACTTAAGGAGTTCCTATGTACCCCTGAAGCATATGGTAACCAAGACCAACCCTCATGTCGGCAAATATGAGTTTTTAGGGCCCATCCTTCAAATTTAGACCTTCACGACTAGCTATCACAACTCTCATTATTGCATAATTAAAACATTTAGCACACAACCAATCCACAAATTCCAGGATCCAATTATTAAGACATTATTAAGTGGTATCGTTATACTGACCATAACTTGCAAGCAACGTCATTAGACAACAATTAGGGGATTCCCCTGTACCCCGCAGACTCCGTTATTAAAAATTACTTGGGGATTCTCGTGTACCCTACAAGGTTTTCAAAACCATCCTTAACCATTCAACCATTTATTTTGTGCATTAGTTTTTAACAAATAAGTCAAACCAAATAGTTTGGGAATTCCATTGTACCCATATTTAAATTCCCACATTTCTCATAACTATAAACCAATTTTGTAGTACCGGGTTGGGGTTGTAACCACTTTGAAAACCACAAGTTTATAGAATATTACCATTAACAGGTTCAAGTACCATACCTATGCACCCACAAGTACAAAACTATATTTAAAACATAGAAAACCATAATTAAACCATGGGAAGAACATTATTCAACCATACGCATTCAAAACCCAAACCTTTATTTCTAAACCATAAGAATACCATAAAACCGATACATTAAAACATGTGCTTTTAACAAAATAACAATGAGGGAAGAGTAACATGCCTGAAATACTAAGAAATTTTGAGGAGATTGCACACTTAGAACCCTAGATGACCTATTTTTTTGAAACCATAGCCTTTGCTTTAACAGAGAGTTTGAGAGAGAAGATGGGAGTGTTTTATTGGGAATGATGTTATAATGAAGTCTCAAGGGTGGTTGTAAGTCGTGGTATCAAAGAGACTTAAAGTGGGAAATGTCAAGAATGCCCTCAACATAAAAGCTATAAAAAGTCATCCTTGGTTATGATTTGACCCATTGACTCATCACCATATCATACGACTCATAGCCTTTAGTCGTATCCTAGATAGTGAGTTAGACACCAACACACTATCCACCTTACGACTCCATGATCCAACTCATGACCTGATACTGAGACTGGTAGGGTCTTATCGTAACCAACATAGTACCCAAATAGGTCAGACACTGGACAACTTATGACTTTACGTCACGACTCATAACCTATCCTCACAGCTCCTAGTGAGACACTTGTACTTAGTGAAAAGTCAATTTACTAAGTTACTACTTTGGTTAATGTTTTTCCTAATGACTCATCACCACCCTTAACGAATCGTATCACCAAGTCGTTACCAAGATAGAAAACCCAATCAACATCCTATGGACACCCTACAACTCGGTCACCTGACCTATTATGACACCATACAACTCGTATGTTGAAGGAGTAATTAAGGAAGTAAGCTCAAAGCTCAGGAAACTTCCAAGGGCCAAACATTTAGGGTGTTGCACCTGTCTAGGTTATTGCTACTTACTCCGAAAGAGGAGTAGTAAATAGGAAAAGATAACCACAATAGTAATTTGAAGTTTAGCTGTCAATCCATTGATTACAACAACTGAGAGCCATGATTCCATGTATTCCCTTGGGATTTCACCCCAACCTTTATTGGATTATTATATTTGAACGACCGCATAATCTTTAGTCTGAACATGTAGCTTGGGTATTATTAGGGGAAACATGTAAATTAACTTTACCAAATCCCTACAACCACCTACAATTGATTCTCCTAAGAATTCCTATTCTTTAGGGTTCAAAACTCTAGGGAATATTGGACTAAGTAGGGTATTTATACCCTTCCTAGGCCCTCGATTATTGCTTAAGCAAACACTGGGTTGCTTAAGAAACCAAGTGTTGCTTATGAAATGCTGGCCACACCTAGAAGATGTCGTATAAGCGGCAATGCCTCCACTTTCGTGATACTCGACTTAGCCACACTTATCTCTTAAGTGACTAAGGTCATCGCTTAGCGATACCTACTGGGCCTTGGAAGATCACTTAAGCGATCAAAATCATCATTTAAGAGATACTTGTTGGGCTTTCGCAAATCACTTAAGCGTTCAAAAGATATTGCTTAAGTGATGCACTAGCAGTAGTTGAGAGTTGAAATTTTTCTAAGTCTTCCCAAACCCTTCGGGATTCGTATAATCTAATTTTGACGTTCCAGAGATGTTGGAACTGTTAGAATTAGAATATGAGGTCTTTTGACTGGTGTTTTTTCCTGGTCGTGAATTTGAACCAACAAAGACTTCAAATTAGAGAATTGGCTCTAAAAATCAAAAGAACTACCCAGTAACCGAACTGTTAGTTCCAGCAAGTCATAAATGACTTGAGAAAGCTATAGGAAATCTCTAAAAGGCAAAAATAAGAGAAAATAGAGAAAATGTACCGAAAGGTCATTATAATATCCACTACTAAAAGATCTTTCATTCACAAAAGTAAAGGATTAGGAGGTACCAAAAGCCTTAAACAGTTGAAGATATTGGGTCCACATTTTTCTTTTGATTTCCTAAGTAACCTTTTGTACTGGGTGGTGCCTCCACTGAACCTTAATTGCTAGAATATATCTAGTGCATAACTGCCTGATATCACTAGGAAATGTGAGTACAGGCTCCTTTATGAAGGTCGGCCACTTATCCTACTAAACTGAGCCCATCTAAGTACTTGAGATGGGTTAGGAATATATCATTGCAACATAAGAATATGGAAACTAAATGGACAATAGCAAAATCTGGGGGTAAGGTTAACTCATAAGACACCTCACCAACTGCGTAAAGAATCTCAATGGGTCGAATATATCTGGGGATGAGCTTTCATTTTATCCAAAAGGTCATCACACCCTTCATGGAGATACACGGCGGACTACTAGTCACCAACTAAGTCTATGATTTTCATTAGCCTTTTGCCTACTTTGATCTGCCTGTAATTTGTCCAGAATCACCCGACTTTATCTAATGACTCCAGAAGCAAGTTAGTAACATGGGGCCTTATTTCAAATTCTCAAACCAACCAATTAGGGAACAACATTGCCTACCATACAAAGCCTCAAAAAGCTCCATCTCAATACTTGAATGGTAGCTATTATTATGTGCAAACTCTACAAGGTTAGGTGTTGCTCCCATTGACCTCCAAAATCCATAACATAGGCTCAGAGTATTTCCTTGAGAACCTAATTAGTCTTCTTTGACTGGCCATTAGTCTAAGGGAGAAAGGTTGTACTAAGATCCAACTGAGTACCCAACTCCTTCTAAAAATCTCTCCAAAAGCTAGAGTAAATAGTAAACCCTATTTGAAAAATGATAGCTATAGGCATACCATGAAAATGGAATATCTCATTAACGTAGATAAGAGCTAACCTCTCGATACTGAAGGACATCTGAATAGGAATGAAGTTTGCCAACATGATCCATAATGACTCAAATACCATAAAGAACCATAAAAATTACAAGGAAAACCACTAATAATTTCCAAGGTAATCTACTTCTATTTCTATTTCTATTCATGAATGGGAACCTCTAAATCAAGCCACTAGGCCATTAATGCTCAGCCTTCACCTACTAACAACATAAGCAATGAGCTATAAAGTTTGCCATATATTTCTTCGTAATACTCCACCAATAATATGTTCTTAAATTTCTATACATCTTAGTTGTACCCTAGTGGATTAAAATATTTAAAGCTATGAGCTTCGCACAATATTGTCTGAATCAAGTCAACAACTCTAGTAACACAAATACAACTATCAAATCTCAAACACCCTCAGCATCAATGGTATCCTTCTTAGACTCAACATTCAACACTTTATAATGGATGATGCAAATCCTTAAACTAGAAATCCTAAATCTTCTCAAATAGTGAGGACCTTCCTCAACACGATCAAGAATAGTCCTAGGGTCTAAACAATCAAGTCGTACCATTATGTTGGCTAAGGGCTGAATGTCCCATGCAAAAAACCTTTAAGAAAATGAAATACATGCCAAGCTACCCATACTCACTGCCTTCTAGTTTAAGGACTCTACTGCTACATTCTCCTTGTCCATATAATACAAGATAGAGATGTCATAATCCTTAAGAAATTCCAACTATCTATGCTACCTAGAATTAAGTTCTCTCTAGGTCATATGATGTTAAAGAACATAATGATCTATGAAGATATCACAATGCACACCATAAAGATAATGTTTCCAAAACTTAAGTGTATAAACTACTGCTGCTAACTCTAAATCAAGAGTGGGGTAGTTGTGCTCATGCACCTTTATCTTTCCCGATGCATAAGCAATAACATAACTATATTATCGGAGCTAAAGTGAGAAATCCCTTAACATTTTCAAAGATCGACTCACTCCTTGAACCATAAAAAAAACCTCATTCCGAGTCAATCTACTCATCGACATTTCAATATTAGAAATGCTCTCAACAAACCATCCATAGTAACTGGCCAAGCCAATGAAGCTACTAACCTATAGTTGAAGATGTAGGTTTGGCCCAATCATGAATAGCCTCAATAGCCTCACTCTTTATTGGGTCTACCATAATCCCATCCTTAGACACCATATGTCCAAGAAATATCACTGCTTAAGCAAAAACTTACACTAGGAGAACTTGGTAAAGATCATATGATCTCTAAAAGTTTGGAGCACAATACTCAAATATTGCATACACTCCTCTCTACTTCTTGAATATACAAGGCTTTTGTCGATGAACACTATCATAAAGCAATCCAAATAAGTCATGAACATCTGGTTTATTAAATCTATAAACATAGTTGGTTCCTTAGTCGAGAAAAAAGATATCACTAGGAACTCATATTGACCATAAAAGGTCATAAAGAATGTCTTTGGGATATACTTATCCTGAATCCTCACTGATAGTGACCAGACCTCAAATCAATTTTCAAGAACACCATTATAACTTAAAATTTGTATAACATATCATCAATACGAGGTATAGTATAGCAGTTCTTTACCATCAACTTATTAAGATGCCTATAATCAATACACAAACTCATGGAGCCATACTTCTACTTTACAAACAACACAGAAGCTCCCCAAAGAGACACACTTGGTCTAATAAACCCTTACCCAAAAGATTATAAAGTTGAGAGTTTAGGTCTTTAAACTCGGCAGGAGCTTTATGGTATGGTGTTTTAGTTATAGGTCAGGTGCTCTACTCAGGATTAATAAAAACACTCAATATTATGCTTGGGTGGAAGGCTAGGTAGATTAGTAGGGAAAACATCAGGAAACATACGAACTACTAGAATAGTCATGTGGTGGAATTTCCATACTAACATCATGAACATATGTGAGATAAGACTTAAAAACCCTCGAAATAAGCCTCCTAGCAAAAATATAAAAAGTAATCCCCATCAGTTTGAGACTAATAACTCCTTGCCATACAATTAGTGGTATGGCAGGCATGGCTAAGGTAATGGTTTTGGCAAAACAATCTATGACTGCATGATAGTACTATAACTAGTCCATACCCAGAATTAGATCAAAATCCACCATATCTAACACAATAAGATCAACTTGGGAATCAAACTCTCAAATAGTTATAACACATGATCTATAAAATCTATTCACTACTAAAGAATCACTAATAGTAGTAGATACACTTAATAACACATAATAAATCCCAATAACTCTAACTATGGGGCATCATAAACAGACATATAAGAATTGGTTGATATCAAATAAATATAAATGCTACTGATGGTACACCAAGATTGTACATATGATAGCAACATCCAAAGACTCAGCCTCAGGTCTAGCAGGTATGACATACATTTGGTTATGCCTGCCTTTTAGCGGTCCTAACCAACCTTCTGTCCAACTTGTCTGTGAACTTCCATGAGTACCATAGGACCACCCCTACAACCATGCATACCATCTCTAGTTGGGGGAAAAAAATTCTCAAGTCTATGGAACACTTTAAATTTAAGGAACTATCACTCCACGACTAGGGAACTCTCTCAAGAAATTACAAAAATCTCTAAAACCATAACATGCCCCAAGCATTGGATTAAAACCATAAGATTCAGTTGACCCAGAATAACTACCACAATTAGAATAGCAAAAAAATAAACCCCTCAAAGATAAACCACAACTTTAGCTTGGAGGATTACTAGAGCCAGACTGGCCTCCATCGGTAATCAGAAGCATAGCCTGAATAGGCTATAAGACTGACCTTGATGCCGATTTGGATGATGCGGAGGCTACCTACCCTAAGAATTATTTCCTCTAAACCCTGAGCTACTATAGCTCCCACCGAACCTAACCTTGTATCGCAACGTTTTATCGCTACTCCTTTGGGCCTTATGATACATCTCTTCCATAAGTTGAGCATGATAAAAAACCTTAGAAAAGACCTAAAGGCACCAACTAAGAAATATGTAGATATGCAAAGAAGAAGTCTCAATCCTCTGATAAATCAATGAACCCTCTCATACTCAATAGTAAAAAAATAAGTAGCATGCCCAGCCACCTTATAAAATCAAGCCTCATACTCCACAACCATAATGTAGCCCCGCTCCAACCTCGAGAATAGATCCCTCAAATAATCTAGAAAACTACAAGGTATATACTTCTCTAAGAAGATTTTAGAGAACTGGGACATATCAATGATGAAGCTCTAGCTGGCATAGAATAAAGATGACCTATCCACCAATGTAGAGCTACCAATTCAAATTAAAACATAGTGTAATCTACACCATGAGTCTCAATAATACCCAAATTATAGAGCATATGCTCATAAGAAATTAAGAACCATGTATCCTCGCCTGGTGCACGAAAAACCTAGGTTGATCTAATCTGAAGAATCTAACCAATATCTTATGCTCCTCCGTAGACATACCAGGCTGGGCAACTACCAGTTGTGCAACTACTAGTACAGGATGGGCCTAAAATATGGGAGATGTAGCTATTGATAATGCCTTAACCTCAGTGTCACTCTGATCTATAGAATACATACCATCAGGCAGTGCACCACTAACCAACCCAAAAGCTAAACCAAAGTATCTCTGAGCACTAAAGAAGAAATAAATCCTAATAGATCATGGGATGGACCCTGGACCACTGTTGGCTGGGGAAAAATAATATTTGGCTCAGGAGTAGGAATAGGGTTTGGTAAAATCCCACTATCATGGAACCTAGCTGGGGACCCATCCTTAAGATTTGTACGACCCCTAGGTCATCCACAAATAATTAAAGAATCCCTAGGCTTGGTCTCGAGACCCTCATCTCATGTAGTAGTAGCATGTGACCTAACAATCTATGAAAGAGTGAAACAAAATGAATGATTTAGAAAAAATCTCAGACTCTTAGCATGAAATGAGTGGAAAAAGTGAAGAACTCCTAAGAGAGTCTTGTAGCCTCTTGGAGATAAGAAATAGACATCATCATTAAAATCTGTGGGACTCTATTAAACACTTGCTCTTGTACCAATAATATCGGTGAACCCTAGGCTCTAATACTTATTTGTCACAACCTAATTAATGAATCATGATGGCAACTACATTCTCCCACTAGTAGGTAAGCCGAACCATAGGCCAAAGCTAGATCCAATGGGATAACTTAGTGGAAAATATCCTAAAAGCTAGAGATTAACAATTTATGACTTAAGCAGTAATAAACACAGTTAAGATAGTCTATTTGATAGATAGATAAAAGATAAATGATTATTCTAAGACTCATTAATATTGGTACAAGAGCTACTAGAAATGAACTATAAGTACTAAATAGTCAAATATAAAAGACCAGACATAGATAAATAGAAGGAAAAAAAGAGTATCTCCAACTTCTAAAGTTCACCTAATCCCTAAAATTAACCCTCTAAAAGTGTTGAATCATCAACATTAGCTAGTACTTGGATCTTTACCAAAAATGTATAGATGTGTAGTCTGAGTACTAAACCGCAGTCACTCAATTGTATCATCATCTAACTAAGCTAAATAATGATATAAATATGATAAGATACAAGATAAAATAAGCTAAGTTAAGGTGAAAGGGGTAAACTTGGAAATAAGCTCCAACACTGTTGTACATAAATAATTAAATACATATGAATTGTTGAATAAATATTATACAACTATAAGTACAAGATTGGCCCTCATAAAACACTACGTATGTAAAAATAAAACACTCAATGTAGACCCTCATAATCCTGGAGGGTAAAATCAAGGAGCTGAGTGGAACTGAGTAACCGAATAATAATAAGTTACCAATTATCAGACCATAATCAATAATCCATCTTAATCTTATCTTATCGTATTAACTCCCAACAATGGACTTGAACTGAAACTCAATAGAATTATTATCATTATTATTATTAGCAGGACTTGAACCAAAACTCATATTATCAATATCATTATCATTCTCATCATTTGCTGGACTTGAATCGAAACTCATATATATATAAAGTGTATCCATGAATCGTATCAACAAGCCATAGAAATAAACTAAATCACTAGACTATATCAATGAATATAACTATAGGCCATCACTTTTTCTCATATTTATACATCGAGTTAAGAATCACAACCATAAGTCGTATCGGTACCCACAACCATGAACCATATCAATAATGCATCTATTAAGTCATGCCAATAACGATGACCATAGTCTATGTCAATAGTCATATCCGTAAATTATATCAATGATTATGTTTAAAAGACATTAATCATATTTATAAGCCTATTATTAATCACATCTATAACTATATTATTAAATATATCGATAGGCCATATCTTAAATCATATTCAAAAGCCATATCAATAATCATATATATATATATATAAGCCTTATCATTAACAATGACTGAAATTAGCATCAATCTTTTAATATCCAACTAACATGCCTATTAAATGCATTCAATCTCCTTAAGTCTGAAACCAAACATTAATAAGGGTATACTATACGTATATAAGTCCACAAATCTAACGCAGGTCTTAGCCTAAGGTGGGTCAAAGGACCCACTTCTAATCCCTAAAGTGCATTTTAGGCAACTTCTACTATGGACTAAGATAAGGCATCTAAATCCATTTTGAGATATTTAATAAGTCCCAACTAGACCTAGTATAGCAATTCTTCCCAACCATGTACAATTGTGTCAACCCCATCAAAAACACTATCCACTAAGGTAATTTCACCTTCACTTGAATAGCTAAGGAAAATTCTACCCTAAACGTGAGTGACTAAGGCAATTACACCTAACTCTAGCAACTAGGGAAATTTCCATGCTAAGCATGAGCCACGAAGCCAATTTCACCTAAGACATGAATAACTAAGCTAATTTCACCTAAGTTATGGTTTAAAGAGAGCTTAAAAAGTCTAGCCTACCTAAACAATTGCAATATTACCTTAAACACCTAAATCCAATCCTATATCTAGCATAATATCATAATCATACTACAAAATAGCTCACTCTATGGAGAGGGTAAAGCTAGCCTACCTAGACGCCAAAAAAAAGCATGAAGAATCCAATAAACCACTAATTTTTCTTTCTAAAAAGCCTCCACAAGATGCCACACTATTAAAATCATAATCTACTTATCAAAATAATAATAATGATATTTATATTTAATCATCATTCTTTGAGTCCCAAATCACATTAAAATCCCATGTGGGGAATATTTTTAAAGTACCACCTTCGAGATCAACAAAACATCCCTCTATGCATGATAAATATTTACCTTAAAAATGAGTGAATTTTGAGCTTTAATGGTGCTATATTCATGCCACCAAGATTCTAGGGATTTTATAAAAGATCAAGGTTTTAATCCTAAAATAGATGAAAACTGACCATGAATTCGAGGGAGAAATGCGTAATAAAATTTACCAAAGCTCCACAACTACCCATAATTGATTCTCTTGAGAATTCCCACTTTTTATGGTTCAAAACTTTAGAGAATGGAAGAAAAATGATAAAAATTGAGCAAAGTATGGTATTTATACCTTTCCCAGGGCCATAGGTGTTGCTTAAGAGAACATCGAGTAGCTTAAGTAACCAAGTATCGCTTTTGCAATATTGGTTTTATCTAAGAAGATATTGCATAAGCACCAACACCTTTGCTTATACGATACCCAACAAAGTCACGCCTATCTCTTAAGCTACTAAGGGCATCACTAAAGTGATACCTACTGGGGCCTTGGAAGATTACTCAAGTGATCAAAATCATCGCTTAAGAGATACTTTCTAGGCTTGGCCAAATTGCTTAAGAGATCAAAGACATCACTTATACGATGCACCAGAACTACCTAAGACTTGGAAAAGTCCTGTGCAACCCTTCAAGATACATTAAAAATCCCATATATGTGAACAAACTATGCTAACCTATCTAATTCAATATTCCAGAGCAGTGTCACAATTGAGATTTCTATTCGAGTTTATTTCAATAAAAGGTGGGTCCTACACCCACTTTACTTTTTTCTTAACTTTTGGCCAATACCACAAAATAAGTTTGGGAGCCTTGGGACCCAAACTAAGGGTCCTCCTAACCTAAAATTAATGTTCTAGAGCTATTTGAACTATTAAAATGAAACATCCTAGGTTTTGACCCTTAGAAAATTCCCGAAATTCCATTCTTTAGACCTAATATGATTTAAGGGTACAACTCATATGGTGGAGTAGGAGTGGTATGGTCCTATCATAGGCTGATCAATGTTAGTTGGTGGGATGGTTTTGGTCTCTGGAATTAGTATGATTTATAGGTGTGAGTCATCGGGCTTGGTATGAGTCATATTATAGACTCTTATGGTGGGCAGTGTTTGATGTTCTAGGTATTGCATTCGACAAGGGATATAGGTCATGGGTACGAATCGTATGCTAGGGTTATGACTTGGTTGGATAAGTTGTATATTGGATAGTGTCTGATCCAAGGGTGAGGCTTGGATATGAGTGATGGGTACCAATCGTATTGGGAAGGTATGACTCGTATGGGTAAGTCGTATCCCTATGATAGGTTTTTAAGGGATTTAAGTGGGGGTATTATAGACATTTCCCTACTTACCCTAATTAATACCCATGACTTCAAATAAACTTTGGAGGCTATTTACCCTATTATTCTATTCATTAACACTTTGAACTATTCTAAAACACTCTATAATTCTCTCAAGAGCTTTTTGGGCAAGGGAGCTAGGGTTTTAGCTAAAGGATTGCTTTGGGGCTTGTATTAGTGATTTCTTTCCGTCATTTTCTTGGTTTAAGGAATGTCTCTCTTCCCTCATTATTAATTTAACTAAAGGCATAGTTTATATGATTGATTTCAACAATTTTATTATGGCTTAATTATGGGTTTCAACTATTATTTGGGATTTTTTTCTATTTAATATTTGGTTATCGTTTTTATGTCTTTAATCATGCTTTTATATGCATTATTTGTGGTTTTTGATAATCGTATTACATAGGAATGGTTTATTGGTAATTGAAATTGGTTTTTGCTATATTATGCCCCCAATGTGTTTGGTAAAATATTTAGAAAGATATGTTCATTGCATTGACTCCTTTTAATGGAACTCTTATTTGTTATAAACTTAGTAAATAAATTATGCATAGTTTAAATAGTTTGGTAATGCTAAAGGCTAAATGGTTATGCTTGTTGGTAACATAGAAGTCTCCCAAGTGGTTTAATATGGTATATGGAAGGGCATTTAAAAGTCCCTTTAAACAAAAAAATATGGTTGTCTATGTATGATACTTGCAAGTAAGGGTTGGTATAAAGATACCAATATCAATGGTAATAGTAAATAAATGGATAATGGTCTGATTATTTTGAAATTGGTTTTAATTGGGCATTAATGGTGGAATGTGCAGCAAAGCCATAGAAATTAGTGGTCCCGAGGGGACTAAAATTGGAAACTCGTGTTTGCCAATATGAGGATTGGTCTTAGTGAACCGTGTACATAATGTCACACTTTTGGGGGATGTACTAGTCATCCCATAGGATACTTCCCTGGTCTTATGGCTACACGCACTAGGGCCCTTTTAGCAGGGGGAGCTGAACCCATATATCCCATGGGTGGATTAGAACGGCCAAGATGTAGAGCTCAGTTAATGGTTTTAAAGGTATGCTAAACCCAATCCCCTTTCCCGACATGGTAATATATATATATGTATGTATGCATGTATGGTTGCGTGAATTGGATGGTTTTACATGGCTTTATAATTGGCATTATTTTATCTTTATCCTGAGATTCATGCTAGCGATCACTCTCTAACCCGATCCACTGGTGGCTGTATACCCATATTATGTTGGAATTGACCACTCTACTCCTTCTATAAGTAATTGACTTGGGGATAGTATTTGGACTAAAATAGTGAGCTTCCATCCTTTTGGATGGTATCATTTAATATTATGGATACTTTTAGACACTTATCTTTTATTTTGGATATTAGTTTTGGCCATGGTTGGGGGCATGCCCTAACCATATTTATTCACTCTTTTGGATAAAGGCTTTGTGGTACTTCTGGGGATTAGAATGGGTGGGATCAATATTGGTGTCGACCTTAGCATTGGAATAAGCAAAAGGGATGACATTATTTAATGATATTGTTCGTTGTTCCATATTATTACCTTTTGGGATTAATTATAAAATTTTATCTAACCTATCTAGTGATGGCTTAACTCATTATCATTGGTTTGGTCTAGTATGATGGGACAATTGGCTGGTATGGTTGGACTTGATTTGGTTGATCATAGTTGTGACCCTATCCAGAGTCTTAATAAGGACATTTATGCTTTCCTATTATATGTTTGAAATTTAGACTATCATGGGGCAAATATGGTAGTTGGATTGGGTAACAAAGGGGCGCTCCCTTGTCCAGATTAGACTTGAGATTTGTATTATGCCTAGGCCTCAGTTCAGGATATGAAAAGTTGGTATTAGAGCCTAAGTTTATGGTCAATTGAGAGTCTACAAAGTCCTGTCTAGTAGAGTCTCATTTAGGGGTGTGTAGCGTGCCACATTCATAAGTAAGAGGTTACAAGGCATTTAGGAATGTTTCACTTTCTTTGTGTTCTATCTTCAAGCTTGAATTCTCAGCCCTAAAATCTTCTCTAATCCTTGTTTATTTGTTTTTTAGATCATACTTCGTAGATCTAGAACACAAAAAATTATTCTATCCCATCTAGGGGTAATACTGAAAGGGTGAATCCTACTTCTAGTGTTTCTCTAATTTCTACTAGTTCTCCTCAAGGTGAGGTAACTGATGAAGAATTCCATCAGTCTATTTATGCTATTATGAAATTGGTTACTACTCAGGATGAGTGGGATATGTCTGGGTCCTCCTAGTTTTACTAGAGTAAGGGTGGAGGAGGATCTACAAGGCTTCTTGGATGAGATGGAGAAGATCTTTTTGTTAATGTAGGTTACTAATATTAAGGGGGTTGACTTTGTAGCTTATTAGCTCAAAGATGTTGCTTTTTAGTGGTATAAGGAATGATAAAGAGATAGAGGTAATATGGAAAAGGAAGGATTATGTGAGGCCTTTTCTAACACCTTCTTGGATTGATTCTTTCCTCAAGAGTTGAGGGAAACTAAGATGGAGGAGTTTGTAAACCTCAGGTAGGGGAGGATATAAGTAAAGAAATATGCTTTGAAGTTCCATCAGGTATAAAGGTATGCTCCTGACGTTATAGCTGATATGAGGTTGAGCATAAGGAAGTTCGCTTCAGGGTTGAACTAAGATTTGATCTTGGAGAGCAAGACTTCTTTAATCATTATAGATATGGATATCTTTAGGTTGACTGTTCATATACAGTAAATGAAAGATGAAAAGAGGAGGCTTGTGAAGTTCGGAGAGAGGCAGGAAAAGAGGAACAAGTTTTTTGACTAGGGAGGTACTCAGTTTCTGGGAGGTAAAGATGGTTGCAATTGGAAGAAAAAGAAATAGGGGATTTCTGGCTCCTACTCTTTTGCTAGTGCTCCTTACTAGTCGAGCGATAGGCGTCATCATGGTGGTGACTATTCTCGAGCGTAGTGTACCTAATCTCAGGTGAGTGAAGGTCAGTCAGTTTTTTTATATCCTCCTTGTCAATTTTATGGTTCTCCTTATAGGCGTTATTGCAATGAAGGAAGGCATAAATATTTCAAGTTCAGCTAGGTAGGCCATCAGCTTAGGGACTGTCTAGTTAATAAGGTTGCTATAGGCGTGAATAAGATTCCTGTGGCTTCATCTTTTGCTCTAGCACCTGGTGGTGTGGCAGCTGCTTCTATTACTGCTATTGGTTCTAATGTTAGTCAGAATAGGTTTTATGCTTTGGTATCCCAATAGGAATCTGAGGCATCACCTGATGTCATTACTGGTATGTTACAACTTTTCTCCTATGATGTTTATTTTTTTCTTGATCCAGGGTCCACTTTTTCTTATGTGACTTCTTATGTGACTCTGTCTTTCGGTTTTAGTTTGAAAGTTATTTTGAATCCTTTTTCTATTTATACCCTTGTAGGTGACTCAGTTTTTGCTAAGATATTCTATAGGGGGTGTGGTATCTGTTGGTGGCAAGAAGACCTTAGTGGATCTATTTGAGTTTGGTATGGTAGATTTTGATATAATTCTGGGAATAGATTGGTTGCATTTTTTTTATGTGTCCTTGGATTGTCGAACTCATAATGTTATCTTTAAGTTCCCTGGTGAACCGATTATAAAATGGGAAGGTAGTTCCTTAACTTCTAGGGGGGAGGTTAATTTCTTATCTTAGAGCTCGGAGGTTATTCTTCAAGGGTTGTCTTTATCACTTGGTTTGGGTTAAAGATTCTAAATCGGAAAGTTCTTTTTTTTGTGTTCAGTGCATATGGTTAAAGAGTTTTTAGAGGTATTTTCGAACGATCTTCCTAGTGTTCCTTTGGATGAGGAAATAGAGTTTGGCATTGATTTGCTTTCATACACTCATCCAATTTTTATTCCTCCATATAGAATGGCTCCGGCTAAGTTAAATGAACTAAAAGAGCAACTTAAGGATCTTCTGGATAAGGGGTTGATTCATCCTAGTATTTCCCTTTGGGGTGCACTGGTGTTGTTTGTGTGCAAGAAGGATGGTTTCCTTCGAATGTGCATTAACTATAGGCCGTTGAACAAGGTAATGGTAAAGAACAAGTATCCTTATCCCCAGATATAGGACTTATTTTGACTAGTTACAAGGTGCCAAGTTCTTCTCTAAGATAGATCTTTGGTCTGGGAACCATCATCTTAGGATTAGTGTGGTGGATATCCCTAAGATGGCTTTTTATACTTGGTATGAGTATTTTGAGGTTTTGGTGATGTAATTTGGGTTGACTAACGCTCCAGTAGCATTTATGGATCTGATGAAAAGGGTATTCAGGCATTATTTGGAACTCTTCATCATTGTGTTTATTGATGACATTTTTATTTATTCGACGATTAAGATGGATCATGCTAATCACTTTTGTGTGGTATTGCAGACCTTGAAGGAACAACATTTTTATGCCAAGTTCTCTAAGTGTGAGTTTTGGTTGAATGCTATGACTTTCTTAGTTCATATTATTTCTAGCGAGGGGATCATGGTGGCTCCACAGAAGGTTGTTGTGGTAAAGAGGTGGCCTAAGCCCACAACTCCATTTGATATTCAGAGCTTCTTGGGTTTAGCCAGGTATTATAGGCGGTTTGTGGAAAGATTTTCTTTTATTGAGGCTCCTTTGACTAAGTTGACTTAGAAGAAGGTTAAGTTTTCTTGGTTGGATGCTTTTGAAGGGAGTTTTGAGAAGTTGAAGGATAAGTTGACTTCGGCTCTAATTCTAACTTTGTCGGAGGGCAATGATGGGTTTATGGTTTATTATGATACATCTTGGGTAGGTCTTGGTTGTTTGTTGACGCAGCATGGGAAGGTGATTGCCTATGATTCTAGGCAGTTGAAGGTACATAAGAGAAATTATCCTACTCATGATTTAAAGCTGTTGGAAATTAGGTTTGCTCTGAAAATATGGCAGTATTATTTGGTGTCCACATGGATATCTTTCTGATCATAAGAGTCTTCAATACGTGTTCACTAAAAAAGAACTCAATCTCAGGCAGAGGAGACGACTTGAGCTTCTTAAAGACTATGATATGAGTCCTTACTATAACCCAAATAAGGATTATGTGGGTATTAATGCTCTTAGCAGGTTATCCATGGATAGTGTGGCTTATGTAGAGGAAGGAAAGCAGGAATTGGTAAAGGATATTCACAGCTTGTCTAATCTTGGAGTTCGTCTCTTGGTTTCCAAGGAAGGTCCTGTGGTGGTGAAAGAGGTGGTTTGATTGTCTCTTGGTGTAGAGATTAAGGAAAATCAAGTGTTGGATCCTATCTTGATTAAAATCAAGAGTGATGTTGGTGGGCAAAAGGTAGTGGTATTTAAGATCAGTGGCGATGGTACTTTACGGTACCAAGAGAGGTTGTGTCTTCCTGATGTGGACCATTTATGACAAAGGATTTTGGTTGAGGTGCAAGAGTCACGCTGCATTGTCCATCTCAGCTTGACTAAAATGTATCATGATCTCAAGGAGATCTATTGGTGGAATGGTAAGAAAAAGGATCTGGTTGACTTTGTGGCTAAGTGCATGGTGTGTCAACATGTTAAGGTTGAGCACATGAGGCTAGGTAGGTTGCATCAATATATTTATTTTCCCAAATGGAAGTAGGAAGTGATCAATATAGACTTTGTTATTGGTCTTCCTCGGTCTTGGAATCATTTTGATTTGATTTGGGTCATTGTGGATAGAATGACTAAGTCTGTGTACTTTTTGCCGGTGCAGACTAATTTTTAGTGGAGGATTATGTGAAGTTGTATCTTCATGAGATTGTGAAGTTGCATGGGGTGCCTATTTCAATATTTTAAATCATGGTATGCAGTTTATGTCTCACTTCTGGCAGTCTTTTGAAAAATGGTTGGTGACTAAGTTTAGTCTGAGTACTGCTTTCTATCCGCAGATGGATGGGTAAGCGGAGAGAACTATTCAAACATTAGAGGATATGATTCGGGCTTGTGTGATAGATTATAGTGGTAGTTTGGTTAAGGATCTACCTTTGGCAGAGTTTTCTTACCACAATAGCTACCATACTAGTATTGGTATGGCTTCTTTTGAGGCATTGTATGGTAGGAGGTGTACATCTTCTATTGGTTGGTTTGAGCTTGGTGAGGCGATCATGTTCGGCTTGGATTTGGTTTATCAAGCGATGGAGAAGGTGAAGCTGATTTGGGATAGGCTTAAAGCTGCCCAAAGTCGCCAAAAGTCCTATGCGGATGTTAGGTGTAGATACTTGGAGTTTGAAGTTGGGGATAAGGTTTTGTTTAAGGCGTCTCCCATGAAGGGAGTGGTGTGGTTTGAAAAAAGTGGAAAACTCAGTCCTTGATTTACTATCCCTTATGAGATTTTGCGGAGGGTTGGTAATTTTGCTTATGAATTGGAGTTTCCATTTAGCTAAAGATTGCATCATCTGGTATTTCATGTTTCCATGTTGAGGAAGTGCATTGGTGATCCTTCTTCGATTGTTCCTTTGGAAGGATTAGGTCTCACTGATTCTTTGTCTTATGAAGATTCCTGGTTGAGATCTTAGACAGGCAGGTTCATCGGTAGTAGACCAAGGAGATGGCTTCAGTTAAGGCTCTTTGGCGAAACCATAAGCTGGAAAAGGGTACTTGGGAAGCGGAAAAGGACATGAAGTCCAAATATCCTCTCTTGTTTTCTTCTCCTGGGATTCGTGCGGAAAGTATGTTTCTTCAGCACATCTTTATTTTCTTAGTTTATTAAAGAAAAGATTATCCTTGCCTCTTTGTTTTAAAACTTTGTTAATGGTATGTTTGATAATGAAAATGACTTTGTGTGTGGTTACCCTTACCTTGTTCGTCATTTGGGGACGAATGTTCCTAGTGGGGGAGATTGAAACATCCTAGGCTTTGACCTTTAGAAAATTTCCTGGAATTTCGTTCTCTGGACCTAATACGAATCAAGGGTATGAGGCGGATGGTGGGGTACTAGTGGTATGGTCCTGTCGTAGGCTGACTAGTGTTAGTTGGTGAGATGGTTTTGGTCACTGGAATGGGTACGATTTAGAGGTGTGAGTTGTAGGGATTGGTACGAGTCATATCAGGGACTTATATGGTGGGCAGTGTTTAATCCTTTGGGTATTTCATTCTATCAAGGATACGGGTCATGGCTACGGATCATATGTTGGGGTAACGACTTGGTTGGATGAGTTCTATACTAGAAAATGCTGGGGTTACGACTCGATTACGACCTTATCCAAAAGTCTTAATGATAACATTTATGCTATCTTGTTATATGTTCGAAATTCAACCCATCATGGAGCGAATATGGTAGTTGGGTAATAAGGGGTGGTCCCAGTCCTGGTTGGACTTGGGATGCCAATTACATCTAGGTCCGGATTCGGGTTGAGACACAATTTGCATACGAGGTTGTTTGACTGAGGTTTTTGATAGGTAGCCCCTACAAACTAAATGAACTTCCCGGCAACAAAACTGTCAATTCCAGCAAGTCATAAATGACTTGGGGTAGCTATAGGAAAGCTATAAATAGATAAAATAAGAAAAATATCAAAAATGACAAAGAGGGTCATTAGGTACATTGTAGGCATCATTAGTCGATGGAGCTAAGCAATGATATAAATATGATAACAAGGCAAGATAAATAAACTTAGTCAAGCTAAAAGGGAAAACTTGGAAAGAATCTCAAACACTTTAAATAAATAATCATAATTGACATAATTTGAAAGAAAACGTAATTAATACTAAAAAAACTAGCCCCCATAAGCCTATAAGTACAGAAAAGTAAATAACCCAATACGAGTCCCCATAAGAATGGAGGGTGACATAACTTTACCGAATATCAACTTTAACAATGAAACCATCCATACCATATTATATTTTATCATAAATAAACAATCAATGCCGGACTTGAACTGAAACTCCACAACAGCATCATCATTTGCCGGAGTTAAACTGGAACTCATATTATCAATATCATCATCAATTGCCGAATTTGAACTGGAACTTAATATCAATAAAAAACTGATTTTTTCTAGAAGTTAGAACCAACTCCAAAATATCAAACTAGAATAATCAATAAGTATCTAATCTCCCCAAAGTCTGACAGTAAGCATTTCAAATAGTATAAAAGAATATAGATCCTTACAAGATCTAACATAAATCATGGACTAAGGTGGGTCTGAGATGCCCACTGCTTATACCCAAAATCCTTTCCAAGTAAAATTCTACCTTGGAATAAGCTAAGGTACCTAAGTTACTTCTAGATGTTAAATAAGCCATAATTAGCCCGAAGATAGCAGTTTTACCTAAATCATGAGGAAATAAGTCATTTTTGCCTAAATTATGATTCCAAAATAGCCTAAATAGTTCAAATAATCCTTATATTGCCAATCATACCTCCAATAACTATATTCTATCACATATCTAGAAGAATATCATAATTATACTATGGTTTAGCTCAATACATAAAGAAGGTAAACCTAACCTACCTAGACGCCAAAAAAAAGCCCAAATAATCTGCTAAATCGATGATTGCCCTTTTCGAAAAGCTTTTGCAAGGTGACACATAATCAAAATCATAATGTACTTATAAAAATAAGAACAATGATACCCATTTGAACTATTGCGCCTCAGGACCAAAATTATATAAAAATCCGATGTGGGGCCTATTTATGGAATCATACTTTTGAAAGTAATACAACCTCCCTCTATGCTCAAGGAATATTTACCCTAAAAAAGAGTGAATTTCGTGTTCTAATGATAAAACAAATCAACCCACAAATATTTTAGGAATTTTGGAATGAGATGATGGATTTAATCATAAAATTGATAGAAGCCTACCACAAATTCAAAGAAGAAATATGTGATTTAAGTTCACAAATGATCCAAATTCACTCATCAATGATTTTCCCATGTTTTCACACCATTTAGGGTTTTACACTCTTGGAAATTGGTGAAAATAGGAGAAATCGAGCTAAGTGGGGAATTCATAACACTCCCAGGTACATGAGTATCTTTTAAGAAGATACTGGGTTGCTTAAGCGGTAAATACTTAAGCAATGTAGAGTCATTTTAGCAAAATTCAGGGCCTGCACTGATATCGTTTAAGCGGCCTCTTTGACTCTTAATCCGCCATCGCTTATGCAGTAAGGGTAGAATTTAAGGGCACCCTTGATGAGCTAGCCTGACCACTTAAGCAGTTAGTTGGGAACTTTAGCAAGCATTTGCATAAGCGACCCAAATGGGCACTAGCTCAAGCTACAAAATTATTCTAGGTTTCCACCAACCCCTCGAGATTCAGCTCAAATCTCGTATATGCAAACAATCTATGCGACACTACAAAATTCTATGTTTTGGACTCAATGATGCAATTGAAATTTCCATCCAAGTTATTTCGATGAAAAGTAGGTCCCATCCCTATGTGTTATTTTTATTAACATTTGACCAATTGCCCAAAATGATTTTGGGAGACTCGGACCTACATTAAGGGTCCAACTAGCCTAAAATTAATGTTTTAGAGATGTCGGTATTGTCAGAATTGGCATACGAGGTTGTTTGACCGAAAGTTTTTCCCATTAGCCAATTTCAACCAATGAAGACTTCAAAACATGGGATTAGCTCTAGTAACAAATAAACTACCTACTAACCAAACTTTCAGTTCTAGTAAGTCATAAATAATCTGCAAAATTGTAGGAAAGCTCTAAATGACAAAAATGACCAAAAATATATAAAATGACTTGGAGGATCATTACAAAACTTTTTGTGCATAGGACGAGCTAGTAAAACTATGGCTATAATGATTACCCTGAAAAGACAATTTTGTAATGTCAAATTTGAGATGTTTTGTGAAATTCTAGATCTAGGATAGATTTTGAACCTACCATTTTGCATTTATTACAATAATAAAATTGCTACTGCAGCGACCGAGGTGTCACCACAACGGCAACCTCTTTTGTCCTAGTTGCCGATGTACCAGCAGATCCTCTACTATAGTGGTGCCAGTACAGTGATAAAAATGTCAATAGAAAGATGAAAATGTAATTTATCAGGTTTTTGAAATCAAAAACCCCATTTTCATTTCCTTGTCCCTAAGAAGCTTTTAAGGACTTAGCAGAGACAATTATTCACAACTTTTGTGATTTTCCATCTTTGTGGAAAAGTTCCTTTACATTTTAAGCTTTAACTAGTCCTCTAAATTCTTAGAGTTATAATAATCACAACCATGGTAGAATTTTAAAATTAGCCCTAAGTTTATGAATTGGTCAAAATTGGTTGGAAATGATGTTATTATCAGTTGTTATTGATCCTAGGGTGTTAAAGAGTCTTTTTATGATAAAATTCTTAATTTTTTGTTGATTTATGAAGGATTCAAAGAAATTAAAGGGTATAAAACCCTATGATTATGAACTAGGTTAATTTTATGAGTTTATTTATTAAGTGTGAGTTCTGAATTCTTAGGAAGGGTGATTTCTTGTGTTAAAGTTTGTGTAGTTATTGTTTAGGATCAAGAACAGGAAAAAACCAAGAGGAATGTCAAGTTTTTAGCTATATAGTGTTTTTGGGCAATGAATCGAGGTACATTTTGTTCTAATAGTAGTAAAGACATGGTTGATTCTATGTGTATATGTGAGTTGGGTGTTTGTAACCAGCTTTCAAGCATTACTTGTGACTGTTAATTATATCATGCATTGAACATATGCATCTGGTATCACTCTGGCACTATTATTGGAATGGGTGTTACACCGACACTAGTACATAGACTGAGCTTGTCTCCTATAGGTCATAGCTAAAAATTCCTTGTGCGGCTCTAGTATGTATGTATATCTTTCATGCATACAATCATCATTTCATTTGTATTCATAATTGTGATGACTATTGTTGAAGAAATATGCCTAAGTGTAATTGATACACATATATACCTATGTCCTGATGAGATGAATTGTTATAACTATAATTGTTATTCACTAATTATTAGTTGTATTTTGATTGTTGTTACTTGCATTTCCTTGTCAAATTGTCTGGTGTCAAGTTGATTCGATTGATGATACCCATCAGTACTTGTTGTATTGATAGTACATGTACTCTTATTTTTGTTGAGTAGAGAGTGTGTTCCAACATTTGATATGAGACCTCAGCTCTCATTTATGATTTTTGCATCAATTTAAGGGTGAGCACCATGTACAAGCTACCATTGGATCATCTTTATGTTGGTTATGTCCCTTGTTACGAGATAGAGATATTTCTTTTATACTATATTCTTGAATTGTATAGACTTGGTTTTTGACATTTTTAGTGTTCTTGTATGAGACACAAGTCTCGAGGATTTTTAGGTAGCACCTGTCAGGGGTGGAGCTCAGGCATCCTAATGAATCGTCCAGCTAGAGATCTACCTATGCAGGATGTTTTAGATTTGGCCTAGAATGAGGAGGTTATGGTTGAGAAAGATGAAGTGGTATTTCCAGAGAATGTGGTGCCAGTGTAGAATGGTGTAACTCAGGTGCCAGAGTTGATTCAGTAAGTGTTAGGGTTTGTACATAGTTTGGATAGAGTTGGAAATATGCCAATATTTCCTATATTTTTGTCCCCAACCATTTTTTATTCCGTTGTTATAACACCTCAAATAGAACAGGGCTAAGAGATAAGAGTGTTTCATCGATATATATTAGCACGATGATGACTGATGATTGGCATGGACTATTATGTAAGTTCATGACAATGAAACCTCTAGTGTTTAAGGGTACTGAGTAAGAGAATACATTTGAGTTCTTGATTGATTATTACTAGTTTCTACATAATATAGGCATTATATTCAAGAATATATTTGCAGACAAAGGCCAAGCATGGTGGAGGTCCTTTGTTGAGTGTAGAGCTACCTTTCCAGCATGCACTTAGTCTCAATTCAAGAATATGTTTCTTGAGAAGTATGATCCTCGTACCTCTTAGGATTAGAAGAAGAATGAGTTTTTGAAACATGAGTAGGAAGATATGTCCATGGCATCCTACAAGGTCAATTAATGCCTTTTCTTGCTATACACTTCAGTTGATTAATTTGGAGAAGAAGAGGATTTGGTATTTTATGAAAGATTTAAACTCAAGTCTTTAGGTGGATGTACTTCAAGTTGCTACTTCCAATAGTTTATGAAAAAAGTGAAAAGGATTAAAAAGAAAGGAGAGGTAAATGACCCTTTAGGTAATTTTCTACATCTCCATATTTTTTTCTATTTAGAGACTTCCTATAGTTGCCCCAAGTCATTTATGACTTTTTGGAACTATTAGTTTAGTTATTGAGTAGTTTGTTTTGTTGTTTTAGAGTCAATTCCCTATTTTGAAGTCTTCATTGGTAAATATTGGATATCAAGTGTAAACTTTAGTTTAGAAACCTCATATTCCAATTTTGACTGTTCCATCAACTCCGCAACATCAATTTTTTGCTATGGAGTCCTTTGGTTTGGGTCCTAAGGCTTCTGGACTTATTTCAGGCTAGTAGGTAGAATTTTGTAAAATGGGCCCTTAGGTGTGGGGCCTATATTTCATTGAAACAACTCCAATGGGAATTTTGATAGTACCATTGAGTCTAGAATGTTAAATTTGATGAAGTAGCATGGTTCAATTGCTTTTAGGGGATTCCAAATGAATCGCGAGGGGTTAACATTTGGTTGCTTAAGAAAAGCCCACTTTAACTTTCATGTTATTACTTTAGTGTCTAAGACTATTCTGCCATGTGGCTTTAGCGAAAGCCTACCTCTAAAGTAGACGTTGCTTAAGCAAAGCCGTGTCTTCTTTATAAAAGGGGTGTCCCATGACCAGGGACTGCTTTAGCGGTATTATGCCGCTATTGCAGTGACATTTTAAGAGTCATATGAAATTTATCCCTTACCTAATTTTCTCCTATTTCTCGCAAGTCTCAAGATCTACAAAGCCATAAAGAGTGTGAAAAATTAGGAGACTAATCTTTGGGTCATCATGGGGTATTAGTGAGCTCGTAATAACTATTTGCTCATCATAATCCTTGTATGTTCTCATCTAATTCTTGGTTTAGCTTTCCTATTTAGTCAATATCCCTAGTTCTTGATGGGTTGATTTTGGTATTGTTTGAGCTCAGAAGTTACCCATTCTTGAGGGCAAATGATCCTTGAGCATAGAGGGACGTGTTGACAATTTTTAAAGTCTGATTCTACAAGCGGTCCCCATATGAGATTTTGACTACAATTTTGAACCTAAGCATAAAAATACAATATGGGTGTCATTATTCTCATATTAATGCATAGATTCTATTTTTGATAGCGTGTCATTAGGCAGAGGCTGCTCAGGAGGGGAGATCATTATTTAGCAAACTTTATCGGTCTTTCTTTGATGTCCTGCTATGCTAGGATTACCTTACCCTTAAATTCAGCTTAATTATAGTATTGATATTGTATTATGCTAGTTTTTTGTTGGGAATTAAGACTTGGAGGAATATTTAGAGGAATTTGGATTATTTAGTTGATTAAGGGACCATAATTACATGAATGTGACTTGACTAACCAATCCTTAGGTTGAATTGTTATCTTAGTATATAAGGAGTTTTATGTGGCACCTTGTTGAAGAATTTTGGAAACCTGGTCTAGTTCTGGTAGAATTCACCTTAGAATGGACTTTCGGGGTTAGAGTGGGTTCCCTCATCCCATCTTAGCGAAGATTATCATTTTCCCCTTATACACTCGATAAGTATTTTTACACCATCCTTTTAACATTCTTGAGCCCTAGAAGGATTTAGACATATTTTTACTTGTTCTAGGCTTGTGCTTGTGAGTTGCTATGATCGGTTCAAGTTTTGAAAATTATGAATATTAAGATCGATAATTCTTTCATCATTGATGATATTACATTAATTCAAATCTAGTATTCATGACATTAGTTCTAGTACAAGTCTATAATATGAGATACTATTCCTAGTTCAATTCTAGCACCGAGGTTTATTTACTGTTATTACTTCGAGTCCGGTTGTTATGGTAAGGAAGGATCCACAAGTATGATTTTGAGAGTTTGATGGTTTGAATATGTACTATTATTACTTCTTCTTGGTTTGCATCCACCATGCTTCTGGAGACTCTCTTTAGATTACTTACTTCTGTTTGTGCCTTGTCGTCTTATGGGGGCTCAGTTATGCTATATATAGCTATGTTCTCCTTAATATTAATTATTTGATTGCTTACTTTTAGTATTTGGGGAACTGTTCTAGGTGTTCCCTTTTTCCCTTTACTTAGCTTATTATCTCACATTTTATTATATTTATATTGTAATTAGCTCAATTGGGTGATGATGCCTACTGAGTACCCATTGCTTGGTTCTCATGATACACTTTTGTACTATTTTTGGTTTAGATCCAAGTATGAGTTTCCGCTGTTGACATTGTATTAGTATAGGTCTGAGTTTGGAGATAGGGTAAGATCTTAGAGTCGAAGTAGACTTTCTCTCTATCTACTATTTTGATAGTTTTTTTCTTTTGATCCTATTGTATTTGACATTGATAGTCTTCTTATATTTTGTTAGAGGCTCTTGTACCGACCTTACTAGGTCATGGGATATTGTTACTCTTTCCTTATTTACCTTTCATTATTATATCATTCTTCCATATTATGTATTACAGCCTAATTACTTGCATAATTCTAGTATTTTCATATTTTCCACCAACTTGACCATTACATGTAGTTTTGAGCTATGATTTGGCCCTTCTACTAGTCAGATAAAGTAGGTGCCATCATGACTCATGAAATCAGGTCGTGACATTAGCCCTCTCTGGCAGATAGTTATACACCTATAACATATTCAATCAATCGACCCACTTTAGATATAAGATACCATGAGTGTGGGGGTTTGGATCATATTCTGAGGTTTTTTCTTAATTATTTATCTACAAAATATTTGAATCAATCGATAGCTTCTAGGGCTTTAGTTCCAGTAGGTTGTGGTTGTGGAACATATAGTATGATCATCCATATGATAGGTGTGGTGGTCATAATACTACGAAGGGTGGCTACTAAGCCAACTTTGGTGAAGGGCAGAATGGTTGATGTAGCATACGGGCTTTTAGAGACGGTGGTCAGGGTGGTGATAAGGCTCATCTTTATGATATTTAAGCCCATCTTGATACTGAAGCTTCTGATGTTGTGATCACATGTACTATTCTTTCCTGTGATCCGATGTCTTTTGTGTTATTTGATCCCAGATCTATATTTTCTCATGGGCCTGTGAATTTTTCCTTAGGTCGGGACTTAAAAATATGATTTCATTAATGCACCCATGTTTGTGTCTACACTAGTTGGGGAGTTTTTCATTTGTTAATTAGTTTTATTGGGTGTGTCTTGTGAATTTTATAGAGTATATTTCATGGTCCAAGACTACCCCCTAGTTGTAACACAGTGCTTACATTCACAAGTGACCCTAAGCTAACCCATGGCCTGGAATGACACTTAGAGTACTGTATAAAATTTAGTAACACTATGCAAAATTTAAATTAAGATTGTTGTATGAAAATTAATCCAAATATCAATGTTCAAACAAAACACAAATCATTGAAGATCACATGAAACTAAATCTCTACTGTCTGCCGAATAACCTCTTCTAAGATGAGTTGCTCGAACAAGCCCCCTAGCTCACTCTAAACATTTGAAACTAAACTAAAATAAAATCAAATATTAATACCAGTCCTTGAATGATCAAAACTCACTAAAGTACTGTTGTTTTTAGAGAAGGAGATTGTACTAAGCATGATTATTATGTTGAACATCAAAACCTTTATTATAAGACAAAATAGAACAAATTAAAGTATGTGATCACTACTAATCATGTGACCTATGGACTTTGGTAGCTACTAATAATCGACATACCCCAATCTGAGATAATTGGGGTCCAACCTGTAAAATCAGCTAGAATGGTGTTCAGTACCTTGCCAGGGGTACGAACACTAAATAACGTGGATCTACTAAATTGATGCTTGAAAGGACTAAGAAATCATACCTTGTCTGACAAGTTTCCTTTTAGAACCTATGTTGACATCATAATTCTAGGACTTAGGGACTTCTTCTAAGGGTCTTAGCCTAACTGATGGGTGAGCTTTCATCCCTGCGTCTGCTTGGTGCTAAGCATTATTTCCAACTGAATTTGACTAATAACTAAAATGCTAAATAATGGTAATAATCTGAAGATTGAAAATAAAAATATTATATAAAAGCATTCAAAATACGTAAACTGGAGGATATAATACTTAAAAGTATATACTTGAAATCCTAGGTCATCTGGTATTCATAACCCACCATCTTTGAAGAATGCAACTATTATGCCAATTTCATAAACTGAGTGAATTAAGGAATTTAAATAACTCAATTCCAGAAATCATGAAATTTACAATATAATTAGAATTTATTATTAAAAATGTAATGGTATTGGATTTCATTTTAAAATGTTGGTTTATAACTTAATGAGATCTAAGAACTGGAATATCAAAAAATTCACAACATTCATGAACTCTAAAATCTAAGAATTGAATTAAATTGAGAAATTAAGTTACATTTGAGATTCAATGGGTGAAAGGAGACCCATTTAAGAAATCCCATATACCTAGAGATAACAACCCTAAAGAAATAGTTGAAATTAGACTCTTGAAGAAGATGAACACTAGTTGCCCTAAATAAGAGAAATTGCCTCTTTCTTTCTCTGTGATACTAAGTGTTAATTTTTTCCTAAGTAATGAGGAATTAGGGTATTATTAAAATTAATAATAATCCTTGAATTAGATTAAAGTACATAGTTTTGATGTTTAAAGAGTGGAAAAAGATTTATGTGCTATCTTAAAATCGTAACTGGTATGATGCTGGAAGGGACGTACGAGACCTCTAACAATTATAGGTCCCACCTACAATTGTGAGTGGTGTTCATGGTAGGGATTTATATATGAGTTCTATAAACTCCACCATATGAGCCTTGGTATGATCGTGGGACATACCTATGATCGCACCTTGGTTCGTAGTTGTAGGTTCAAATCGAATCCACATTAAGAGTTAAGATTGTGGTTTATAACCATGGTCATGGTTCCCTATCATAGTTGTAAGGTATACTTTTCAACTACCAAATGTTTTGGATTGTTTCAATTATATAGGAGCATTGTACGATCATAAATTTTAACTATGATTGTATCTACACTCATAGGTTCTCGCTATTGAAAAATGCTTCTATAAGCATATTCATTGATATTGTATTAAGGTGATATAAGATGCGATGGAAAGGTAATTGAAATATCTCTCATTTGGTGGGTCTTGATCTTAAAAATAATTTAGCATCAAGGAGTTATGTTCATTTCAAGCTGACCATAGCAAAATTCTTCTCAAGAAATCAATCGGTAAGGAAGTTTTTAACTTATCCATGAGCTAGGAGTTACTTGTGTACTTAATACATGTATAGATCACTTCCCATACCACTAAAACTTGATGTTTGATTTTACATGTACTTGAATCATGGTTCTATTTTTGCCATAGATTTTAGCATCGTTCTATTCTTAGCATGGATTTTTGGGATGCTATTGTATACAACTTTGGTAAGAATAGTGATCTTAGATATGTAGTAGTTTGATATTTTTTTAGGGATGATCTATTTGTCCTCTCCCTAAGCTATTCATTATTGCCAAGCTAAGATAGTCACTATATCTATACCTAAGATGGATAAGTTAGAGTAGAAAGGTACTCTTAAGTCTACTCTAGTTAGAATTATGTCTGTGATATGTGGTCAAAAGTTAGGTAAGTAGGGGTGTAGGGTGACCTATCTCATCTTTATGATGATATTCGATAGTCCCTCCTATTTCTTCAATTTGGTAATTCTTGCATTCTTAGGGAAGCTTTAATTTGCCCAAGCATTTTTCCTTAGGATGCTCCTATGATTTTTATATAAAAAAGAAGGATGGTAGTATGTAGATGTGCATAGACTACTAACAACTAGAAACGCTGACTATTTATAACAAGTATCCTTTGCCTAGTATAAATGAAACTATTTAACCAATTGGAAGCAGTCGCGGTGTTCTCAAATATTAATTTGAGGCCAACTTACCGTCAGCTTAATAATAGGGATAAGTCAATTCCAAAGACTACCTTCCAAACTCATTTGGGACATTATGAGTTCTTAGTTGTATCATTTGGTTTGACTAATGCCTCAAGCACTTTTATGATCTTTATGAATGGAGTGTTTAGGCCATTTTAGATTAGTTTGTTATTTTTTCAGTGATCATATTATGGTTTACACAAAGAGTAAGGAGGGGTATAAATCTCACTTATGCATATTTTTAGGGTTGGTTAAGGAAAAATAAATTAATGTTGAGTATATAAAGTGTGAATTCTGGCTATATTCAGTGTATTTTTGGGGCATATGGTATCTAACGATAGGGTTATGCTAGACCTGCAAGAGGTGGAATGTGTTGAGACCTTGGCTAGACCAACCAATGTTACAGAGGTTTACAGTTTTTTGGGTTGGCCAGTTAATATCATTGTTTTGTGGGGTTTGCCTCTATTCCATTTCATATAACTCGCCTGACTCAGAAAGAGGTACCTTTTTGTGAGGAATTATAAGTGTGAGGAGAGCTTTCAAAGGCTTAAGACCTTGTTAATTA
Organism: Capsicum annuum; assembly: GCF_002878395.1. NCBI lineage: Eukaryota > Viridiplantae > Streptophyta > Magnoliopsida > Solanales > Solanaceae > Capsicum > Capsicum annuum. The sequence continues at coordinate 167,147,335 of NC_061117.1, forward strand.
TGACTCTAGGTTTTACTTTTCCTATTCAAGGAAAAGATTCATTGTCTTTTGTGATGCTTCATAGTCTGGTTTATGTGTTGTTTTGATGATGGGCCAAAATGTAATTCCTTATGCTTAGAGGCAATTGACGCCATATGAGAAGAACTATCCCACCCGTGGTTTTGAATTGGCAGCCGTAGCTTTTTCTTTTAAAATTTTAGAGACACTACCATTATGGGGTGAAGTGTGAGTTATTCAAGACCACTATTATAATGACCCTCTAGGTCATTTTCTTGATCCAAGTGAATGTCCAGTGTTTTGAGACTTCCTATTATGGTTATAGGTCATTTATGACTTTCCAAAACTATCGGTCGAGTATCAAACAATTCATTTTGATTTTAGGCTAGTTTTCCTATTTTGGAGATCTTAATTTTTAGGATTTGTTCTCGGACCAAAAATTCTAGTAGATGACAATGAACGAGAATTTCAATGGCTCCATCAGCTCTAGAACATTGATTTTAGGCTAGGAGGATCCTTGGTTCAGGTCCTGAGGCTTTCATACCTTTTTTAGGTTATTGGGTGTATTATGTGAAAATTAGAACTATAATTGTGAGCCCTATGCTTAGTCAAAATAATCTTAGATGAGATTTTCAATGGTTACATTAAGTTCGGAACATCAACTATGGTATGGTAGAGTATTTTATTTACACGTATGATGTTCCAAACAAATCTCGAGCACCCGATCGAAGTCTATTCTGTACTTACCAAAATCTGGTGCATCAATTTATTGATGTGACTGCTTAAGCGATTATTACATAGGCTACATAGTGTCGCTTAAGGGACATTGACCATTTGATCAATGGCTGCATAAGCAATGTTGTATCTTCTTATGTGGGCAATTCTTAAGTGGTCTGGGTGTTGCTTAAGTGATACCAATCCTTAGGGATCCAAATTGCATAAACTAAGCCGGAGCCGCTTAAGCGACAAAATGATCGCGTAAGTGGGACCTGGTGACTTTAAATGCCATTTTCCCCATCCAATTTTCTATCAATTATTCCACTATTTTACACCATGTCTAGAGATTAAATAGAGAAAAAGTGGGAAATCATCCTATAAGTTTAAGTAAGCTAATCTAACTCTTCTTGGTCATTTCTAATTAAGTTTTCTTTTAATTTCCATCCTAATTCATGGTAAAATTCTTAGAAATTGGGTATTAAATTCCTAAATTCTTAGGGTTGATTTAAGACCCGATTTGTGCTTCTTTTGTGCACAACTTTTGAGCACACATCCCTTATCCTTTGGAGACCTCATGTCGGGCTCAATTTTGGATTCTGTTTACGGTCCTTGTGGGCTCATTCTTGACCCAAAATTTTACTTGACCCCTAATAGAGCAATATGAGCCTCGTTTTACTCCTAACGATATGTATATTACTATTTTGTTAGCATGGATGTGTTTTGTATTTGTAGAGTGAAGACAGACCATTTGTAGATTATTCAAGAATTGTGGTTTGGCATCAAGGTAGGATTCTATCAACTTTTTTCTTGAGATGGTGATTTATATATGTTGTATTTTAAATAGGGATGGTAGGATGTTATTATTGGTACAACTCCATAACTTAGTCTAATTTATATATTTGAGGGCTAGAAGGGTAATTGACTATTAAGGTTAAACACTTATTATGCTTTTGGAATCCTATTACCTTAGGTTGCTAGCATATTAGGCATAGTTGAGGCTAATGAAATTTTATTATAAGGTTAATATATTACTCAGTTGTACACCCCAAATTTTGGCCTTGGAAAATTCCTAATTTTTGGAACTTACTGCCTTTACTACGACTTACCTTACAAGTTGTAAGGTCACTATATAGGTCCTAGGAACCTGATGGTAGACTAGTGAGGTTTCCTTAGGGTTTTTGATCAGAGCACAACTAGATTCAACGAGTCGTCAATACTCTAAACAGTAGTATAGTGCTCCTCGTGGACAAACTAGTAAAGGAGCATGATGTTTCTACCATTACCATGACTATGACCCTACTTGTCATTGTGATACCTCATGAGTCATAGTATTTGACTCATAGGATCAATAATGAAGGATCCTTGATCTAATGCTCAGATTACAAGTCATGGAGATGACTCAAGCCCAGACATCATAAGTCGTATGGTAGACTGTGATGATTGGGATTTTTTTTTTGCACTTTTAAGTGGGGCATTCTTGTTATTTCCCGCCATTACCACTTAGGAACTATGTCCATGAAACACCTAAAAAGGGTTATTTTCATCACTTTAACAATTAAATACATGCTCTCTTTTATCTCAAATTCCTAAGTTAAGAATTCTAGGGTTTCCTAAGGAATCGGTAATTAGAGCATCCATGGGTAAATTTCTCTTAGAAATTATTGGTATCTCAGGAATATTACTCAAACTTATTTTACTTAAAGCATGAATTTAAATGGTTGTTCATGTGGTTTTGAATATGGGTTATTATATGGTTGATGGTATTGGAATGAATGTTATTTGAATTGGATTCCCATGATTTTATATGCATTGGTCATGCTTTATCAATATTTTTTTGAAAAAATTGGGTGCATGGGTATGGGATTTGGAAAATGGGTCAAGGAATTACCCTAAATTAATGTTTTGTTTTTGAAAATTGTATTCCCTCAACCCACCTATGTAATTGGTTTAGAAAGATAGCTTGTCACATGATTTGACTTACTTACCTATACTATTACATTGTATAAATGGTTAAACTGATATATATGGATTTTGAAAGCCTTGTTCGCGATGCTTGATTTTAAATTAGAATCTTGAGGGTCTAGGCATTCCCTACAATTGATTTGATATTTAGAAGGGGTCGAGGCATTCTCCAGGTTAATTTAATGAATAAAGGGGTTCAAGGCTTTCCGCCAAGTTAATGGAATTTTAATGGCGTAAATATAAGCTTGCATGCGTAAGTGTATGATGACACCTATGGTGTGACTTAGAGGTCAATTCCTTGGTTAAATTGATGGGTTATGTGAAACTTATTTTAATTAGGCTTGATGTGGGCTATGTAGCTATGCCGGGAAGGTAGAGGTCCTAAGGGACTGATACTGGAAACTTATATTTGTCGATGTAAGGGTTGGTCTTACTGACCGTATGCATGGTTTACACAATTGATATTTATTTGTATCCTAGATTAACGTGGGCTTGGGGCATTCCCTGGTTTTTCTTGATACCTCTGGTTCAGATAGCTTATATGTACTAGGCCTTTTTAGTAGGGGAAGCTAAACCCATATAGCTCATGGGTTCCTTTTTATGATGATTAAGCTACATTGTCCAGGATAATGTTTTACTTATATACTAAGTCTTGTTCCCTATCCCAACATCTCATCTATATATGTATGTATACAAGTATGTGAACATGTATATTGAGTTTGGACTGGATTTGAATAAGTATTATTTTATCATTATCCTGAGTAACATACTAGCGCTCAACCTACTAATTATATTTGGACGCTATATCCCCATGTGATGCAGGAACCAGAGACATTTGTACTTTTCTTGTGTAGTGATAGGATGTCTAGATTATCAGCAGTTAGCATTGAAGTGGTGAGCTTTCATTCTCCAGAAGGGCTATCATTTTGAATTTTTGTTTTATTTATATCTTAGACTACTACTATTAGACTCTTTTGGCTATCATCAGGGGAATGTCTCGACTTAGAGTGGTATTGGTATGTTTAGAGGCTTTGTGGATTAGGTCATTGTTGGAATTTTGAGATTCGTTTCTGAGTTGCCTATCTTATTATATGCTTAGAACTCAGGTTATCTTGTTATATGTTCTGAATTCATCTGTTGCTAGCTGTATTATGTCGTATTTGTCTAGGTAAAGAGGGTGATCTCCGATCTATGGAGAACTTGAGATACCCATTATGGATAGACCATGGTTTGGGTCATAACAAATTAGTATTAGAGCCCTAGGTTTATGGTAAATTGGGTATCCACAAAGTCGTGTAGTAAAGTCTCTTTTATGAGTGTGTAGCACGCCACACTTATAAGGAAGAGGCTACAAGGCATTTAGTAATATTTCCTTTTATTGTGTTCTACTTTTGGGTTGTAGAGTCTAGAATATTGAAATTTCCTCTAATTCCATTTGTTTGTATTTCAAATCATGCCTCCCTGAAGGTTTGATGCACGTGGAAACTCCTTTGACCCACTTGATGATAAGTAGAAAAAGATCATCCTGCTTATAGGTTACAGACTCGGTCTAAGGTCCCTGCTTCTAATTACCCCTGTGGTATTCCACTAGTCCTTATTAGTCTTCCTCAAACTCCTTGGGCTGATGGTACTTCTGCCGCAATGCCTCATGGGGATGTGTTGAATGTTGAATTTCAACAGTTGATTCATTTACTTACTCTATTAGTGAATTCCCAGTCTGAGCGTGTTGCTCTTGTCACTCCTTCTTTTGAGGCCACAAGGGTTAGTCCATTCATGAGGTTGAGTCCCCCGACTTTCACTATTCAAGGATTGAGGAGGATTTTCAAGGGTTTATAGATGAGATAGAAATTTTTTTGAGTGAGACATGGTTTTGATTCTGAGGGTGTAGAGTTGTCGTATATTAGTTGAAGGATGTGGCATATTAGTGGTATTAGGATTGGGAGTAGTTGAGAGGAGATGATTACAGAGCCAACTATATAAGATAACTTCTTGAGTTCCTTTGATGATTTCTTCTGTGCTTAAAAGCTAAGGGAAGCGAAAGCTGAGAAGTTTGTGAATTTGATGCAAGGAAAAATAACTATAAAGAAGTACGTCTTGAAATTCCATCAGTTGTCTTGATATGCCCTAAATTTTAGGTCTTCTATAAGGGATAATATGAGAAAGTTTGATTTGGTCTTGTCTCGGGTCTTAGTATTAGAGTGTAAGGAGACTTTGTTCAATAATGACATATCTCTAGGCTTGTAGTATATATGCAACAGGTTGAGGATGAAAAAAGAAACAAGCCAAATAAAGAAATGTAGAGTAAGAAATTTAGGTATTTTAAGAAGGGTAGAGGCCAGCAGAATAGTAGTAGAGATGGTAGGCAGTGGTTTAAGAAGTAGTGGGGAAATCTGGTTCTTATTCTACAGTTATCACTCCATATCCTAAGTCGTCTAGTGATCATCATTTTCAAAGCAATAGTAGGTTTAAGATACAAGGTGCCTAATTTTGGGCTAATATGCCCCGGTCAGCCCCATCATATCCTTCTTACAGATTTTATGGATAGTTGTACCATGCTTATTCTGATAAGAGGAGAAATAAATGCTTTAGATGTGGCTATCCTGGACATATTCATAGGAACTATCCTCCTGGAGATGTTTTTACTGGAGCTAATAATTTTCTGATTGCTATGTCATCATCTCTAACACCAAAGGGTGCTGCTTCTGGCACCAACACTGGTCAAAATAGTCTATATGCTCTTTCTACTCATTAGGAATCAGAGGTGTCTCCGAATATTATCACTGGTACGTTACAACTCTACTCTCATGGCATGTATTACTTAATTGATCCATGGTTTACTCTTTCTTTTGAGACCTTTTATGTGGTTATTCATTACAGTTTTGGTCCTAAATGTATTCCTGCTCTCATTTTTATGTCTACCTGAGTGGGTGACTCTACTATGGCTAGAAAAGTCTATAAGGGTTGCATGGTATTTATCTGTGGTAGAAAGACATTGACGGATCTGATAAAGTTGGATTTATTAGATTTTTATGTGATATTGGGGATGGATTGTCCATTTGTGCTATGCATTCCTTGATTATAGAACCTAAAATGTTAGTTCCAATTCCCAAATAAATTAGTGATTGAGTGGGAAGGGAGTTCCCTAGTGCCTAAGGAAAAGTTTATTCCTTATCTTACAACCCGAAAATTAATTTCCAGGGGGTGTTTATATCATTTAGTTTGTTTTAAAGATTCAAATTCTGAGGGACTTATATGAAATTCGTCCCTATTGGTAATGAGTTTCTAGAAGTGTTTCTATATGTTCTTCCTGGTATTTCTTCCGATTGGGAAATAGACTTTGGGATTGATCTTCTTCAAGGTACCTATCCTATTTGTATCCCTCCTTATAGAATGGCTCTAGATGAGTTGAAAGAACTTAAGGAGAAATTTAAAGATCTTTTTGATAAGTATTTTATTCACCCAAGTATTTCTCTATGGGTGCTCCTATTCTTTTTGTGCGTAAAAGAGATGGTTACTTTCAGATGTATATAAACTATCGGTAGTTGAATAAGGGGACTGTAAATAATAAGTATCCTATTGATGACTTGTTTAACTAGCTTTAAGGTGATAAGCAATTTTCTAAGATTGTTCATAGCTCGAGTTATCATTAGTTGAAAATTAGGGAGGTAGATATCCATAAGACTGCTTTTCGTACCCGGTATGGTCACTATGAGTTCTAATCCATGGATTTTGTGTGGACTAATGCTCTGACGGTGTTCATAGATCTTATGAACTGGGGTTTCTATCAACTTTTGGATTTATTCATCATTGAGTTTATTGATGACATCTTAGTATATTTTAAAAGTGAGGAGGATCAAGCCAATCACCTCTGTATAGTGTTGTAGATTCTTAAGAATCATCAGTTTATGCTAATTTCTCAATGTGTGAGTTTTGGTTGAATGTTATGACCTTTCTTGGTCATATTATTTCAGTGAGGGGATCATGGTCGATCCACAAAAAGTTGATACAGGTAAGAAGTGGCCTAGGCCCACAACTCAAATTGATATTTAGAGATCTTGCATTTAGCTAGGTATTATAGGAGTTTGTGGAGAATTTCTCTTTGATTGCTGCTCTATTGACTAGGTTGACTCAAAAGAAATTGATGTTTCTGTTGCTTGATTCTTGCGAGGGTAACTTTGAAAAGTTGAACGATAAGTTAAATTTAACTCAAGTTTTGACCCTACACGAGTGTGCTGATGGTTTTGTTGCTTATTGTGATGTATCCCTTGTGGGATTGGGTTGTGTATTGATGCAACATGGTAAGGTTGTAGCGTATGCTTCTAGGTAGCTTAAGGTATATAAGAAACATTATTCGACTCAAGACTTGGAATTATTAGCTGTAGTTTTTGCTTTGAAAATTTGGTGCCATTACTTTTATGGAGTTCATATTGGCATGTATTCAGACCATTGGAGCTGCAGCACATATTCATCCAGAAGGATTTGAACCTTAGGCAAAGGAGATGGCTTGAGTTTCTCAGGGATTATGACATGAGTCTTTATTATCACCTAGTTAAAGATAATATGGTTGTTGTTGCACTTAGCAGGTTGTCTATGGGAATCTTATCTCATGTTGATGAGGATAAGCGAGGTTTGGTGAAGAATATTCATCATTTGGCTAATCTTGGAGTTTATTTTTTAGACTCTGAGGATTGAGGTATGATTGTTCAAGAGGTGGTGAAGTCATCTCTTAGTGTTGAGGTGAAGAAGAAGTAGGCTCAGGATCCTATCTTGATGTAGATTAAGGTTGATGTGGGTCAATCGAAGGTCATGGATTTTTTGATTGGTGGAGATGGTATCTTGGGGTACCAAGGTATATTATGTGTTCCCAATGTTGATTTGTTGTGAGAGAGGATCTTGGATAAGGCTCATGAGTTAAGGTACACTATCCATCCTTATTTGATAAAGATTTACCATAATTGGAAAGAGATCTATTGGTAGAATAACATTAAGAGGGATGTGGTCAATTTCGTGGCCAAGTGTATGGTTTGTTTGCAAGTGAAACTGGAGTACTTGAGTCCTGGTGGTTTTTCTTGAGATATTGAGTTTCTCGTGTTGAAGTGGGAAATAATTAACATGGACTTTGTTACTAGTCTTCCGTTATCTCAAAGTCAGTTTGATTTTATTTAGGTCATCGTTGGTAGGATGACTAAGTCCACTTATTTCTTGCTAATGAGGACTAATTATTTTATGGAGGATTATGCTAATCTTTTCATTCAGAAAATTATTAAGTAGCATAGTGTGCCTATTTTTATTATATCTTATTGAGGCACACAGTTCTCATTGCACTTCCGACGGTCAGTTCAGAGGGGTTTAGGAACTAAGGTAAACCATAACACCACTTTCCACCCTCAGATAGATGGACAAGGAAAGAGGACCATTCAAACATCTAAAGATATCCTAAGGGATTATATGATTGACTTTGGTGGTAGTTACGTTGAACATTTGCCTCTTATAGAGTTTGCGTATAATACGAGCTATCATTCTATTATTCACATGGCTTCAGTTGAGGCTTTGTATGGTAGGAGATGTCATTCTCCTCTTGGGTGGTTCAAAGTTGGTGAGACTAGATTATTTGTTCTTAACTTAGTTTATCAAGCCATGGAAAGGGTGAAGGTGATTTAGGGTATTTCAAAGACTTCCCAGAGTTGCTAAAAGTACTACGTGAATATGAGCTGTAGGGAGTTGGAATTTGATATCAATGATTTGGTGTTCTTGAAGGTGCCTCCTATCAAAAGGATGATGAGGTTTAGAAAGAAGGGAAAGCTCTTTACCCATTATGTTGTCCCGTACTTGATCTTGAGAAGAGTTGGCAATATGTCTTATGAGTTATAGTTACCTTTGAATCTGGGTTTTGTTCATCCGATGTTCCATATTTCAGTGATAAAGATGTGTGTGGCTAATCCTTCCTTGGTTGTTGTATTGAAGAGTATGGGTATTTCGTATTCCTTATCTTATGAGGAAGTCCCAGTTGAGATCTTGGATAGAAAAGTCCTTTATTTAAGTACTAAAGATGTGGCTTTGGTAAAACTTCTATGGAGGAATCATAAGGTTATATAAGCTACTTGGGAAGCTGAAGAGGACATGAAGTCCAAATATTCATTCTTGTTTCCCGCTTTGGATAATCGTGCTTAAGGTATGTGTATTCCTTAATTATTTTTTTTGCCTATGTTAAAGTTGATTGTAGTTGCGTTTATCTGTTAAATCATGCTAATGAATCTCTTGACTAATCATTAGGGGACAAATGATCCCGGGGTGGGGGGGGGGATGTGACACCCCAGATTTTGGTCCTGGAAAATTCCTGAGTTTTTGAACTCACTGCCCTGACTACAACTTGCCGCATGAGTCGTAAGGTCACCATATGGGTCATATGACCCCAATTGTAGGGTGACCAATGAGGTTTACTAAGGTGTCAATTTAGAGTATGACTAGACTCAACGAGTCATCAAGACTATAAATGAGTCATATGGTGCTTCTCGTAGACAAACAAGTAAAAGAGCCTGATGTTTCTGCCTTGGCCATGACTAAGATCCTACGTGTCATAGTGACACCTCATGAGTCATAATGTGTGGCTCATAGGTTTAATAGTGAGGGATGCTTGAGCTACTTCTTACACTACGAGTCGTGGAGACGACTGGTAGCCAGACATCACGAGTCGTAAGGAGACCCATGATAACTGGAGATTTTTTCTGCACTTTTAAGTGTAGGCATTCTTGTCATTTCCCTCCTTCCCCACTTAGGACCTATGACCATAAAACACACAAAGAGGTTTATTTCCATCATTTTCATAGTAGAATACATGCTCTTTTTTCTCTCAAATACCTAAGTGAAGAACACAAGGTTTTCATAAGGAATTGGTAATCAGACCAACCAAGGACTGATTTCTCTCCAAAATTCTTGATATCTTAGGCATGTTAGTCTCTCCCTTAAACATGCTTTTACTTAAAGCATGTATTTAAATAGTTGTTTAATTGGAATTGAATATGGGTTTTGATATGGTTGCGGGTGTTGGAATGAATGTTATTTTAATTGGATTCACATGATTTTATATGCATTGATCATGCTTTATCAATGGTTTCTTGAACTAGTTGGGTGCATAGGTATGGGAATTGAAAAGAGGTTCGAGGCGTTCCCCAAAATTGATGTTTTTTAGTTGGTAATTGGTTTGGAAATTTTTCTCTCTAAACCCACTTGTGTAATTTGTTTTGAATGATGTCTTGCCATATGATTTGACTTACTTACCTATACTATTGCATTTCCTAAATGGTTAAACTGATATACATGGATTTTGAAGGCCTTGTTGGCCATGCTTGATTCTAAATTGGAAGCTTAGGGGTCGAGTTATTTTGAAAACTAAAAAGGGTCAAAGCATTCCTTAACATGATTTAATGAAAAAAGGGGGTCGATCTATTCCCCCAAGTTAATGCAAATGTAATGGAATAATTATAACTTTGCAAGTGTAAGGGTATGACAATAACTATGGTGTGAATTAGAGATCAATCAATAGTTAAAAGGATGGGTTATGTGAAAGTTTTTTTATTGGGCTTAATGGGGATAAGTCGTAAAGGTTGAGGTCCTAAAAGACCGATAGTGGAAATTTGCATGTGTTAGTGTGAGTGTTGGTCTTACTAACCATTTACATTATTCACATTATTGGTATTAATGTGTATCCTCGATTGACGTAGGATAGAGGCATTCCCTAGTCTTTCTTGATACCTCAGGTTCTTGCGGCTATCACTTACTGGGGCCCTTTCAACAGGGAAAATTAAACCCATGTAGCCTGTGGGGGCCTTTGTGATGATTAAGTTAGATAGTCTAAGCTAATATTTTAACTGTATACTAAGTTGTGTTCCCTATCCCAGAATCTCATATATATATATATGTATGTATACATGTAAGTGAACATGTATATTGAGTTTGTACAGGATATGAATTAGCATTATTTTATTCTTACCATAAGTTACGTGCTAATGCTCAACCCATAAACTATCTTCGGATGGTGTATCCCTACGTGATGCAGGAATCGGAGACACTTATACCTTTTTTGTGTAGTGATAGGATTTTTGGATTTACAACAACCAACTTTAAAGTGGTGATCTTCCATTCTACAGAAGGTCTATCATTTCGAAGTCTTTTTTTATTATAACTTAGACTACTTCTATTGGACACTTTTGCCTATCATCGGGGGCATGTACTAACTTAAAATAGTTTTTGTTGTTTACAGGCTTTATGGATTACTGTGGATTGGGATGTTGTTGGAATTCTGAGATTTTTTTTATGAGTTGTCTTTCTTGTTATTTGTATGGAACTCAGCTTATCTTGTTATAGGTTTAGAATTCATCTACTACTAGTTGTATTGTGTTTTGTTTGGCTTAAGTAAAAAGGGTGATCTTCGGTCCTCGACGAACTTGAGATACCCGTCATGGCTATGAGCTGGATTGGGTCATCACATTAGTAGATTAAGATTGTTTTTTCCTAGATTATAATGTTATGGTAATATTGGATATGTATTTTTGGGCCTACAGTCATGATTGTTTTATGGTTATGTCAGATATGTACTAGTGGGCCTAAGGTCATGGTATGACATTAGTTGGATTCAGGGAAGTGTTTTATCCTTGTAAGGGACATCACCATAGTTTGTAGACATTTTTATGTTTATAATGGCATTGTTTGTATACTGGTGATGGCATGCATACATTCGGTATATTCATGTTCACTAAAATAGTAAAATAGTATAATTCCAACTAAAAATATGATTTTACTACTCTTTTTCCTAAATAGAAATTTATTCCCAATTTTAACTTTTAAATGGATTTCTTTATAATAGAAATCGTACCATCTTAATGAATAACTTATGAGACTCCGAAATTAAAATGATGTTTAAGAGTTTTAACTTGATAGATTCTGATCCATGCTGTGCTATGACTATTTCCTTAATCAAGAGAGATTCTGAACTTTTCTACACTTTTATTATGACTTAGTCCTAGAGTTTACCCAGAGTAATAGATTTATGAACTTACATTCTTTTATACATGATTTTAGCCTATGAATTTTACTTGTATATATATAGTACTTGAGAGAGCAGATTGATGATGATAGTTATTGGAAATCCTTAATTAGGACCAGGTCGTTGTATACGAGTACTCTCGAACCCCCTAGGGGCCCCTTTGTTCGTGAGTCATCGTGTCAAAGAAAAAAGGTCATCGTAGGTCCTGCCTTTATAAGTTGTCAAGCTGGAGGAGGTGTATACACTGGGTTACATTATGGTACTTGGAATTATTATGGTATTACGGATTCTATTTGTATTCATCCTTGCATGCGCATGTGCTTATCATCAGTATGCACCTATATCTATCATCCATATGGGGGGTTTCGTAGCTATTGGTGATGAGTATTTCTTATGGTATATTGTGTGTGCTGATTAGACCTTTTGGGTTATGGGCCCCAGTTTATGTATTGTTTGTCCAAATAGACAATTACGGTATACTATTATTGCATTATGATTAGCATGTGATAGATTAATAATTGGACTAGTATTTATATTTGAGGTATGATTTTTATTCCTTATTTTTACGGTTATATTATTAAGCATGATTATCCCATGGTTACGCCATATGGTTTCTGACTCTTATTGTGTTAGTAATATCTCCTACCAAGATTAGGAGGCCTTGAGATGCTAGTGTGATTACTTAGGTTTTACCATTGAGTTAGTCTTGTTATGGTATATATATGTATTTGTATCTATGCATAGTTATGGTATATCCGTATATCTCTTCCTTCTTTCATGTATTCATGTTGTATATCCATTCATTAGCTTTGTATATTACTATGTATATCCTTCTTCCGCTATTTATTTGCACATTAGCTAGTGATATACGGTATAGTGCTTTAGACCTAGATTACGGTTGGAATAGGCTAGTTTATCCTTATTGTGCCTTTAGTTTTTTTTTATATTAGTTTCATTAATATTTGAGTATAGTTTACATTCTTGTTGGTAAGTTATACATGTTTGCATTATATTTGGAGCTCAGTCAATAGTTGTCAATTAAGTACCACATATTTGGTACTAATACTACACTTCTGTAGCTTGCAAATCATAGTACGGGTTCTCACCGTTGTTTTGTAAATCGTACGGGGCAGCCATGGTTTGGAAACATAGTGTGAGATCTTGGCATTTAGAGTATTGCTATTCTCCCTTTTATGTATTAGACTAGTCTTTATGTTGCATTTAGAGGTTGTATCAGTATATTCATTTAATACTTCATTTTGTAGTCTTATGATATTAGCAGCTCTTGTAAGGTTTCCACCATGATTTGAGATTATTTTATGTATTTTATTCTATTTTTTCATTTATTCTCCCATTCTTTCTTTTTTCTCTTGGTAGTTCATTACTAGTAGTTTTGGACTACGGGGCTTGCTTACCTGTTAATAGGTTATAGTAGGTGTAATTATGAATGTTTCCACAAGGATTTGGGATTATCTTATTTATTTTAGTCTTTTTTGTCATTTATTCTCCCTTATTTCTTCTTCCTCTTGGTAGTTCATTACTAGTGATTTTGGACTACGGGGTTTGCTTACCTGTTAATAGGTTATAGTAGTTTCCATTATGACCTGAGAAACTGGGTTGTGATAAATTTGTATTCGAGCCTAGGTTTACCAATTTATTAGTACAAAGTTAAGTGTCTAGTAGGTCCTGTAGGTTAGTGTAGCGGCATATGTAACCTATCTTTTGGAGGTTACAAGGAATTGTTAGGAAATTTTATTCTTGACACTTTGTCATGTGTTCATACTTTATAAGCCTCAAGTATGTTCACTCTTTTTTGCCCCAGATGAATGATGTGACATTGTTGATAAATGCTGACGAGACTTTGACATTTATTTTAAGAGTTTTAGTGCAGTGTCTGACCAAGGAGTCAGGGATCGATGTTGAAGACCTTCAGCGTCAATTGAAGGATTTGAAGCAACCCAAGATTTAGTAGAGTTGGTGACTGCTTTTGCCTTTTGAGATTTAGCATTGGAAATCCCAAGTCATTTTATGGATACCTCATAATAGGGATGACATTTGCTTCATCGTTCCATTATTAGGCCAGATTTTGGTTTGTGGGTATTCAGCAGGGTTCCGTGTCTACTTTAGAGTACGAGATTGGGTTTCTTGAGTAGGATAGGTATATTTTTATGCTATATCCTTTAGATCATGACATGGGGTGTGGATTTATTAGAGGATTAGAATTTCTACTCCATTTAGCATCAGAGCATTTGATAGCAGTTGGATTTTCCTTCCCTATCATATAAGCACCATAGAGAGAGCATGTATTGAGATGTATGGAGGTAGCAATAAGAGGTTATGTCATCAGTACAGTGACATTGGTTTCTACTTGGGAGTAAGGATTCTCCTAGCAAAGGATAACATCACTTCTAGCCTATTGGTTCTACATATATGGAAATTCAAACTATGGGTGGCTCTTAGATTTGTTGTTATGATCACATCAAGTAGAGTTTTAATCGAATCTTGTAAAGAGTTGGGTATGGATCTTTAAGATATGATGGTTGTTCAGGATCAGAGGGTGTAGCACCTTAGATTATTCCATGATTTTTGTTTGGTTATGGAGAGATAGGACATTAGTCTAGAAAGTGCCCTAGATATGGGTTAATTGCTCTGATAGAGTTGGTATGTATTCTTTGTGAGCCTAGAGTTATTGAGGTTTGTTATGATTTCAGGGAGGATGGTCATTCCAGTAGGGCGTACCCATGAATTTAGTTGGTTAGCTAGTTAGGGTTAGCTTGTATTTATTAATATGTTAGGGCTTTAGGATTTTTTTATGATTGCAGAGAGATAGGTCACTGGTATAGAAAGAGTCCTTAGTATAGGATTATTGGTCATTCAACCCATTCAGATCAATCTCATAGTGTTGTGACCCTATTAGTTGAAGTTACTACACTTAGTACCTTAGATGATAATTTTGATGCTCAGTCTAAGTTTGAACCTATTTAGATTAGGTCTCTCTCAAACCCATTATGCATTTGACTTCAGATTTTTCCATGATAGGTGTGCTTTTGTTTCCTGCCTTTACATTTTCATTTGTGTGTATTCGGGTTCTCGTATCCATCGATGATTGTATACCTTGGTATGTTTATATCGATTGTTGTGTTCCATGAGATAGAGTTCATGATTATATGACAACCCCCATAAATTATTTCTTTGAGTAGTGGATAGAGTGGATCAGAATAAATATTTTCCCCTATCAGTGTAGCACTTGGGTTTGAGTCCTCTTTATCTTACAATATTAGCCTTCTTATGGCCTTATAGTGGTACTTGATATTGATTTTAATTTTTGGTACCACTTATCCTTTAAACTTATATTTATATTATTTTTGCTATTACTGTTATTATTTCATATTGATCGATCCTTGCTTAGTAGATGGATAGACTTTTAGTAGCTAGTGAGAATTTTTCTTTCTTGTGGTTCTTATTTGTTGCCTTGGGTAGCTAGCTTAGTTGGATGATTTCTCTATTTTAGCAGGGTGATGTTGGTATTTTTCCTTCTATTGGGTATGCTAGATCAATTATGGAATGGATAATGGCAGTGAAGGTAAGTTGACCTTTCATGGTTCAATTATGGTTTTAGAGTAGGAAATTTAGTTACATTGCTCGTTCTTGAGTTTGAGATTTTTGGACTTGCCTCTTGGGTTCTGGGGGCCTTTGAATCGGCTATCCTTTTCTATGTAAACTATTTTAGAGGTTGACTGGTTTGGGGTTAGTCCTTCTAATTTGACTAGTTCATCACTCGATAGTGGTTTTGATGTTGATGTCGAGAAGTCTTGGATTCGAATTTTAGGCTAGTTCGGTTCATCTCATGGTGATAGTTTACTTTTGTTATTAGTATGGAGCTAGATACTTTATTCTTGCCGTGATGCGATTCTTGTCTAAGCAAAGTTAGAGAGTTGGAGGTAGGTGATCTTTCCTGTGACTGCTTCTTAAGTTGGAAAATTAGAAATTTATTACCTTATGTTTCTTGGTTTATTTTATGGTAGTTATATTAACATTTGCATTGGTGTAGAGCTTGCTACCCTATTTAGTGGCAATATGATTCATGGGTTGATTGGGTTAAGGTTATCCATCTTGGGTGGCTTTAGAAGATCCTCATTTCTAAGACTTAGTCGATTGGTTCTCCTTAGTGATATGTGTCTATGGGTATTAGTTGACGAAATAGATTATTTGATAGATTAGTTTCTAGATAAAGTTGCATTTATCAAAGTTGCTAGAGTTTTGGTTACCTCTAGGGTAGTTTGCATCCTTAGTTCATTCTTGAGTATACTTTTGTAGTTTGTGCCCTATATTGGACATGGAGTTGGTTTCCTGTGTTTTCAGCTGATATACTTTGTGACCTAGTCGATATATAGTTCATTTCTTGTGTTTTTTGTAGGTGATTTATCCCTCATTGTAATTTTGTTCTGCAACTACGTTTTGTGCCTTCCGGTGGATATAGAGTTGGCTGCTTATGTTTTCAGTTGATGATTTATCCTCTATTATGATTTGATTTTGCAACTACATTTTGTTCCCATTAGTGGATGAAGATTTGGTTTCTTATGTTTTTAGGAGGTAATTTATCCTCTATTGTGGTTTTGTTCTTTATCTAGGTTTCGATTTTGACCCAACATAATATAGTAAGGATATGTCTTATTTGGACTCTAAGGTCAATTGTGTATTTGGCCTTAGCTCAGGCTTGTTGGCTCAGTTTTGGACTTAATGCCTTAGAATGGTAATTTGGAGGTTATGATAGATTTGGAGTATGGGTGTTGACCCATTTTCAAATTTGGTTTGGGTAGTTGTGATTGAGAGTTTAAGCGTTGGTGTTGAGAAATTTATTTTTGAGTGGAGCATTTGTTTTCAGATTTACCTCAATAGGGATTTCATCTATAGGCTGGCCAAGCTTACTTTTGTGGTAACCTATTTGATCTTCTTCAGTTTAGATGAATGGTGGTTGTAAATTATAGTCTATTTGGCACAGTGTTTGTTCCTTTAACTTTGACCTTAGTTTTAAGCCTTTGCCAAAACTTTTGGATGATATACTCAGCAGGAGTTGTATGCTTAAGTTGGACTCAAGATGGCTTATTTCTTTGTTGGTTGAGCATCCTAGATCAGATTGTTCAGAGGTGCATAGTTGTGCTTTGGAATCCTAGCTTCAAGTTCGATAGTCATTCAAACCAATTGTGTCATTATCTTAGACTACACACGTTTTTTTTATCTTTATTGGTGTTCTTAGGTAGTGCCTTATCGGTTTATTATCATGATTTTCTTTATGGATTTTCAGTAGATCAACTTCAGTACTTTGAAGTTAGTGCGATAGAATTGTGCTGATGGGACTTGGGTGACTTCCTGCTTGGTTTGGAATGGATAAAAGCTTTGGAAAGACAAAAGAAAGTTATATTTAGATATGGAGTTTGTTGCATTACTCTTGCCTTCGTTTGCCATTGGCTTGGATGAGTTTTCATTATATTGTGCTGGTATCGGTATGGTGTCATCATTTTATGGCTCGTATTTGTATGCCTCAGCATTCCTCAGTTTAGTTAGTGGCCAATTAGTGTTTGAGGTTGTGTTTTAGTAGTTTGAAGAGGGAAGAAAGGAAGTTGGTTGAAAAAGGGATACGTATAGTAAAATCCCTTTAAGGTGTTGTCTCTTTGTGGAGGTTATTTGGAAAGTCTTGCTTGAAGCATGTGGGGTCATTACCTCGTCCCTTTTAGTTTTCATGCTTTTTCTATACATTTGATATTCACAGATGAACGTCTTTTTAGTAGAGGATATTGTAATGACCATCTAGGTTATTTCCTTGATTTGCATGCATATTCAGTATTTTTAGCTTTCCCATAGATGCTATAGGTCATTTATGACTTGCCAAAACTGTCGGTTCAGTTATCGGATAGTTCGTTTTGATTTTAGGCTCATTTTCATATTTTGGAGCTTTTGTTGTTTAGGATTTGGTCTCTGGACCAAACTCCTACTAAATGACCTCGGATGAGAATTTTGACAACACCATTAGCTCTGGAACATCGATTATAGGCTAGGGTAATCCTTCTTTTAGGTCTCGATACTTCCAAACTTAGATTGATATATGAAAAATGAAACTATAGGTATGGGCTCCATATTTAGTTGAAACAATCTTCGATGGGAGTTTTGTTGGTTTTATTAAGGCTGGAACATCGGATTTGGTATGGTAGCATATTTTGTTTGCACACATGGGCTTTCTAACGAATTCCAAGCACCCGATCGAAGTCCGTTGCAGACTTAGCAATATCTGGTGAATCAGGTAACTGATGCAGCCTCTTAATAGGTTATATAACCGTTAAGAGGTCATCGCACACGTGACATGGTGTCTCTTAAATAATATTGACCATTTGGTCAATGGCCGCATAAGCGATGTTGCATCCACTTTAGAGGGCATCAGTTAAGCGGCATGGGTGTCGCATAAGTGATACCCCACCTTATGGAGGTAGATCGCTTAAGTGATGTTGGAGCTGCTTAAGCATCACCTGGTGAATTTAGATTCCCTCCCAATTTTCTTCTAATTCTTCCACCATTTTAAAACTAAGTTAAGAGCTCAAAGAGAGGAAAAAGTGGGAAATAATCACATAAGTTAAGGTAAGCTAATCTAACTCTTCTTGATCATTTACCATTAATTTTTCCTTTAATTTCAATCCTAATTCATGGCAAAATTCTTAGAAATTAGGTCTTAAGTTCCTATTGGTCAAAATGTTGAAAAATCAAAATACGGTTGTGGGACCCATATTTTGTTGAAACAACCTTGGATGGAAAATTTGACTTTGCCATAGCATTCAGAACGTCGATTTAAGGCTAGGGGGACCCTTGGTTTAGGTCCCAAGGCTCCCGGACTTATTTTGGGTTATTGAGCTAGTTTTATGAAAAAAATGAAACTATATGTGTGGGCCCCACTTTTTTCTTAAATGATCTCGGATGAATGTTTTGATGATTCCAATGTATTTGAAATGTGGTTTACACTCAAAATTCAGTATTGGATCAGGTTCTTTGGATTCTAAATGAGTTTCGAGGGTCAAAATCCAGATTTTAATTTTTCTATCATTTGGTGCCCAAAAGAGCAGTTGCGGTCACAAAAAATTGTATGACAATTGTGCTAGTGTGATAGCGACCCCTAGGACCGTGATAGCAGTATCTCCATACCTTGTATGGGTATAAAGGACCCTATAGGCCCTGTTTTGGCAATTTTTGACCCACCTTTGTGACCTAGAACCTTAAATGAGTGTAATAACTCAAAATTGATCATTGTGGGTGATTTAATTGCTTACTAAACATCTATTATCATGATTTTCACTTGAATTATGGTAAGATTTCATCACTTTATTTATGAATTTCTTAGTTTTTGATCCAAAACCCCAAATTTACCTAGGGCTTGATTTTAGCCCAAAATTAGCTTTGTTTTTATCCATTTCTTGAGGGTTATGGTTCCTTGATGATGTATGATCTTGATATCATGTTGGGTTAACCTCAAAAATGCATTTTTCATATGTGGGACCCACTTGGGGTTTTTGTGTCATTTTGGATCCAAAGTACAATGGTGCAATATGGGCATCATTAGAGTTGTATTGATGAGTAGATTACAATTTTGATAATATGTTAGAATATTGGCCTTGTGGAATGAAGATGAGCTTTTGGTGAATAGTGGGAGGTTTTGCAGTTTGGCTTTGAGGTACGCTTCTGTCTACTTTTCTTCATAGTTGATGTGTGATATATATATATATATATATGTATGTGTATATATATATATATTGCATATGAATTTGGATGTTACACTTGATTGTGAGAAGAATTAATTTACCTTTATTATTGATGTTCTTGCTTATTGATGTTTGTGGATTAGATGACGGTTTTGGACCCATAAGATGGTATGTTTAAAACCTTTTAGAAGTCTATTACCTTTTACCTAGTTTGGATTAATTTTTAGCGAGGATATGATATGATGCTAGGTTTATGATGTGATTTTAGCGTTGGAAGCATGATTAGTATGTTTAAGCTTTTTGGTCTCTTGTGGTGGTAATGAAATTGTAATTTGGGTAGATTTGAATTGAATGCCCTTGTTCTTGTCGAACTTTATATCTTAGGCTTGAATATGGGTTGCCTGACATCTAGAAGTTGAACTAGATACCTTAGCCATGTTTTGGCATAGTGTGTCTAATTATTGAAATTGAGGATTAGAAGTGGAGTTGTCCGGCCCACTTAGGCCAAGACTTGTGTTAGCCTTATGGACTTAGGTGAGGGTGTTAGGTGTAATTGAGGTTAGTAAACCTTACTATAAGGTTACTTTGTGTCTGGTTGAATAACAATATATTTCCCCTAGACAATGATAGTTGGGCCTATAGAGATGCTATTTCCCCTTAAATATGACATTGGGTCCTTTGAGATAATTTTTCTATTAGTTATGATTATTGGGACTAGAGATGATATTCTTATTATATATGATAATTGGTCTAGAGAGGTGACCTTTCTCAAAGTCATAATGTATGGCCTACAGATATGAGATGATTATATGCTTAGTGATATTATGCCTCCTAGATGTGAGATGATTGTATTCTTATTGATATTATGTCTCCAAGATGTGAGATGAATATATTCTTATTAATATTATGCCTCCTACATGTGAGATAATTATATACTCATTGATATTATGCCTCCTAGATATGAGATGATTATATGCATATTAATATCATGCCTCCTAGATATAAGATGAATATATGCTTATTAACATTATGCCTCCTAGATATGAGATGATTATATACTTATTGATATTATGACTCTTATATGTAAGATGATTATAGATATGCTACGACTTATAAATATGTTTATCGATATGAATTCTGAATATGTATACTGGCCTAAGGACGTGATTATGATGTTGAGATTATTCTGGACACATTATTGGGCCAAGGGTCGTGTTTTTGATATTGATTGGATATCCAAGAAGTGATTATCCTTGCAAAGGATATGGTTGTAGAATATGGATGTAGATATGTATACATCTCTCTTGTATGGGACGAATAAAGATGTAGTATGACTCTTATTATTCCACTAATTTAATACTGGTGATGGCATGCATAGATTTGGTACATTCTTTATTATTATAGATGTGATTGATGTTTGTCTAACTGAAATACGATCTTATGAATGTTCTTCCTAATAAGGTTATGGCTTTGTGAGAGCTAGTTGTCTATTAAGTTACTATAGTACTTGATGGTGAGAAATCTAATGTATTAGTTAATGAACCTTATCTAGTTAAAAAATGTTAGCTAGCGATTATGGATGATACATGGCTAATGATAATGATAGGGTTAATATTGGTGAATCTTAGTGGCTATTGATGACTAAGTTTATGATGTCAATTAGTTGTTAAATGAGGATTTCTATATTAAGGATGCTAGATAATAAAAGATGTTAGTTAATAGATAAACAAAGAGCCTAAATGATGGTGAGTTATCTTTTGCTAGATGGTGACTAGTGAGATTATAAAGGTTAGAAATGAACTTTTTTAATTGGTGATTATGGTCTACTGGTGAATCTTGAATAGGTGCTAGGTATTGTCTATTTATTGAATAATCATTATGTAAAGAAATGGTTAGGCTAACAATTAGAGATCATCTCCATAATTCGACCCTATCACTTACTTTGGCCGTGGGATATTCCAACCCTTTCTACACTTTTATAATGATTTAGTCCCGAAGCTCATTCGAGCAACAAACTTATGGACTTACACTCTTTTAGCCATGTCTTGATTCTGTAAACCTATTATATATCTATATATATGTATTGATTATTATGATTATATAAATACTGGATTCGAGTCAAAAGGATACTACTGTGATGATATTGATACTAGATTCAAATTCGGAGGATACTTTTGCGATGATATTGATACCTGGAAAGGACGAAGAATATTATGATGATGATATTGATACTCGGCAAGGCCAAAGGATATTGTGATGATATATTGATACCCGACAAGGCCAAAGGTCTATTACGTTGATGATGGTCATGATGATGACAATTGTGATGGAGATGGTTATGATGATGAGATTGTGATATGGATTGTGTACCTTGCATCCATTCCTTAATGGACATCACGTATCACCATTATGCACTTATTTCTATTAGTCAGTATAGGACAGTTACATTGATATCGGCAAAAAATATGCCTTGTGCTATTGTATGTTGATTGAACCTTCCAAGCCTAGAACGATGGGGGTACACATAGGTTCGGCTAGGTATTTGGTTGTTTGAAGTAGCCGTTTATTCATGCTCTTGTTGATAATGTTAATATCATTATTATGATCATTGTATGGTTAACTTATGGCAGATTGGTCATTGATACGGTATTGAGATTTGAGGTATGTCTTCGGCTTTTTCTATCTTATGATTGCATTACTACACACAATTATTTCATGTCTAGCCATATGGTATAGAAACCCTGAGTATGATCGTATTAAATCCTCGTAGTATTATAATGTGTTCATCGAATGAAGATATGGTGATCTAGGTTATTCTTTGAGATAACCTCGTGTTTATATGTAAATATATATATATATATATATAGATAGATAGATAGATATTTATATATATATATATGTAGAGATAGATAGATAGATATATAGATATCTAGCTAAATGAAGCTATGTCATTACCATATATCCCTTCGTACACGTATTTATATTATATATTCATTTTTCTAGTCTTGTATATTGTTTTATATCTTTCTTTCTCTCTTCTTTCATATATTGGCCTAGGATATACGATATAGTATTGACATCTATTGAGTGTGTCTGGAATAGGATATTTTACCCTAATACTTCCTCCGTCTTATTATGTTATACTCTTAGACTTGAACACGATAGTTGTCCCTTATTATTCTCATTGACTAATTATATGATTTCTGGACTCTTGGGTGTAGTTTCCATTCTATTTATATGTTGTATATATCTTCTTTATCTTTGGAGCTCAGTTGGCAGTTGTCTACTGAGTACCATTCGTTTGGTACTCATACTACACTTCTGCAGCCTGAAATCATAGTACGAGTTATCGTCATTGATGTGTGCAACGTGCAGACATTTGGCGTATTACTCACCTCTCTCTTATTTATTTGACTAGTCTCCATGTTGAATTCAGAGATAACTTATATCACTATATTTCTCTTGATATTTGACTTTTTTACTCTTATTATATTAGAAGCGCTAGTACTGATACCACTAGGTTTTGGGATTTTATTATGTATTGATCTTTATTTCATTTATTCCATATTATTTTTTATTTCATTTATTATACATTCTTTTTCTTATATTGTTGAATAGTCTGTTACTAGCCATTCCGAACTACCTACAAGTGGGTTGTGGTAGGTGCCATCATGACTTGAGAAATTGGGTCACGACATAGAAGAAGAGTTTAAGAAGTTGTGGAAGCTTTTGTTGTGCAGGATGGGTTAGTAGAACTTTAGTTATAACAATTGATGTGATAGAGTCAGTTCATAATGTTGAATTTAGAGAAGTTTGTTGTGAAATGGTAAAAATCTAGCATCGAGTAACAGGCTACTGGTTTGGGGTCACTCCAGTGACAAAAGTGTTATTGTAGCGGCATAGTGTCACCGCGGTGACAACCTCTTTTGGCCTAGGTGCTGCTTTGGAAGATCCTCTATTAAAGTGATGCAAAATGTAGTATATCAATTTTTAAAATCAAAAAACCAATTTTTCATTCACAGTTTGCTATATAAATGTTTAAGGTCTTATCAAGGGTGATTCTTCAAATCTTTTGTGGTTTTCCATCTTTGAGATAAGTTTTCTTTACACTTCAAACTTTAATTACTCTTCTAAATTCTTAGGTTTGTAAGAATCACAAGCATGGTGGAATTTGGAAATTAGCCATAAATTTATGAACTGGTGGGAATGGGTGGGAATTAAGTTATTATTAGTTGTTATTGATCCTAAGGTATTTGAAAACACTTCCTGTGGTATAATTCATGATTGGTAGTTAAATTATGAAAAATTCAAAGAGTTTAAATGGTAAAAATCCCTAAGACGATGAATTAGGTTATGTTCATGAGTTAGTTTTTTAAAATTTGAGTTCCTGATGCTTAAGAGGGGTGATTTCTTATGTTTGTGTAATTATTATTTATAGATTAAAAACTGGCAAAAATTTAGATAAAGGGAAAGTTTATGTCTATATAGTATTTTCAAGCAAGGAATTAACGTAGGTTATGATTAACTCTATGTTTGTATATCAGTTAGGTGTTTTTGATTAGCTTTCAAATATTACTTGTGATTATTGACTGTATCATGCATTTGACAAATGGTGTTGAGATAGTATCGAGATGATATATGGATCCGATATGACACTAATACTATTATATGGATTGGGTGTTATGCCGACACTACTATTGAATGGCTATCCTACTGATTCTAGTACATAGAATGAGCTCATCCTATCTAGGTCATAGTAGAGAACCCCTAACAACTATATTATGCATATATTGCATGCATGCAATCATCCTTTAATTTGTTTTCATAATAGTGATGACTATTATTAAAGGAATCTGCCTAAGTCTAGTTGATATACTTGTAAACCCATGTCCTAATGAGATGAAGTAATATAACTGTAATTGTTTATTAAATAATTATGATTTGTGTTTTGATTGTTGTTACTTGCATTTAACCTCCCTACATATGATATGGAGTTGAGTCAGCCGTTGAGGCCTACCAATACTTATATGTTTTACTGATACTTCTTGTACTCTCCTTTTTGTTGAGTGCAAATTATGTTCCATCAAGATGAGACTTTGACTCTAAGTCAGGATTCATACACTGATCCAAGGGTAAACCATGTCCGAAAACCATTGGATCATCTTTATATAGGTTATGTACTTTATTTTGGGACGAAGACATTCCTTTTATTCTATATTTGGGATATTGTTTAGACTTGGTTTTTGACATTCTTTAGAGTTGTACAATGGCTTTTGGGTCCTAAGGTTAGTAATAGTTAGAGATACTTCTATACTCTCTTTGTGTTTGGATAATAATGATTTTGTTTGATTAATATTGTCTTTAGTGAGATAAATAGTTGTGAATCAATAAAGATGGTTCAGATGAATCCTTAGTAGTTGGTTAAGGATAAGGTTAAATGTTTCTCTCTCCATAGAGTTAGGGTAAGTGTCACTCATGACCAATTGGGTCGTGGCAGAATCAATACTCATACTAACAAAATGAGATTACTTAATTTTAGACATAAAAATTACAATCTCTAACCTCCAACAACGCATATAAAGACAATAAACTGAAATAACTATGTGGAATCATAATATTAAGATTATAAATGTACCTTATTTACTATATAAGAAAGTGCTGCAAAAATTACCTCAAATAGAGCTCTCTAGCTCCTACAAATTGACTTTTTGTGAATGGTATAAAGTTAAAAGTTTTATACACAAGAGTATTCGTAATTGTGATTCCAAGATTCATATTTTCTTTAAAAATCATGCAATTGCCAGCACCAAAAGACATTTATAGTACATTGCACTAAAAAAGATCAGAACTTTTTCATATGAACTTGTAATGACCCAAAATTGAGGGTCATGATGGCAGTTGTCTCGGCAAGACTTGACAGGTAAGGCCTCTAGAGGAAAGTCAAACCACACAAAGAAGATAATAGTGGAAACGCAATAAAGATATCGAACAAATTCCGAAAACATGGTGTTCGTGTAAGGACTACTAAATACATCTCAAATTTCAAAGATACAATATTAGACAAATAGGATAAAAATTTGACTTGGAATACTAAATAAGACATGAAATAGGAAGGAAGAGGTAGTAGGCCAACTCCTGAAGCATAGGACATCCATTTTCTTAAAAATACTCCAAATGACGTTGTATCAGCTATCCATGTGGTACAGTCATACCTGGATTTGCACCCAAAGAGAATAGTAGGGGTCTGTACGATCCACTTGTGTCATAACCTGAACCAGGGCCTGGCGATGATGGGTATCTCAAGTCCTTCGAGGATCGGAGACCACCCTTATATCTAGTCAACCAGAACATAATATAATATAATAGCAAAATTCCAAATGTAAAATAAGATAGATAAGTATTACTCATAAGAATTCTAAGAATTCAATAACCAATCCCAAGTTCATTGTAATGTCCAACAAAGCCTTTAACAAAACCAAAGATAGTCTAGTTGGGACATGCCCTCGACCATAGCCAGAAACAAATCTAAAAGTAAGAGTCAAAATATAAGGAAACCCAAAGCATGAAATGGGGCCTTCCAAAGGATGGAAGCTTACCAGTTAAGTATAATTCATGAACCATCCCAAAATAACCTAGTCACTGTGTAGAAGGAGTAGAAGTATAGCTAGTTCCTCTATCGTATGGGGATACAATGTCTGAAGACGGTTAGCAGTTGGGGTGCTAGCATGTAAATTAGGGATAAAGGATAAAATTATTCCATGATCCATAATACAGAACCATTAAAACCAGTGCACAACATCATATGCAATACATACATATATATTTATATATATATCACTCGTTGGGAAAGAGAATAAGGCTTAGCATGACCTTTAAAATCTTAACGTGGATTGTGTATCTTGAGCATCATAAATAGGCACCCACGAGCTATATGGGTTCAACTCTCCCACTAAAATGGCCCAAGTGCGTTATAGTCACGCAAACTGGAGGTACCATCGAAGGTCGGGGATTTAGACATATCTTTTGCCAATATGATACAATTATATATATACTTGGGAGATTCTATTATACCTGACAAGCACTTGATCATCAAGACCACCTCTCATGTCGGCAAACATGAGTTTGCAGTATCAGTCCTTTGGACTCACACCTTCATGGCCAGCTAACACAACCCCCATCGAGCCCAAATTAAAATATTTAACACACAACCCATCCACCAATTCCACGATTCAATTATTAAGGAATAATTAAGTGGTATCGTCATACCAATTATAGCTTGCAAGAAATATCATGAAGCCAACACTTAGGAGATTCCTTTGTACCCTGCAAGGTTTTTATTATCTTTCTTATCCATTCAACTAGTTATGCAATGCATTAGTTTCAAAGATAATAAATAAATCAAATGATAATTTACATTCTAAGACTAATTATGCAAGTGGGATGAGGTTATTACCAATCTCCATAACAAAACCAATTATTTTGGGACTCCTTTTTACCCTTATTGCTATGTCTTACAATCTTAGGGAATCCATTGTACCCCAATTACATTAACCAATACCATGCACCCCAATGAGTGTATAAATCAATAATGTAAATCATAGTAGTTCAACAGTAATCATGAGAAAATATTCAAATAATTTAAATCTAAAACCCTTAACCCATAGTTTAAAATGCAATATCAAAACAATGAATAATAAACCAATTTTCACACCATTAAGAAAATACAAGTATAGTTAATGAGGCACATGCCTTAGACACACGAGAATTGGAAAGTAATTTAGAGTTTGAAAGCCGAAAGATGAACGTACGATGACATCCTTAGGCTCTCTTGGGGTTTATGAGTTTGAGAGTGGAATTGGGAATTTTTAATCTCTTAAATCTGAAAGGAATAGACTATATTATTCTTAAGGATCGTACATAGGTTGAAATACCCCAATACTCCTCATCCCAAGTAAGTAGAGCAAAAACTGCATGGATTTTACATAGCAGCATGGAATAGACCCTATTGCGGAGGCTAACCTCAGTGCCATGCTGCCTATCTTAGAGGCTAATCTTCATAACTCACTAACTATTACAGAGTGAAGCCTCCATGACAAAATGATATCACAGAGGCTCACTACTCTTGGATCTAAAATCACCCCGAACCTCATCCAAAAATTTTGAAACTCTCCCGGGATACCGCATACAAATGTCTAAACATAATCTAAGTTAAAAATTGATGTTTCAAACACAAAAGGGCCAAAAATAAAATGCTTGAAATTTTTAAGGGTGTTAAAACTTGTACACAATAGGTATACAATCCAATTGAGTAAAATCAAAAATAAGTCATATAAACATAAACTATGGGTATATCACCTATAATCAGAAAATCTCCCAAATGGTAGCCTACACCATCTTGTATAGACCCTCAGGGTAATTTTCTATATTTATACATATTTTTTTCATTTAGAGCTTTCCTATAGCTACCCCAAGTCATTTATGACTTTTCAGAAGTGACAGTTTGATTATCGGGCTGTTTGTTTGGGTTTTAGAGCCAATTCTCTATTTTAAAGTTTTTTTTTGTTTGAATTGTCTACTGGGAACTTTGGTAAAATGACCTTGTATTCCAATTCTTATAGCTTCAACAGTTTTGAATAATCTATTTTATTTTAGGTGGACCCCTATTTTGGGTCTCGAGGCTTTTAGACTCATTTTAGGATTTTGGCCAAAAGTTTTGAAAAATGGAAAGTAGGCGTGTGACCCACTTTTGATCAAAATGAACTTGGATAGAAATGTTGATTGTCTTGTTGAGTCTAAAACATCAAATTTTATAAGGTAGCATAGTTTGTTTAGGCATACAAGATTTTAGAGAAATCACGAGGGGTTGGTAGAGACTTGAAAATATTCTAAGTCTATAGCTGATACAAGAAAACCTTTTCGAACTGCTAAATAATCCCTTTATGATATTAGCAGAGGGTGCTTTAGTAGCCCTGACCTAATCAGCAAGTGTTTCTTTAGAAGCTAGTTGGTTGCTAAAGTGGTAGTCGATTTAGAGACAACCAGTCACCTTAGCAGCCTGCCATGTCAGCGAGGTACCGCTTGATCAGTCAGGTTGGTGCTTTAGGATCTACCGCTTATGTGGCCCAGTGTCTTTTTAAGTAGTATCTATTTTCCCGGGAAGGGTATAAATACCTCACTTATCCCAATTTTCACCATTTTTTAACCATTCTCTAGAATATTGAACCCTAAAAGGTAGGACTTCTTAGGAGAATAAATTATTGGTGATTATGGAGCTTTGGTATAGTTAATATATGTATTTCTTCTTTGAATTTATGGTAAGCTTCCATTATTTTCATGGTTGATTCCTCCATCTTTTTATAAAATCCCTTGAATCTTGGTAGCTAATTGTAGCACCATTAGAGCTCAGAATTTACCTATTTTTGAGGAAATATATTCCTTAAGCATAGAGGGACATTGTGTTTGTTTCGAATATGTAATTTCACAAATGGGCCTTACATGGGATTTTTATGTTATTTTGAACTTGAAGCATAAATGTGCAATAAGATGGCTTAGGAGATCCATCAGCTTGCCAGACTAGGCGTTCTCTTAGTCGATTCTTCAGATAGTGGTGTATGTGTTCATAGTAGTTCAGAGTCATCTCTAGTTTCAGAGGTGAAAGAGAAACAAGACAGGGATCCTAGCCTTGTCAATCTCAAAGAGCCAGTTCAGAATCAGAAAGTAGAGGTTTTCTCCCAAGGGGAAGATGGTGTTCTTTGTTGTTAGGGTCGTCTATGTGTTCCAGGTGTAGATGAGTTGAGGCAGCGACTACTTACAGAAGCACATGGAGCGCAATACTCTATTCATCCAGGGGCCACTAAGATGTACCGCTATATGCGGGAGATCTATTGGTGGAGTAGGATAAACAGAAATATTATAGAGTTTGTGGCTAAGTGCTCTACAGGTCAGCAGGTTAAGATAGAGTATAAAAAACCTAGTGGTTCCATGCAAGACTTCACTATTCCTACTTAGAAGTGGGAAGAATTTAACATGGACTTCGTGATGGGTTTGCCTAGAACTTAACATGGACTTCGTGATGGGTTTGCCTAGAACTCGTCATCAGCATGATTCAGTCTGGGTCATTATAGATAGAATGACCAAGTCAGCTCATTTCCTTCCTGTTCATACTTCTTATTCCGCCGAGGATTATGCCAAACTCTATATCAGGGAGTTAGTCATATTACACGGTGTTCTACTATCTATCATCTCAAACAGAGGTAACTAGTTTACTTTCTACTTTTTGAAAGCAGTCCGAAAGGGTCTCGGTACCCAAGTCCATCTCAGTACAACATTTCATCCTCAGATAGATGGTCAAGCAGAGAGGACCATTCAGACTCTTGAAGATATGCTAAGGGCGTGTGCAATTGACTTTAAGGGAAGTTGGGACGACCACTTGCCTTTGATTGAGTTTGCATACAACAATAGCTCATTCTAGTATTCAGATTGCTCCATTCGAACCTCTTTATGGTAGGAGATGTAGATCTACAATTGGTTGGTTTGAAGTTAGTGAGGCCTCAATCATAGGTCCTGACTTAGTATTCGACGCCTTAGAGAAAGTTCAGTTGATCAGAGAGAGACTCCGGCATGCTCAGAGCCGACAGAAGTCCTATACAGATGTTCGTAGAAAGGATCTCGAGTTCGAGGTCAATGACTATGTCTATCTTAAGATCTCTCCCATGAAGGGAGTGAAGAGGTTCAGCAAGAAAGGGAAACTCAGTCCCTAGTATGTCGGTCCCTTCAGAATTCTTTGTTGCTTTGGCAATGTAGCTTATGAGCTTGAGTTGCCTTCAGATCTAGCCTCAGTCCATTCAGTCTTCTAGGTCTCTTTGCTAAAGAAGTACATAGGTGACCCAGTAGTTGTTGTCCCTATTCAAAGCATCGACATTCAGAACAACCTCTCTTATGAAGAAATTCCAGTAGAAATCTTATATTATCAAACTCATAGATTGAGGAACAAAGAAGTTCCTCTAGTCAAGGTTCTTTGGCGAAATTAGTATCATGAGGGAGCTACTAAGGAAGAAGAAGCAGATATGCATACCAAGTATCCTCAGATCTTCCCCACCAATTCAGATCAAGCTCAAGGTAACAGTTCTCCTTAATCTTATTTAGTTTCACGTTCATGTTTCCAGTATAAACTTGGTACCTATTAACCATTTCATACTCAGTCATGCATTCATGTGTCAGTTGTCCGTGCATCAGATATACATGAGTTCAGTATATTTAGCATGTCAGTCATGAGATCAAGTTTCAGTTCTTTATGTTCAGTTCAGGTTCTATTATCTTGTATCCCTTCTCAGTAAATTCTCATTCGAGGACGAATATTCCCATGGGGGAGATATTGTAATACCCCGCATGTTTCTAATCTAGGAAGTGAATAAGTATTCATACGTATGAAATCTCCTATCCTAGGATTCATTCTTGAGTACATGACTTACAGTGAATATCCTAGTGATAGGATAGCTTATGATGCATTAAGCATGTTCATATGAGTCACTTAAGGTAATACAAGCTTAGAGTTTTTGAATCCATCAAGTTTTAGTGTTTGATTTTGTAAAGGTCATCTTTGAACGAGTATAACTCAATGTTAATGTGGTATTTTGGCTGATTTAGACCTACCAAATTGAAGAGAATCGAATTAGCTTTCCAACGACACCTATTTTGCCTTAATCCAATACCCGAGTGAAAAGTTATGCCTATTTCGTGAAAGACAGTAAGCATAGGCGATTGGTTAGGCGCCGCCTAACCTAGCTTAGGCAATCACTTGGGCGCCGCCTAAGTCAATTCCAGGTGCCAAAAACACTCTATTTTGAGTTATTTTAAGGGTAATTAAGTCTTTTAACACTCCTTACACGTCCCTAAACTTAACCCTACAAAATATATAGCTTCTAAACATATTACAACCCTATTATCATCTCAAAGATCATTATCCAAGAGAACTAAAAGAGAAAAACAACTTGGGTAGCGTAACTAAGCTTGAAGATCTGATTTTAAGAAAATTCCTCCGTCAATCATCAAGAATCTTTCCTTCTAAGGTATGCGTTAGTTGATTTATGGATCCCTTTCATCCATAAAGCTCAAAAATCCTCTTTTTCATTATAAAGTATGATTTCTATATTGTTGGTTGTTGATGATCATGTAGTTGATATTGGGTGATTCCCAAGATGGAATCTTTATATGTTTTTGTGAATTCATGATATCATATGAGTTGGAAACATGTAAATTTGGTTGTTCATGATGTATAATTTGATGATTTCACCTATGCTTAAGATGTGCATGTAAGGTGTTTGATAAAATGCCTAAGAAACTAGAAATCATGCAATATAGTTAAATTGTAACTAAGTGAAGAATTCATGATATGCCCTTACGTTCCAATGACTTCTATGTTGATAATGTGCCTTGTAAATGTTGTTGGAATACTCATGAACTATTCTTATGAGATTATGCTATGTTTACTTGCAAATTCTACTTACAAACAAGATGTATGATAACCATGCAATCCAGATGAACTTCCATGCTATTGGTATGTGTTGCCAGTATGATTATGCAATGAACATCATATTAATACTGTGCAAGTACTTCCATGTGATATGAAATCCTTTCCATGAAATACATTGTTGATAACCATGCTTAGTATGAGATCCCTACTTATGATATTATAAATTGTGGAATCTACTCTTATGATCAAGTCAGTCATGTGTGTCAGTTTCCTTCCATCGAGTCCTGGGGGTACTTGTACCCAAAAACTATAGTTGTGTGCCTAGAGCCATGTCATGTTTCACAATATCCAAACTCAAGCTATGATTCCATAGACTTTAGTCAGTCATGTGACTCAGGAAAACCTCATGATCTTAGTCAGTTATCAGATATCAGTAACATTCCACCAGTCAATGGAATTAAGTAAGATTAAGTCATGCACAGTCAGTTATTGATGTCCAATCCCTCCAGATGGGAGTAGAGGTTAGCACCGAGTGAACCCAAGGATGGGAACTCACCCGCCAGTTCAGGGTGTGATTCTTAGTAGTCATCCTTATGTTCTAGAACTATGTAGCCAGCGTAGGTTGAGACATCTTAACCCGTCAGATTAGGGTTGATGAGGTGGCTTAACCCATCAGTTAGGGTTCCCACCATTCTCTTTGAGTACCCGCCAGATAAGGGTCACTCACAGGCTGTCCTTACCCGTGGCACAGTATTGACACCCCTCCAGTCGGGGTAGAGATTGGACCCCAGCTAAGCCATTATGGAATACATGGGTCATGTCGGTTAAGCACTACTTCCCACAGTTTTAGTATCAGTCTCAGTAAAAGAACTCAGGGCGTTCTTCAGATTTCAGTATATACAGGACAGTCAGATAAAGCCGTCCATGCTATCAGTTTTAGTATCAGTCATGAAACTTATCAGTAAACCATGTATTAGCTTACAGGTCATGCTATCACGTATTCACGGTCCAAGTTTCTATATATGCGTGTTTGCACTTTTATGTTCATATTAGTCAGTCAGTGTTGTTCATGCATGAAACCCTTTATGTTCAGCCTACCTTCCTCGTATACTCAGTACTCCAGTTGTACTGATGCATTTGCGCTATGGTGCTTTCTTTTCATGTTACACCATAGGTCCCGAGACACGAGCTCCAGCCCAGCAGTAGCGGTAGTATTTCAGTCGCAGAGACACAGTGAGTCCTCATTGATTCGAGGACAATATGATTTGATACATTTATTTATTTCTTCAGTTCAGTTTTACAGAGTTAGTTGGAGACATGTTTCTTCAACTTCTTTCTCAGATAGTTTAGAGGCTTTCAGATTTATGTTTAGATTTACGTTCAAATTGAGTAGTTTTGGGTATTTTCACCTACATGGTTTTATTCAGTTGAACCTTATGGCCTTACATTTCTATGTATTCTGCATTATTATATCATGATTTGCAGTATACAGGTACAGATATCAGTCATGGGTTAGCTTGTGGTTCCTCGAGGTCATGAGCACCGTGTAGCATTCTAGTTCAGGGAATCGGGGTGTTACAGTACAGGGTTGATTTCATTAATTGGGAAAGCTTTTGGAGTTGGAGTTTCCCTCTTTCTTACTATTTAATTATGTATGTTCTTTCATTTTAAAAATAAATTATGTTTGACTATACAGTACTTATAATTCATTTGTAGTAGCTCTTGAACCAACATCATCAAGTTTTGGGAATTTTTTGCTCTTTTATCTATCTATTAGACTGTTATAACTGCCTTACTGTTGTTCCAACTCTTTAATTTTTGATTTCCAACTTTTAGGCCATTTTTCACCAATTTAACCCATTGTTTATAGCTTAAGGATATAGTTTGGCTTACCTACTGGAGGGATAAAGTAGGCGCCATCATTAAACTTAAACCGTGTCATTAAAAATTGGTAATAGAAACTAGGTTTCACTAATATTATTGGTACAATAACAAGTGTCTAGTAATGTCCTGCATATCAGAATGATGATGTTCATTTCTTATATTTGGGAGGCTATAGGACATTCTTAGGAGTTTTTCTCATCTTTCACCCATTTTGTTGTAAAAGTCTGAGCTAGTCTGTAAAGAATTTCTTTGGTTTCACAGTTTTACAAAAGGCTAGGACACGTGCTACCACTACACAAGATGAGGGTATCGAGAGCAAACTTAGGTATCCTTCCATTGTTCATGGATGATTTATAGGTCGTGGATAGCCTAGGGTTGTGTCCCCATCTAGGGTCCAGGATAAGGGACCTTCTCTAGTCACTATTCTTGACCCCGAGCCAAAGATTCTTCCACCCCAGCTAGCGGTAGTCCAAGGACCAGCCCAAGATCTACCTGGGATTATTTATTATTCAATGATCAAGATTGATTTGGTTTATCTTTTGGTATTGGGTTATGGTGCATAATCTATAGACCAGGCCGGTACAAAGGTGGGAGCACAACCTATATAGCAGTCACTCCAAATTTGATGTCCCTCCTGTATCGATAGTTGATCAGCCGATGATTTCCTAACCTACTATGTCTGTTGAGGAGCAGAAAATATTGGTTAGGATCTTAAGATTGGGTCCACCTAGTTTTTATGATGCACCAGGCAAGGATTCATATGAATTCTTAATTACTTATGAGGATAAGCTCCATAATTTAAGCCTAGTTGAGACTCGTGGTATGGGTCATACTACTTTTTAGTTGGACTTGGTAGCTCGACATTAGTGAAGAGGTTATTTTGATTCTAGGCCAGCTCGATCTTTCCCGTTAACATAGACTAATTTCTTTGAGATATTTTTAGAGAACTGTATGCCTCACAGTCTTAGGGATCATTTGAGGGATTAGTTCTAGATTTTAGAGCATGGATCCATGAGTTTTATGGACTATGAGGCTCGATTTCATGAGTTATCTAGGCACTCTACTTCTACTAATATGATAGGATTTATTACTTTGTTCAAGGACTGAGACTTTCTTTTTATATGTATAAACAAATTTTGATTGTTGTTGCAAGGTCTTTTGTTGAGGTTTTAGATCATGCTCAGGTTATAGAGGAGATGCATCCCAAGGCCCAAGGTGGCAGTAATAAGAGGTTGTGTTATCAAGGTAGTTTTAGTGGGTGTCCTAGGGTTTAGATGTAGTGGTTCACAGGGTAGGTACCCTCAATGTCAGTCGTATCAACATGATGGTCAGTCTAGTATGCCCGTTCAGGCCACTCTTTAGATTATCAATAGAGACTAATCTAGTTTAGTTATCATACTGGCTAGGGTAGTGGTTAGTCTTTGAGAGGTTTGTCTTTCGATTATTCTAGTCGTGGTTGTTTTTCTAGGTCAGTCAGATCTTCTGGTTTTTGGCACAACACCTAGGGCATGATATGGTTGTGAAGATTTTATTAATTTCTCAAAAGAGTTCCCTAAACAAAGAGCGATGGTTCCTTCTATTTAGAGTGTTCCACCTATTAAGGAAGATCAGCCCCCAGCTAGAGGTGCTATGCATGGTCGTAGGGGTGGTCCTAAGGGTGCTCATGGTGATTCTTAGAAAGGTAGGATGGGAGATCGATTAGGATCCTAGCAAGGTGGAGGGTGGTTTCGGTTGTATGCAATATCTGCTAGTCCCAAGGCTGAGTCTTCGGATGTTATTATTACAAGTATGATTTTGGCGTGTCGTCAATCGACTTTTTCTTTATTTGATTCAGGATCCATTTATTCTTATATGTCTTCTTATTATTACCCATAGTTAGTGTTATCTTGGGATTCAATATATGTATCATTATGTGTATCTACACTCATGGGTGATTCTTCAGTAGTGGATTGGGTTTTTCAGATCTTGTGTTGTGACTGTTTGAGAGCTTTATACTCATGTTGCTCTTATTATATTACACATAGTACATTTTTATGTGATTCTAGGCATGGACTGGTTATCACACTATCATATGGTCCTGTATTATTTTTCCAAGACCTTTACCATCGCCATGCCCGACATACCCCCATTTAGGTGGCAGAGAGAGGTTAGCCATGAGTCAGTGGGAATTATTTCTTATATTAATGTTAGGAGGCTTATTTTGAGGGGTTGAAAGTCTTAACTCACTTATATCTGATGTTAGTGTAGAGAGTCCATCTCTTGACTCTGTTCCTATAGTTCGTAAGTTTCCTAAGGTCTTCCTCTTAAGCATGATATTGAGTTTGTTATTGATTTTGAGCTGGGCACCCCAACCTATTTCTATGGCACTTAACTATGGCTTCTACCAAACTTACAACAGCAACAACAATATACCTAATTTATTCCCATCAAGTGGAGTTTGGGGAGGGTAACATGTACGCAGTCCATACCACTACCTCAGATAAAGTACAAAGGTTGTATTTGATAGACCCCCGGCTCAAGACAGATGACAATATGACAAAAAAACACATAAAAGCATGAAACAACAAGGGATATCACACCGTTGGATAGTAAATGATAATAATAAAAACAAGACACACATAAGGTAATGCCATAAAGTATCTATTTGGAAAACATAGGTATCATCAATACACCATAGACGTACTCTTACATACTAATCCTTTACCCTAATCTGTGTCCTCTACCCCTTTCTATCAAGGGTTATGTCCTTTGTATGCTATAACTGCTCTATGTCATGTCTAATTATCTCCCTCTAATAATTTGTAGTCCTACCTCTACCCCGACTAAAACCACTTATACTCCAATCTCTCACACCTTTGTAATAGAGCATCTGTGCCCCTTCTTATCAATCTCCCAAACCATTGCAACCTCACTTTCTATATCTTTTCCTCCACCGAAGTCACTCCTATTGTCTCCCGAATAGTCTAATTTTAAAATCTATCCCTCCTGGTAAGTCCACACATCAATTGAAACATCGTCATTTCTGTCACCTTCAACTTCTGGATATAGGAGTTCTTAAATGTCAAAAACTCCGTTCCATACAATATAGTTGGTCGGAGTACCACTCTGTAGATCTTAACTTTGAGCTTAGGATGTACCTTTTTATCACACAAGAGTCCCGAAGAGAGCCTCCTTTTTAACCCCATTGCACTAATACAATGCGTGACGTCCTAATTAATCTCCGCATTTCCTTGAATCATAGACCTAAGGTACTTGAAACTCTCCCCCTTTTGGATGACCTATAAATCAAGCCTCACCACCACATCTATCCCTTGTGACAAATCACTACACTTATATACAAGTAAACCATCTTAGTCCTTCTCAATCTAGATCCTTTAGACTCAAGAGTCTGTCACCAAAGCTTAAACTTATCTTTAACTCATCCCTGAGGTTCATCAATCTATAAACCATCATCAGGAAATAACATTCTAATACCCCAAATCTGGTACTCAGAATGCTACATAGTGATCATGATCCCGAAGGACCACAAGGTAACCTATGAATGATATTTGTACCTGAACACTGCATAATATATTGTATAAATGCAAAAATAAAGGTTGTAAGGACATCAGGTTCAAAATGGATAAAATGATCTCTGAATGATATGGTATCATAATGCCAAAAAAAAACCTTAAATAAATTTTTTGAACATGATAGCCTGAAAAGTCTCTAACTAACTGAACTGTCTGAATAAGAAGTTGATGGGACATGTCCCCAACTAAATCCAACTACTGAAATAAATTAATTAATGAGATAATAAAGTAATGGTCATGTCCTCAAATGATGAGGACTCACTGCTAACTCTAACTGCTGAGACTAGAATGCTTGTAATGCTCTGGAGCTCATGCTTCTGAACCTATGGTATAAAACACCATAGCACAAATGCATCAATACTTTTTAATGTACTGGTATGCATGTGAGGTAGGCTGAATGTAAAAGGGTTCACATGCATGAACTATACTAACTGACTGCATAACATGAACATGAGAATACATGCATGATTACATAATAACTATAACTGAGTTTGTGATAACATGATTTCTGAGTTTGAATATTGATAACATGAGATACTAATAACTGTATAACTAAAATAACTACTACTGAGCGACTGTATCTGACAGTCTAGTTTCTGATGGAACTAGCTGAGTTCCGTTCTGTTCTGAGTTGACTGTATCTGACAGTCCTGAATTTTGTAGAACTATTTGAGTTCTATTACTAAGATTGAATGACTGTATCTGATAGTCCTAGTTCTATACTGAAACTATGGGAAGTAGTAATCTAACCAACATACCCCAAATAATGAATTATAGCTTAGTTGGGGTCCAATCTGTAACCCCAATTAGAAGGGTGTCAATACCTCGCCACTGGTAAGGACAAGCTATGGGTAACCCTCA
Source organism: Capsicum annuum (assembly GCF_002878395.1). Lineage (NCBI taxonomy): Eukaryota > Viridiplantae > Streptophyta > Magnoliopsida > Solanales > Solanaceae > Capsicum > Capsicum annuum. The sequence goes on from NC_061117.1 coordinate 167,185,585, forward strand.
TCTAATAGTGTCCCCAAAAGAAAATGGTGAGGCCCTCATATGACAGTTCTTATCAACCTCATCAACCCTCATCTGAAAGTGTTGATGTCTTAACCTATGCTGGCTACATAGTTTTGGAAGGCAAGGATGACTTCTAAGAATCACACCCTCAACTGACATTGTGTGTTCCCATCCTTGGGTTCACTCGGTACTAATACCTACTCCCATCTAAATAGCCACTAAACTTGATGAACTAAAATAGACTAAACTAAATTAACTGAGTTTCATTGACTGACGGAATACTACTGAGATTACTAAGTTTCTAGGATTTTTGAGATTACTGAGTTTTCCTTAGTCACATGACTGCCTGAATTTTGATGAACATGGCTCGACTGAGAGTATCTTGAAAACATGACACTGTCTCTAGGCACACAGCTAATTGTCGGGTACAAGTACCTCCAGGATCCGACAACATGAAACTGACAAAACATGACTTTCTTGAATACATTACCAGCATCACAATCCATAATACAATAAGTTGGAGATTTCATGAATTAGTTCTAAAGCACCACAAGGGTTACACATGTGTCCATAATTCACTAACTAAGACATTTCATCAAACATTTGACATGCATTAACTTGTGCATACATGGAGATTTCATATTATCATACTAGTATGGCACTTCTCCTTCAGATAGGCTTTTAATTGAACACATGGGGAGCATGCTTTGGTTATACAATCATCAACACATCTAATAATCATGGATACATCAATCAACATGTAAATTTAAGGGTTTATCAGGATCATTATGTAAATCACCACATCCTAGGGTCAATCATAGGAATATGTAATTTAAAACATGAATCAAAACCCCATAACATCATGAACATGAATTTCAATTCAATTTAAATCATGAAAATTCAAACATACATAAATCTTGGATTTTGAAAAAGATTCTTGAGCTTTATGGGTGAAAGGTACCCATGATCAACACATGACATACCTGGGTTATGAGTTTCTTGAAGTTCTTGGACTTGAAGAACTTTTAATCTCTTAGTTTCTTGAAGAATGATTTGGATCTTGTTCTTGGGGATTATCTTTGAGCGAAAACTCTAATTTGATGTTGTATATGTACATGACTGCACGACTGAACTACTAATAAGATGAGTTTCTCATCAAACTGAACATGCATATCTAATGCACAAATAAATAACCGAACTGACATATGAATGCATGAATGAATATGCAACGGTACTTAATACCAAGTTTATAATGGAATTCTGAGCATGACCTATATACCAAGTTTGTAACTGAAATCTGAACATGAAACTGAATAAGCTTAAGGAGAACTATTACCTCGAGATAGATCTGAGTTAGCGGCAAAGAGGTGAGGATACTTGGTACGCATGTCAGCTTCTGCTTCCCAAATATCTCCCTCAACAGACTAATTCCGCCAAAAAACTTTGACTAGAGGGACTTCTTTGTTCCTCAGTCTACGCATCTGGTAGTCTAGGATTTCAACTAGAATCTCTTCATAAGAGAGGATATTCTAAACATCTATACTCTAAATAGGGACTACAACTGCTGGGTCACCTGTGCACTTCTTGAGGAAAGAGACATAGAAGACTGGATGAACTGTGGCTAGATCTGAAGGTAATTTGTGCTCATAAGCTACCTTGTCGAAGCGACTGAGAATTTCAAAGGGACCAAAATATCGGGGGCTGAACTTTCCCTTCTTGCCAAATCTCTTCACTCCCTTCATGGGAGAGATCTTTAGATAGACATAATCACCAATCTCAAACTCGAGATTCTTTTTACGCACATTTGCATAAGCCTTCTACTGGCTCTGAGTAGCCCGAGCTATTTCTATGATCAACTGGACTTTGTCTAAGGCATCGAGTACTAAGTCAGGCCCTATGACTAAGGGCTCACTAACTTTGAATTAAATTATTAGAGATCTGCACCTCCTACCATAGATAGCTTTGAATGGAGCCATACGAATAATGGAATGATAGCTGTTATTGTATGCAAACTCAATTAAAAGCAAGTGGTCATCTCAACTACCCTTGAAATCGATTGCACATGCCCTTAGCATATCTTCTAAAGTTTGAATAGTCCTTTCTACTTGACCATCTGTCTGAGGATGAAAGGCTGTACTGAGATGAACTTGGGTACAAAGACCCTTTTGGAATGCTTTCCTGAAATGAGATGTGAACTGGGTACCTCTGTCTGAGATAATAGATAACGGAACACCGTACAATATAAGCAACTCTCTGATATAGAGTTTGGTGTAATCCTTGGATGAATAAGAGGTATGGACTGGAAGAAAATGAGCTGATTTTGTCATTTTATCTATAATGACCCAAACGGAATCATGCTGGTGAGAGTATGAGGCAAACTAGTCATACAGTCCTTGTTCACTTTTTCCCACTTCCAAGTAAGAATACTAAAATCCTACGTGCACCCACTAGGCTTCTGATGCTCTATCTTAACCCGCTGACATATAGAGCACTTAGCCACAAACTCTACCATATCTCTCTTCATCCCACTCCACCAATAGATTTCCCGCAAGCCGTCGTACATATTTGTGTCCCCTGGATGGATAGAGTAGCACGTACCATATTCTTCTACAAGAATTCACATCCTTAATTTCTCTACACCTGGAACACATAGATGACCCTGAAAATGCAATACACCATCTCCCCCTTGGGAGAAAAACCTCTACTTTCTTATCCTTGACTGACTCTTTCAACTTGACTAGACTGGGATCTATAACTTACTTTTCTTTTACCTCGAAAACTAGAGATAATTTTGAACTACTCTGAACCCATATATCACCCTCTTCTGTATCGACTAAGGGAATGCCTAGTCTAGCATGTTGATGGACTTCTTGAGCAGGATTCTTCTTACTGTCCTCAACATAAGAAACACTACCCATAGACAGTCTACTAAGAGCGTCGGCCACTACATTGGCATTTCTCGGATGATAAAGAATACTCATGTCATAATTTTTCAAAAGCTCTAACCACCTTCTCTGACAAAGATTGATATATTTCTGAGAAAAGACATACTGAAGTCACTTATGATCTGTGAACACATCTACATGAACTTCGTATAGATAATGCCTCCAAATTTTTAAGGAAAATACTATCGTTGCTAACTTAAGATCATGAGTCAGATAATTCTTCTCATGGGGTTTAAGCTGCCTGGAGGAGTAGGCTATGGCCTTACCATGTTGTATTAGGAAACAACCCAAACCTACTCTGGATGAATCACAGTACACCACAAACCTATCTGGATCATCTGGGAGAGTGAAAACTGGAGCTGAGGTGAGTCGAGTCTTTAACTCCTAAAAACTCTTCTCATAAGTATCTGACCACTGAAACTTGACTTTCTTCTGAGTTAAACTAGACATAGGGGATGCAATAGAAGAAAATCCCTCAACAAACCATCTGTAATTGCCAGCCAAACCCAAGAAACTTCTAATGTCTGATGGAGAGATGGGTCTGGGCCAGTTTTTTACTGCTTTAATCTTTTGAGAATCTACTCTAATACCATCATCGAAAATGATATGACTAAGGAATGCTACTAACCTTAGCCAAAATTCACACTTATTAAATTTGGCAAATAGCTGATGATCTCTAAAAGTCTGAAGTATGATTCTGAGATGGTTTGTATGATCACACTCACTGCGAGAATAGACCAGAATATCATCTATAAATACTATGATGAACATGTCCAAGTACTGCTTGAACACACGGTTCATAAGTCCATAAAAGCAGCTAGGGTGTTGGTAAGACCAAAAGACATAACTAAGAATTCGAAGTGACCATACCGAGTATGAAAAGTTATTTTCAGAATGTCACATCCTTTGACTCTGAGCTGATGATAGACTGATCTGAGGTTTATCTTATAAAAATAGCTGGCAACCTAAAGTTAGTCAAAAAAGTCATTGATATTGGAAATAGGATACTTATTCTTGATCATGACTTGATTGAGCTGATGTAGTCGATACACATTCTGAGAGAACCATCTTTCTTTCGTAGAAATAATACTGGTGTGCCCCACGGGGACATACTAGGTATGATGAATCCCTTGTCTAAGAGATTCTTTAACTGCTCTTTTAATTTTATGAGTTCTACTGGAGCCATTCTGTGTGGAGAAATAGATATAGGCTGAGTATCTAGAAGGAGATTAATGCTGAAGTATATTTCCTTTTCAAGAGGAATTCCTGGAAGATCTTCCAAAAAGACATCTAAATATTCATTAACAACTGGGATGATTCAAGACTAGGAGTTTCTAAACTAGTGTTCTTAACTAGAACTAAATGATAGGCACATCCTTTAGATATCATTTTCTGTGCCGAAGGTAAGAAACAAGATGACCTATAAATGTTGAAGTACTACCATTTCACTCTAGGATAGGTTTAATTGGAAACTGGAACTGGACAATTCTATTTCTGTAGTTGACTATGGCATAGCAGGAATGAAGCCAATCCATGTCGAGAATGACATCACAATCAGTCATCTCTAATTCGACTAAGTCTGCTGAAGTGACTTTCTAAGATACCATAATCGGATAGTTCCTGTATACCCATTGGGCTATGATGGTTTTACCCACTGGGGTAAAGACTGAGAAAGGCTCTGCTAAAATTTTAGAACTGACTTCAAAATCAACTGCTATATCGAGAGTAATAAAAGACAAAAAAGCTCCTGGATCTATCAAAGCGTAAACATGCATATGAAAGATCTGTAACATACCAGTAACTACATCAGTAGAATTTCCCTGATCTTGATGAGACTGAAAAGCATAAAGTCAATTTGGGCGTTGCCCACTAGTAGTGCTGAAGGTGGCACCCTGCTGGTTTAGGCGACCGGACTAAGCTAAGGAACGGTTTTGTTAACTCTGAGGACTTGGTTGAGGACAATCTCTGACTCTGTGGCCTGGCTTGCCACATCCAAAAAAAATACCATTGCCAGCTCAGCAAATACCCTAATGGTGGTTGCCATAAGTTTGGAAAAAAGGATAGGTCCAAGCAATACTAACACTGCCTTGAGACTTAGGGCCTGGCACTTTATATCTATTACAATCCCTAAACTTAGGAGCTAGAGCACTAGATGAAGAAAGAGCTGGAACTGCTAACTTAGGACAAATCTGAGAATAGTTTCCTTCTTCTAATTTGGGCTGAGCAAAGTTAAAACTACATGTTCTTACTCTCTTATCTTTTTCTCCCTCATCTTAATCTTTTACTCTTCTATCTACTGAGCATGGGTCATAAGCCTAGCTATGTTTATATCACTATTCAACATCGCAGACCTGCGCTGATTAACTATACTATCATTCACCCCAAAAATAAACTTACTCATCTTAGCCTTGCTATCTGTAACCACATGAGGAGCATATCTGGCTAATTGAGTAAACTTAAGAGAATACTCTTGCACCATCATGTTTCTCTACCTAAGGTTGAAAAATTCCAACACCTTATCTTCTCTTAGCTCTAGGGGAAAGAGCCTCTATAAGAATACGTTGACAAATTCCTCCTACTTAATAAGCCCTGCATCATCTAGCCTTTCTGACTTCCATTATTTAAACCAAGTGTGAGCAACATCGTAAAACTTATATGCAGCTAGCTCAAAAACCTCCATGATATCCTTAATCTTCTAAACCTGATCAAGAAATTCTTTAGGGTCCTTATCTAACTTAGACCCGAAAAAGGATGGGGGATTCATTCGGGTAAAGTCCTGAGTCCTAGATGCAGCTGAATTGGCCACTGGGTTGGTTGAAACGACAGTTGGTCATTTATTCTAAGCAGAAAATGACTGAGCAAGAGTAGTGAATGCAGCTCTATACTCTGCATGAGAAACATGTTCGCCCAAAGGTTCTTCGGGCTGAGGGGCTAGCTGATTCTCGTTTCTTCTTTTGGGAGGCATATTCTGTAGAATAAAGGGAGAAATAGATTAGACTAAGAGATTGACTTGAGAGTATGCTCACTGGCATGACATGAATACTAAAAGCAGGGAAACTATTCCTAAAACATCTTATAGCCTCCTGCATATAAATGTGGAGCATAACACCCCAATATGCAAGACTCTACTAGATGCGACTTTCAAACTTCCTAGGACTCCATTTGAACCTTAGGCTCTAATGCTAAGTTTGTAATGCCCTGAATCTGGTACTCGGAATGCTACACAGTGCTAATGACCTCGAAGGACCACAAACTAACTCATGACTGATATCTGTACCTGAACACTGCATAATATACTATATAAATGCAGAAATAAAAGTTGTAAAGCCATATGGTTCAAAACTAATAAAATGATCTCTGAATTATATGGTATCACAATACCAAAATAATACCTAAAATAAACTGTCTGAACATAATAGTCTGAAAAGCCTCTGACTGACTGAACTATTTGAATAAATAGTTGATGGGACATGTCCCCAACTAACTCTAACTACTAAAATAAATCAATTAATGAGATAATAAAGTAATGGTCATTTCCTCGAAGGATAAGGACTCACTGCTAACTCTGACTGTATCGGAATACTACTAGTGCTCTAGAGCTCGTGCTTCTAAACCTATGGTATAAAATATCATAGCGTAAATATATCAGTACATTTGAATATACTGGTATGCATATAAGGTAGGATGAATGCAAAAGGATTCACATGCATGAACTATACTAACTGACTGCATAATATGAATGTGAGAATACATGTATGACTACATAATAACTATAACTAAGTTTGTGATAACATGATTTCTGAGTCTGAGTACTAATAACATGAGATACTGATAACTGTATAACTGAAATAACTACTATTTCACAAATGTATCTGTCATTCTAGTTTCTGATGGAACTAGATGAGTTCCATTCAATTCTGAGTTGACTAAATCTGATAGTCCTGAATTCTGTAGAACTATCTGAGTTCTATTACTGAGACTGAATGACTATATCTGATAGTCCTGAATGACTATATCTGATAGTCCTGATTCTGTACTAAAACTATGGGAAGTAGTCATCTAATCGACATGCCCCAAATAATGCATATAGCTGAGTTGGGGTCTAATCTGTAAGCCTAATTGGAAGGGTGTCAATACCACACCACTGGTAAGGATAAGTTATGGGTAACCCTCATCTGACAGTGTCTCTAAAAGATAATGGCAGGGCCCTCATCTAACAGTGCTTATCCACCTCATCAACCCTTTTCTAACAGTGTTGTGTTGATGTCTCAACCAATGTTGGCTACATAGTTCTGGAATGCAAGGATGACTTCTAAGAATCATACCCTCATCTGACAGTGTGTGTTCCCATCCTTGGGTTTACTCGGTGCTAATTGCTAATCCCATATGAATAGACGCTGTACATGATTAATTAAACTGGATTAAACTAAATTAACTGAGTTCCATTGACTGACGGAATACTACTAAGATTACTGAGTTTCTGAGATTTTTGAGATTACTGAGTTTTCCTAATTCACATGACTAACTGAATTTCTATGAACATGGCTCAACTAAGAGTATCTTGAAAATATGACACTGGATCTAGGCACACAGCTAATTTTCGGGTACAAGTACCCCCAAGACTCGATAGCATGAAACTGATAAAGCATGACTTTCTTGAATACATGACCAACATCACAATCCATAATATAATAAGTTGGAGATTTCACGAAGTAAACGTTCTAAAGCACCACAAGGCTTACACATGTATCCATAATTCATTGACTAAGACATTTCATCAAACATTTGACATGAATAAACTTGTACATAAATGGGGATTTCATATAATCATACTAGTATGGCACTTCTCCTTCACATAGGATTTTAATTGAACACATGGGGAGCATGCTTTGGTTATATAATCATCAACACATCTAATAATCATGGATACATCAATCAACATGTAAATTTAAGGGTTTATCATGATTATTATGAAAATCACCACATCCTAGGATCAATATTGGAATATGTAATTTCAAACATGAATCTAAACCCCACAATATCATGAACATGAATTTTAATTTAATTTAAATCATAAACATTCATACATACACAAATCATGGATTTTGAAAAGAGATTCTTGAGCTTCATGAGTGAAAGGGACCAATGAATCAACACATGACATACCTTGTTTTGAGTTTCTTAAAATTCTTGGACTTCAAGAACTTGGAATCTCTTAGTTTCTTGAAGAATGATTTGGATCTTGATCTTGGGGATTATCTTTGACAGAAACCCTAATTTGATGTTATAGATGTATAATGCACTTAGGAGACTTGGTATGATATTATTAGGGGTTAAAACGGGTGGTAAAATACCAAAAAGCCCTTTAAAAATGACTATAAATAGATGAACAAACTATGCGACGGTGGGTGCGATGGTCCGTCGCTGGGTCGATGGTCCATCAGTCCTGACTGTCGCACCTGGGCAGAATAGGGGTTCACTGCCTCTGTGGGGATGGCTTGGGTGATGTTCCATCGCTATTTCGATGGTCCGTCAGCCTAAGTCATCACTCTGAGGTAGAAGGTAGTCTCACTGCCTTCACTGTGACGGCTTGGGCGATGGTCGTCGGCCCTCATCATCGCACCTGGGCATTTTTGACTGCTTTATGTAAAACGGCCACAACTTTCTACCCCAATACCGGATTTGGATAAAATTGGTATCATTGAAAATCTAATTCAATTTCCTACATGAAAAAGGTGAAAAGCTTATAAATTCCACGTGTACAAAAATGGATTCATCTTTCAAATTAAGTTTCTAACATTCTCAGGATGATTTTAAGCTAGGTAGAAGTATGGGTTATTACAAACATACACCAAGGAAACTCCCCTTGGATATGTCATTTCAAAACATCCATCATCAAGGAAAATAAAAATAGGCAAAGAGTCCATCCCTAGTGCAACCCTATGAAAACCAAAAAGTTCTTTAAATCACCTCCTACTATCCTCACATGAGTCTTTGAGCTGTCATACATGTACTGAATTGACCTAGAGTATGCCACGGGAACCCCTTTAGCCTCCAAGAACCTCCTTATAATATCCCTGGGAACATTGTTATACGCCTTATCAAGATCAATAAACACCATGTGCAAGTCCTTGTTTCTTACCTTAAACTACTCTGTTAATCTTATCACGAGGTGAATGGCGTCAGTAGTTGAGCGACTTGGCATAAAACTAAATTGATTCTTAGGAATAGTCATGATCCTCCTCAGTCTCAACTCTACCACCCTTTCCCAAACCTTCATAGTATGACTCAATAACATGATACCACTATAGTTATTGACATTTTGAATGTCCCATGTTCCTAAATAAGGGAACCTTTGTACTCTACCTCCATGTTTTGGGCATCCTTGCCTTACTAATAATGATATTAAATAATCTTACCATCAAGTCCAAACTTGACCCTCCAGTGCTCTTCAAAAAATCCATCGAAATGTCGTCTAGCTCAGTTACCCTGCCCCTACTCATTTCTCAAATATCCCCCTTGATCTTTTCCACCTTGATACGCCTATAATAACCATAATCGCGACACTTCTATGAGTTTTCAAAGTCCCCTAGCACAAAACCATTACCCCATTCGTCGTTCAAAAGTCTTTCGAAATAAGATTTCTACCTCATCCTAATGAGGCCATCCTCCACCAATACTTTTCAATTCTTCTCCTTAACGTACTTCACTTGGTAAAGGTCACGAGCATTCTTCTCCCTAGCCTTTGAAATCCTATATAACTTCCTATCCCCACCCTTCTTTTTTAAATCCATATACAAGCTCTCAAAATGTGCTATCTTCGCCGCTATAACTGCTACCTTAGCCTCTTTCCTATCTAATTTATACTCCTTCTTATTCATTCATTTATACTCATCATTTTTTCTCTCTACCAACTTAGTTTATGCCACCTTTTTAGTATCTAACTTCCTTTTGACTTTTTCATTCACCCACCAGTCCCCTCGGTGCTTGCCCAATTGACCTCTTAAAATATATAACACCTCTTTGGTAGGCTCTATAATGCAACTCGCTGTCGTGTCCCACATACTATCCATATCCCCTCTACTCTCTCAAGATGCCAGAGTCTTCAACTTCTCCTCTATCTCTAATGAACTGGCCAAAGTCAAGCTACCCCACTTAATCTTTTGTCGATCCTACACTTCCGTCTTGTTACCACCTTTTTTTATTACTAAGTCTATCACCAGAAAATTATATTGGATTAAAAGAAGCTTGCTAGGTATGACTTTATAGTCTTTACATAACAATCTATTAGCCTTCCTAAGGAGTAAAAAGTTTAATATGAGTGGGCACCTTATTACCTTTTGTAGTTTAATATGAGTCTTGTTCATAAAACTACAAAAGGTAATAAGGTGCCCCTCCTTCTTTGGGAAGCCTAAACTGACAACCCAAAAGCCCTAGAAATTTAAAAGAGAAGCTCCTCCATCATTGCCTTCCAAAAAAATTAAAAACACCATTCACTCATTATAATATCTGACTAAAGACCCAATATTCCTATTGATATCCCCTCTAACGAAAATCTTCACAAAGTTCAGAACGTCTCTCACTATCTTATCCAAAAAATCCCAAAATACCTTCTCCTTCTCGTCCAAGTCTATTTACGGGTGTAGGCATTAATAATATTCATCGTAGAACCTCCAATGACTAACTTAGTCAACATCAACCTATCATTGGCCTACCTAAACTTCAATACCTACCCTCTAATCTCTTCATCTACTAAGATACCTACCCGATTCCTATGTCTCATGCTACTCGAGTACCATAACTTATACCCATCCATATCCATTAGCTTAGAGCTTTCCCATTTGGTTTCCTGGAAACAAGAAATACTAATCCTCTAATTCCTAAGAATCTTCACTAGTTCTATGGACTTACCCTGAAGAGACTCTATGTTTCAAGACCTAACTCACAACATAAAAACTCCCTTATCATCTAACCCTACTACCTCTTGCCTTTAGCCCCAAACTCAATCCTAGATTTAACCCTGACCCAACACCCCCAACCTAGACTCAAACCTATGACATGACCCTAATCTAGCATCATCAATCACTACCACTATTCAAATAAGAGAAGAAAAAAAAGAAAAAAGGAAGAAAGAACAAAGGGCAGGAAAAAGGAAAGTCTAAAGAACACACTAGTTATAATGAAAGGAATAAATAAAAAATCTTGAATCTGTGGCCACAATAAGCTACAGACACGAAATGAAATTTACAATAAATAAAAATCAACAAACAAATGTTATAATGCAAGTTTTGATAAACAACAATCAATAACAAGAACTGTACTACCATAGTAAATAGATATGCTAGTAAACCAGGTAACAATAACTAGACAAGGTATTAAGAATCTAAATTCTCAATTAGGATCTTCTTGGTAAGAGTTTCACTAGACCTAGTGCGTCTCTTCATGGTGCTCCAGCACTATTTGGAAAGAAGAAAGATAATTCCATGCATACGTATATTGATTATAGTTATCTTGACGGTGATGAACCGGTATTGTATACCTCACATATTATTTATTTGACTAAATTCAGGGAGAAATGATGTACTCTAAGATTGATTTAAGGTCTTATGACCATCAGTTGAGGATTTGTACTGAGGATATCTCAAAGACAACCTTTAGGACCCATTATGTTCATAATAAGTTCCTAGTAATGTCATTTGGATTGACTAACACCCAGCTGTATTTATGTATTTGATGAACTGGGTGTTCAGGACTTCTTTCAATTTTTTTGTGGTAGTGTTCATCGATTACATCCTTATGTTTTTTAGGAGTAGAGAGGAGCGTATGCAACACTTGATAATTGTGCTCCAAACTTTAAGAGATCATATATATTTTGCCATATTTTCTAAGTGTGATTTTTGGCTTGAATTGGTGGCATTCCTTAGGTATATGGTGTCTAAGGATAGGGTAATGGTAGACTCAGTAAAGATTAAGGCTATTCATAATTGTGCCAGTCCTACATCTTTGACAAAGGTTCGTAGCTTCAATTATTTGGCTGGTTACTATAGATAACTCATTGAGAATTTTACTTCTATTGTAGCATTGATGACCAAATTAACTCAAAAGGATGTTCTTTTTCAACAGTCAGAGAAGTATGAATTAAGCCATGGAAAGCTTAAGGGATTTCTCACTTTAGCTTTAATTTTTTGTATTACTGTCCAGGGTGAGGGATTTATTATGTATTTGATGCTTCTAGTGTTGGTTTGGGTTATGTGTTGATGTAGCAAGGTCGTGTTACTACCTATGCATTGAGAAATTCAAAGGTACATAAGTGAAACTACCCCACACATGATTTAGAGTTGGCTATGGTAGCTTCATGCTTAAGATTTGGAGACATTATCTTTCTGAAGTGCATTGTGAGATCTTTATGGATTATCATAGTTTTCAATATCTTATGACCCATAGAGATCCTAATTCTAGGTAGAATAGATGGATGGACTTGTTTAAGAATTATAAAATTTGTATCTTGTATCATTCGAGCAAGTTGAATGTGGTAATAAATGCCTTGAGTCAAAAGGTGGTGATCATGCGTAGCCTATCTTGTATTTTAGTTTCTCAGAGGCCGTTGGCATGGTACATTTAGTACTTAGCAAAATTGATGGTGCAACATGATATTTCAAAACCTAGGATCATTCTTGCTACTGTTGAGGTGAGGACTTTACTTTTTAAGTAGATTCAGAGTCGTCAATTTGAGGATAAGAGGCTTTGAATAATTTGTGATAAGGTGTTGAATGGTGAGTCCAAGAGGGGATCCCATATATTATGAGGGTTTCTTGAGATTTGATAACAGTATTTATGTTCTGATGATTGATGACTTGATTCAATCAATTTTCCATGAGGCTAACAACTCTGGAATTTCTATTCACCTTATTATAGCTATGGTGTATAGATATTTGAGGTAGAATTATGGGTTGAGTAGTATGAAGAGAGATGTCACAGACTTCATAGCTCATTGCCTATGTTTTCAGTATGTGAAGGCCAAGCATAAGAGACCTGGTGGTTTGATTCAGAGGTTACCCATACCATAGTAGCAGTGGAAGAAAATTACCATGGACTTTGTTAGTGGTTTGCCTCATACTTATTATAATTTTTATGGAATTTGGGTCATTGTGGATTAATTGACCAAGTCGGCATACTTTATTCCTATTTGATTTTTCTTTAGTGCCAAGATGTTGGCTCATATCTATATTAGAGAGATAGTCCATTTTGATGGTGTTCCTATATATATTATGTCAGACCGAGGTTCAGTGTTTACGTCCAGCTTTTGGAGAGATTTTTAGGAGTAGTTGGGTGCTCAGGTAAATCTTTGTACAACATTCTATCCCTAGATTGACTAGCAGTTAGAGTGGAATATTTAAGTTCTCGAGGATATTCTTTAAGCCTATGTTATGGAATTTAGAGGTCAGTGAGGAGCAAAACTTAGATTTGGAAGAGTTATCTTTTAATAATAGCTATCACTCGAGCATAGAGATGGCACCTTTTGAGGATTTATATGGTAGGAAATGTCATTCTCTGATTGGATGGTTTGACACTTTCAAGATTAAGCCCTGTGGTACTACTTTTTTTAAGAGTCATTGGATAGAGTCAAGTCGATTCAGGACAGGTTGAGGGTAGCTCAGAGTAGCCAAAAGGCATATGTAGACTGTAGACTTTGTTCTTTGATATTTGGAGTAGGTGAACGGGTGTTCCTCCATATATCTCCTATGAAGGTAGTGATATGGTTTGAGAAGAAAGGCAAGCTCAGCCCTAGATATATTGGACCCTTTGAGATTCTTTACATTGTTGGTGAGGTAGCTTATGAGTTATCCATACCCCCAAATTTGGTGGCTGACCATTCGATTATCCATGTTTCTATGTTACAATGATATATTCCTGAGCCTTCTCATGTTCCTCGATGGGACTTAGTTTAGTTGGATGAGTGGTTAACCTTCGTGGATGAGCTTCTGCTCATTTTTGCTAGTCATGTCAAGTGATTGTTGATAATACACAACTTACACGTCAAATTAAGTAAAAGGCAATCGTTGTCAATATAAACCTAACAAGAGTCGGAGTCGAATCCTCGAGGAACAATATGAATGGAGATCTAGCAAGTTTGAAGTGACAGCTGCTTGCTAAATAAAAACCTAAGGTACAACTATAGTCGGAGATTATAAATATTTTCGAAAATTTAACAAACTAGGGCAAAACTTACAATTCAATGTGAAAAAGGATCTTGGGATTAACTCTATCTAAGGGTAAGTTATGCATGCAAACAAGATGATTTGGTACAAATTCTAGTTATTAATGATACGGTAGGCTGGGTCGAAAGTCCTTGAGGCTAGTTTGTCAACAAAACCTCAAGAATATAATGTGTTGAACCTTTTGAGTACCTAACAAGTATGTCAGTTTCATCCACCTAATACCTCAATTGGACACCCCTATTTCAAGGAAGATGCCCAAGACATAGCTCACTATCTATTCACCCTTATTTCTAAGATAGCAAAAAAAATTGCAGACTACATCCATTATTGTCAACTATTGTTTTGTCACCCATAGAGCTCTTTCAAGGATGACATGGGTTCAAAATGTATACCCACATCCCTCGTTCAAGGATGATGTGAGCTTTCAAGAGTTTGGGTTTTTTACCCATAATCCCATTTTGGGCACTGGGGTTTTCACCCACCAATCACAACTAATTAAACCAAGAAATAGTGAAATCCATCATCAACAAGCTAGAATCTACAAAAATACATCACTACCCATACACAATTTCACCTTAGTTCAACATAATCTCAAGACAAAATTTATCCACTCATGAAGTAAAGAGAAAGAAATATACCCAAAGGTTATTTCAAAACATCCATCCTTCAATTTCACCAAATTCAAAGTAAGAAATCCCAATTCAATTGTTGCCCAAGTTAGGGTTTGTAACTACAAATTTAATTTATTTCTAAAAATTACCCTTTCCAAAATAGGAAAGGGTTTGAGACTTTTAAGGGATTTGGGGTTAGTTTTTGAAAATTACAAAATTACCCCTCAGTATAATCCTTCATTGTCGTGATCACATCTGCTTTTGTGTGATAGCGGCTACTGCGATCGTAATCAGATCCACATAAACATGGTGGCTGACCTATCTTAACTGGCTGCGATCGCGGACCTTAAACCGGGATTTTGGTAACTGAGCCTAATTTGTCTAGGGTCCTTAGCTGTGCACTTTTCCTCTCCTTTTGATCCCTTTTCATCTCAAATCCTCTATCACATCAACTGTGTGCCAGCAAAATATGGAAATTAGTGCATTCAAGGAAAATATTTGTCTGATTCATACCTTTAAATTGATGTAGTCTGCAAGAATTTATGATACAAATGAGTGGTAAATTCACCACTCACTTTTCGTCAAGCAATGCTAGCATTTAATCAATGAGACAATGCAAACTTTAAGCGCATTTGTTCAACCCAATGATACCAATAACCTCAAACTTGGTTGCTACTACAAGTGGCTCTTCAAACATTAGCAAAGCTATTCACATAATACCCCTTAATATTAAATACAATCTCAAAGATGCAAAGGACATTAAAGAGAAGCAACACAACAATCACCTAACATTTTAAAAGTGGCTCCCTATTGACCTCAACTTCACTATACTCCTTTTACCTCATTATTCAGAAAATGACAATGCCACCCACATCAAATTGTTCACATGCTTCCTCACAAGAAGGATATCCCATACACACCGAATTATCAAATATACAACAAGGGATTTTAAGTGTAAAAATCTCTCTCACATAAAGATTCTCTGTGCTAACAAGTACTATGCCATAGTCTTTCCCTTATTTTCAATTGCCACTATAATGAATACATTTGATTAGAGATCTCAAGGAGCTTTTTGATTTTTTAACATAGGTTCGGGTAAGGATAGGATATCATTTAATAACAAAGTGGTTACACCCTCCTTTAACTTCTACATCACTCTATTCTAACCATTCAGCTTTTTGACCATGGACCACTTCTTTTGTTTACACATTTTACACATGTTTCATTCACTTATTTCTTTTGAAATATATGCCTCATTTTTATTTTTATCATTCCTTTCTTTTTTTAACTCTTTATATTGCTTAGCTCATAGGAATCCACTTTCACTACCATGGTGCAAGGCCAACTCTTTCAAACTTACCACCCTAACTTAGGCCTTTAGCCTCAATTTTTTTTCATGTTCAAGAAGGATAGGGTTCAAGAGAGGGTAAAACATTGAATGGGACAAGGTTTGTAATGTGGTTGCTAAAGAAACTTGAAGGCTCAAATTGGGTGAATAAGGATACTATCCTAAGAATGGGTAGGCTATGTAGGATAAAGTGGGTTTCTATGTTCACAAAGATGTACTATGATCAAATCAAAAACCAAGCATAGTCAAAATTAGCCTTGAGAGACTAACAGGGAAAGTTCTAGATGGTAAAAGTATGCATGAGATTTAGGAAAATACACTCACCACACATGGCATGCAAACTCCTTAAAGGGGATCAATTGTCCTTCACATTAGAGACAAAATGGAGTATCTACCAACTACTACAAGCCAATATTGTAGATTCAAAAAAAGATGTAAAGTATTGTTACAAAGTCGCTAATGTTCGTGCCCTTGGTTTTCAAAATTTTTTTGGATGGAGTTGGTTGGTTGCTTCGCATTTTCTCCATGCACTAGTTTCTACTTATGGCATCAAACCAAGCAACATCTCACATTATGACCATTATAAGAGCAATCCATATGGCCACTTAAACTTCACCATAGGCTTAAGTGCAATACCAAATCATAAATGCTATGGGTACTCAGACTTTCCCTGCATTTGAAGCTCTGATTCTATGGGTACTCAGACTTTCCCAGTATCTATGGCTCAAAACCCAATCATGAAAATTTTCCCTTTAGAATGTTGTCACTCAATATATCAAAGGTAAATGCTTGTCCGATATGACCATAATCAAAATATAAATAAAGTAACAAATCTAAAAACAAAAATGACTAATCCATGAAAATGCGGGCACTATCAAAGTGGCCAAAATTACAACCTAGATAAAAATAAAAATCATTTAAAATGTCATCAAAACAAGATAAAAATATCCATAAATCAAACTAATACAGGCTCAAATGAGAAATCATGCGGAGACATGCACCCTAACTAATAAACTAGCAATGTCCTTACTTCATGAGAAATAAAGCAGAAATAGAGATAAGAGCTTCTCTCGCATGTAGACTCAGCACATCTCCATCATTACTAGAATCAAACCACTCAGCAGGTGCCACAACATCATCACCACTCTAGAAGAAGGTAGTCTGTCTCAGGGTTTTAGGACATTCCACGGGCCCTTTACCCCCTTCCACACTTGCTGAAGAACTTATCTCTCTTCTTCTCTCTTATATTCATCTTCTTATAGGAGTCTCGAAGATCCCTGTGAGAATATACGAATAATGAGTAGGACCTCTCAAGCCTAGCAACGGTGGATGCCTGTGTCTGGTGATCCTCTAAATACTTCTCATAATCTGACCGAGACACATATGAATGGTGGGTGGTGGATGGATCTCCTAGCCTCTGACGGAGCTTGTACATAAGCTCCTTAATGGTCTCATCTCATCATAAATATATTCAAATGGGTAGGTAGTGGATAGCCTGCAAGACTCTGAATCCTCAACTGCTGACTTGCCCAAGTCGATCTTCCTTTTTTTATTTTTACCTGGTGCACCCTCACCCTAAATTTTAAAAGGATAGAAGGGTGTTAGGGTGAACCCAAGTGTCTATAGGATACCATGGCTCCAACCCTCTTATAAAGCTCTGTAATAAGACATGGGAATAAGAGATATGCATCAATATGGTTCCTGTAGAAGTTTATGTCTGAGATGATGAGTCGATCGACTGTCAAAGTGATTTCATATAGTATGAAGGAAACCATACAGGTGTGTAGATATATAACTACAGTTAAGTGAGTGCAGTAAGAGATCTGGCTAAAAATGATGTTCTTCCATATGCAAGCTTCAACAGTGAATTCATTCATTGAGATGTGCTTTTTTGTTGCTGCCCAGGAAACCTCCTAGCCAGGAAATAGTTTTTAAACAATCCAAGTACCTGGATCACATCCCTTTACTTTAAATTCATCCATGTCTTCATTTGAGAGATTATATTGATCTTTAATTTTCTCCTCCCCAAACTGCACATTTTTCACCTAGATCCTGATGACTGGGTTTATAAAAGATGCTACGCTAAGATTAGACGCTAATATTAGCATAGAACTCCCAGACCCACTGCTCATTTTCCCGGAAAGGATCCATAGAAAAATACCTCAACCCCGTGTCTATAAGCCTATCATGAAATGCCGGAAGCTTTTCCAGCATCTTCTCCAAAGATATACCTCTTTCTAGAAGTAGCTTTATCCTTGGAAGCTCATCATAGTATTGGTTGTGACACTCCAAAGTCATGAACTAACTTAGTCATAATTTTCCATGATGTAAACCTTAAAAACATGGGAACAAGAAAACCACATTAATTATTGATATTTTTTTCCACTAACTATGCTATGTTGTCCACTACAACTCATGGGATGGGTACTTGGTGTTTCGACAAGTATTTGAAAATGCCGAATTTTGGCCCAGGATGGGATTCGGCCTTCGATGTATCAATCACGGACCCTGAATCATAATCCCAGTACTGCGACTGTGATCCTCGATGAAAATAATCGTATTATCGAAGGCCAATTCGACCTAGCAGTTCCAACAATCCAATATCCCAATTTCGAGGCCATAAAATATGTTCCAAAATAATAACTAATCATTAATAACATGGAACATGATTTCTAAGTACACGATTACGCACCCACAATGAGAAAATAAATAGTATTGACTCTTTTGGGCATTTGATCAAGAACTTGGTGTGTTCTCCCTACATTTTACTCAATTTCTGACATAATTTAGGTACTCCAGACTTTCTCATGCGCGTTCACACCATATTCTAATAGCTAACCACCACAAAAGTTTATTTCAACAAGGGTTCAACAGTAAAAAACATAGTCTTAGGACTCTCGCATAACATGCATTTCTATGGCCTAACCAACCTTTAAAACATGATTTCAAAGGACTTACCAGAGTTGCGATGCAACGGTAATGCTAAGATGCTTTTGGATGTCCAAACTGTGGCCTCGGGGGAGTACTTTTTAAGAGAGGATTTGAAATAAGAGTGTGAGAGAAGTGGCAGTCTGATGGCCTTTTCAACCTAATATGATCGCAATCATGGTCAAGTGTCCATGATCGAGGACACGTAGGTAGCTGCAATTATGCTAACTGAGGGCACTTCTGCGCCTCTGGTTTCCCCTTTTCACTTTTACAAGCAAAAAGGGTCATACTTTTCCCATCTCAAACTCATTCAATACCCTTCATAGTGCAAAAAATTCATTGGTTAATCGATGATAAAACTAAAAACTATGCTACCAACTTAAAAATAAATATATGAGCAACTTTTGTGGCATAATGGGTTGCCTCCCATCGTGCGCCTAATTTAATGTCATGGCACAATGCCTATTCAACTATCATTTATGTATCCACTTAGAATATTTGAATCGATGTCCCAACTTTCGCTCACCATTCAAGGAGCAGAAGTGGGACAGAAGATTCAAATCTTCCAAGATAAAACTGGATAGAAGCAAGGATGTGGTGATGCAACCTCTATCTCTCCACTTTAAAGACTTTAACCTTTTTCCCAACTTTACATTAAATTTTTGAATAGGCTTGTTGGGTATTGATGAAAATATCAATAGGCCACTAGTTGGGCATCGAAATTTGAGCTTCTTCATCTTCAAATGAGGGGCCTCATTTTGTCCCTTTGAAATGACAAACTCTAAAATGTAAGGATATTGCTCCTCATCTCCAAGGTTCATCATTTACTCTGGTAGTTGGACTTTCATCATATCCTCTTAGAATAATGTTGAAAAATTGTTGGAATGAGGTCTTTTTCCCAATTCTAGAGTTTTATTATTCTAGAAATTCTCACCCAGAAGTGAACTAGAACCATCAAAAAGGATTTGCTTAGATTCTTTGTTGGACTCTAGTACCACTTTCTCAACTTTCTCATCCTTCATTAGTTTTGGTTTGGTTGGTTGGAAAATCTCCAAAGAGTCTTCAACACCAAGCTCACCATCAACCACATGGCTTGGTATCTCTTCATGATCAACCTCATTTTGAAGAGTGGGCATATTCATGGGATTTAAAAGATTGGTGTCCTCACCCATTTCTTCTATCTTGTTAATCTCCCTTCTAAATGCCTTACTAGATTGATGCATGTAATGTAAATCCTCCTCCATTATAGTTACCCAATCTAAAAGATTTTGAAGCATTACTTTAACACCATTGTATTTGGCATGTTGTTCTTCCTTTATCCCATTATGAGACCTATCAAACTCATAAGAAGAACTACCATTTTTGTTAGCATAACGAGAAGAGAAGGCATTTGGGAAATCACTCCAATTTTCATCTTAACCACCACACAAAGAAGAAGCATACTCCCAATAGGATTGAGATGGTGCATACATCTCTTTTTGGGGAGCATAGCTACAATCTCGCCAAAAGTGGGTTCTGTTACCATATGGACATGAATCATCAAGATAATAATTCTAACTTCCAAACTCACTTTCATTCCAAGATGCCATAGTGGCAAGTAAAAAAAATCAAAAATCTACCTAAAACAAGAAACAAAAGAAAACTACAAACAAATTTTTACAAGTTTGAATCAAAGCAAGTAATCTAAGATTCCAAACTAACTCAACACATCAAATTGTTCCTCGACAATGGAGAATTTTTTTATAAAGCTCACTTATATCGATCAATTTGGTAGAGGACGATCATTGTCAATAGCTCAACTTATATTGATGTTGAATCCACGAGGAGCAAAATTAGAATTATAGTCCTATGGGTATTAACACTTACTAAAATGATACCCAAAGTGTAAATAAAGCAAGAAGCATGATTTAAACTTGTAGGGTTCGATTTGTAACAAGGTTTGATCAATAACTACTCAAGTCAAAACACTAAGAACAACACTTGTGATTCAAAAATTCACTTTTAAAAGGATCTTGGGATTATGCCTGCATAAGGTAAAAATATGCATGGGTACATGATGATTTGGTGCAAAATCTAGTCATTGACGATAATGTAGGCTAGATTGAGTCCTTGAGGCTAGTTTGTCAACAAAGCCTCAAGGATATCACTCATTGACCCTTTCAAATATCTAATGAATGTGTCAATTAAAGCCACCCTACACCATAATTGGGCATCCCTATTTCTAGGAAGATGCCAAAAACATAGCCAACTCTCTAATTACCCTTATTTATTAGATGAAAAAAAAAGATAACAATCTACATTCATTATTATCCATTATTTCTTTGCCCCCCTATAGCCCTCTTTTAAGGATGCCATAGGTTTCAAAAGTTCACCCATATCCCTCTTTTAAGGATGATGTGATCTTTGATGATCTTGGGGTTTTCACCCACAAATCCATTTTGGATATTTAGGGTTTTCACCCACAAATCCCAACTAAGTAAACTAGGCAATAGTGAAACCCATCTTCAAGAAACTAGAATCCATACAAATACATTACAAACCACACACAATTAAACCTTAGTTCAACATAATTCCAAGACAAAGAGATTTAGCTACTCATGAAGTAAAGAGAAAGACATATACCATAATATTCATTCAAAACATTCATATTTCACTTTCACTAAATTCAAAGCAAGAAATTCAAATACAATTGTTGCACAAACTAGGGTTTGCAATTACAAGTTCAATTTCTCTCCTAAGTGTGTCCCATACCAGAATTGGAAAGGGTTTAAGACTTTTAAGGGATTTGGGGTCAATTGTTGAAAATTACAAACCTACCCCTAGTCCTAATCCCACATCGCCGAGACCGCATCGGCTTTGTCGTGATCACGACTACTGTGATCGCGATCAGATCTATGTGAGCACAATAGCTGGCCTATCTTGACTTGCCACGATTGTGGTCTTCATACCGCGATCACAGTAATTGAGCCTAATTTGTGCAGGGTCTTTAGTTGTGAACTTTTCTATTTATTTTGATCCCTTTTTTAGCTCAAATCCATATCTTTCTATATCATCACCTGTGTGCCTACAAAATGTGCAAATTAGTGCATTCGAGAAACATATTTATCTCATTCTTACCATTAAATTATAGTAGTGCACATGAATTTAGGATGCAAATAAGTGGTAAAATCACTACTCATTAATTACACACTAGAGAAATTCTTGTAGTTAAGGTTCAGTAGAGGCACCACCAATTAAGGAGACTACTTGGGATAATTAGAGTGAGATAAGAACCTAGTATCCTTACTTGTTTGTAGCTTCGAGTACATGCTATTCCTTTACTTTTATAGATAAAATTTCTTTTAGTTGTGGATATTGTAATGACCCTCTACGTTATTTTCTATATTTCCACTTATTTTGGCAGTTTAAAGCTTTCCTATAGTTTTCCCAAGCCATTTCTGACTTTCTAATATTAGCCGTTTGATTATTGGGCATTTTATTTGAGTTTTAGAGCCAATTCCTTATTTTGAAGTCTTCATTGGTTTGAATTGGTACCTGGTAACACAATTAGTCAAATGACCTTATATTCCAATAGTAACAGTTCAAAAAGCTCTAGACCATTGATTTTAGGGTAGGTGGACCCCTGGTTTTGGTCCTGAGGCTTTTGCACTCATTTCAGGCTTTTGGCCAAAAGTTAGGAAAAAATGACAAGTGAATGTGGGACCCGTTTTTCATCAAAATGACCTCGGATGGAAATTTCAACTGTGTCATTATTTCTAGAACATCAAATTTTATGGGGTAGTATAGTTCATTTGCATATAAAGGATTCCAAATAAATCTTGAGGGTTTGGTGAAAACTAAAAAATATTCCTAGTCTCCAACTGATATAATAAAATCTTATGCAACCTCTAAACCGAACCTTTGGTGCTTTAACGGAGGGAAATTTTACAGTCGTTTAGTTGCTTTAGAGGCCCTGTCCTAATCGACAAGTGTCACTATAGCACCAATCGATCACCTTAGCAGCCTACTATGTTAGTAAATTACTACTTTAGCAGTCAACTTTAGCGCCTACTACTAAAGTGGGCCAATGTTTGCTTAAGCAGCATTTGCGTGACTGGGGGGGGGGGGTGTAAATACCCTACTTAGCCCAATTTTCACCAGTGTTCAACCATTCTCTAGAATATTGAATCATAAAAAATGGGAATTCTATAGAGAATCAATTATTGGTGATTGTGGAGCTTTGGTATAGTTAATTTCTTTGAATTTGTGGTAAGATTCCATTATTTTCATGATTGATTCCTCCATATTTTTCTATAATCCCTAAAATCATGGTGGCTTGATGGTTACAATATTAGAGCTCAAAATTCACCCATTATAAAAAGACAGTATTTCTAATATTTCCATAGTGGTACCAAAGCTTTATGAACAAATACGATATAAGTATATAATTGTCACAACCAACCAAAATGAGAATATCTAATGTCCAACCATGTGATCCAAAAATCCACTAAAATAAACCAACCATCCATGATCCAATATAATCTAGAAACCATCTGATGAAACATGCTAAAAAGTCATTGATACCACATAAATCCCCAAACTCTAGCCTATCTCTCATAAAAAGGAGTGTAACCAACCATACATATATCAATACCAAGCCAACAACATTATATAAGACTCCACAAAATCACATATAGCAAATAATGTCTCAAAACTACCAAACATTCTCAACATAAGCCCAATACAGGAACTAAAATCACCTAAACACATTTTCTATGATAAACCTCATACCCATAGCATGCATTACATTACTATTCACTCCCTAACCCAGTCTGAAGAAAGTTAAGCCATAACCTGCTTTAAATGCTGATATCAGTACAATAAGCCTTTAACACCGAGCTTTCACCTTACAGAGGGACCAAAAATCCACTAAAACATAAAAATATAGAATTACACATCAAAAGAAAGTGGATGACACTAAATTGCCCACTTCTTAATTAGGATCAAAATAGACCATCAAAAATATTTTCAAAAAACAAGGGTAAAACTAGAATTTTAGTCCCAAAACATATTTCCTAAGATTAAACTAACTCATAGGAGAAAAACCAAGTGAAAACGAGTTAAAATGGGGGTTTGAATAGAAACAATTCTAATTAGGGGCTTTCGAGCAAAAATTCTCAAATTCCACCTTTAGATTCAAGTTTAAACAAGATTTAAATGTCAAAAAATGAAGAAAACAAATTAAAATAGGGATTTGGATCTTTACCAAGCTTACAACTGGAAAAAAATGCCCAAAATCTCAAACCCTAACCTCTAAGTATCAAAAATGGTGAATAAATCTCAAAAATGGAGATGTAATCCACCTAGGCATCACCTAAGAGGCCAACGCTTAAGAGAATAGGCATCTCTTAAGTGAATCCCACCTTATCACAAAATTTACTTAGATGTCGCTTAAGTGACAAATGTATGGTACGCTAGTGTCGCTTAAGTGACCAGGACATCGCTTAACCCATAATTGCTTAAGCAAACTTGGTGTTTCTTAGGTGAAACTTCGGCTGTAGGACCAAGTATCTTAAGCGACCAACATAACACTTACATGAGCGCACCAACTAAGTGGTGTACCAACTAGAGACTTGGAGAATTCCCTGTTTCTGTGGACCCCTCAGGATTCATTCAGAATCTCGAGTACATAAATAAACTATGCTACCCTACTTAATTTGATGCTCTGGACTCAATTGGTATATCAAAATTTTGAAAATAATTATTTTCACAAAATTAACCCTTGAAATCTTATTATTTAACTTTTCAAACAGAGGTTCAAAATGAGATATAAAAGTCATAAAACCACAACAACTATGTTAACAACCTAAAATTAATATTTTGGATCTGTTGGCATAGTTCATTTGGCCATCCGACACACTAATCAAAAAATGTTGACAGGAGTTAACTAATAAGCCTTTAAGACAAAAAAAATCATAATCTCGCACATCAAAATACATAAGGAACCATGCCAATAATCCCCACACCCCATAAATACAATAATTCAAAAGCAAAGAGAGGTAGAATGGTAAAGTTACACAAGAATAAGTGTTTAGACAAATCAACAAAAATTAGGTCATTACATCATCCACCACTAAGAATCTAGTACGTCCCCAAACTAAGGTCAATAGAAAAACCCGAATCAACAAAATCTAGGGATAACTACTATGTATATCAGACTCAACCTCCCAAGTAGACCCATCTACATACTATTGTCTCCACTAGACCTTAACCACATGAGTAACTCTAGAACACAATTGTCTAATAACCCTGACTAAAATGGAGACATGCTCCTCAACAAAAGACAACCGCTCATCTAACTGAACTGAATCTCAACTAATAACATGATAATCACCTTAAATGTAATAACGAATCATTAAAACATGAATAAACTTGATGAATACTCATAAGCCACATCCCCAATAGTCTAAAGGATCTTAAAAGGTCTAACACACCTCGGGCTAAGTTTCCACCTCTTCCCAAATCTAATCTCACACTTTATAGACAAAATATGAAGAAACACACGATCACCAACACCGAATCATAAGGCACAAAGTGTATGATCTACTAATGTGCCACTATTTCATGGTATATTCACTGCTTAAAATGGTTAAATTATGTATTGACTTAGGTTATTTTGTCTAATATAATGGGTATTTTATGAGTATTTTAGGGAAACAAGGTTGGAAGTGGACCAAAATGAAAAATGAAAGCAAATGCTCTGAAGAGATGAAGTAATGGCCAAGATACAAGTTGCAAAGTAACCTTACGACTCATAACTAAACTTATGAGGATAACAGCAAGCAACACTAAGTTTAGGAGAGAAGTAATGGAAGACTATGAGTCATTAGATCAAACTATGACTTATAGTATGGAGCCATACTTGAATAGTATGCAACATTCAGAGAATTAATTCTCTAGTTGTTGTGAGTGAAGATAAAAACACATAATGTCTGAATATGACTCATGGTAAAAAGTCGTAAAAACAACAGACTCAAGTTCCCTAAAGGTGAAAACCTACTAGAGTAATTTAGACTAGCAAACTTTGACTCGTAAGGTGACTATACAAGCTATAATGACTAAATACCAAAGCGAGCTATGAAAGCAGGCAACCAGTCATAATCAGAATTAACAACTCATTGCCATAGGCGTGACCATTGCTGACTTAATTTTCCTTTTTTTTAATTATGATTTCTTTATTATTTTTATATACTATAAGTACCCTATGGTTATTCCTTTATTATGTTAACTACTTTTGAGATATTTTTACGCACTTTGACATATTCATTATTCGTGGGTTTTTTGGTCGATAATTAATTTGTGACTTTGGATTTTTCTTCTTTTATCATTATGCAATTAATTCTATGTTTTGTTTATTGACATCCATGGATGGTTGTATGACCATGAGTAGAAAAATTCCTTAGCTAGGGTTGTGGGAACCCTAGTGTTTTAATAAAGAAGTGGAAGTGCAAGATTCTATAAGATAGTTATTGTCATGTATTGTGATCTTATTTTATTTGAATTCTTTCCAAATGGTTGCAAACATTAAGAATCATCCTGTATTTGAGATTATCCTCACAAGGGAGGTCAATATTAGGAAAAAGAGATTAGGATGGTGATTCAAGGCTACCAACCGTTTTCTAATAACAAGATACTTACAAGGTGATGGTTAAACTGAGACTAGAGACAAGAATTGGGAAGGTGACACTTTGAGACTCACAAAGTGAAGAGTGAGATTCGCCAATTCATCCATAAGACAGTTGATGATACCGTTTTGTTAGATTTTGCACCTTAGTAATCGACTTAGACAAATTAAGCATGAGAATCCTATTGAGTTACGAAGACAGGGGGAACACAGTCCTAGTTTCTCTCTTATATTGATTACAACCAAAATCCTCCAAATTTTTCTCTCTTTTTGATGTTTGATGCAAATTCCCTCATTTACTTTTATGGACTTCCTGATATATCAGCATGTTTGAGATACAAAGTTAGCCTATTCCCTATGGGATCGACACCAATCCTTGTTAGGTTACTTTAATTGATAGCAATTGTAGTATATTTAGATTAAATATGTAGCTTGGGCATTATCAAATTTTGGCACTGTTACTGGGGAATATGGTGTTGAGTTGTTGACTGGATTTTGTTGAAGTTTTGAGTCTTTAATTTTTTCTTTATGGGGTATTCATCAGTTTATATCGTAAATTAGGAGTCAAGGAAATCCCTTGCTCCCATAGAATCCTAAACGAAAAAGACTACTATAACCTAATTGTATAATAAGTGCACAAGAATGGGCGAGCGATTTAGAAGGGGTCCAGGATGACCCTTTTGCTGTAACTCCCCATGCTCCTGGTGATCCAAAGAATATTAATAATAGAAAAATGTATTTGATGCTATCAAAAGCTGCTAACCAAAGAAGGAAAGATAAAGACGCCCAGTTATCTCAGCAGGCAAAGCTAGTCAAGATAAGACCAGTAGTTGATTGTCGAAAAGTACTCCATGGTGATCGAGATAGAGTGTGAGATGTCAAAGCAGGAGTGATACCAACTTATCAATATCTACTTCCATATAGTGAATAGGAGGATATGGGATTTATTGAACCTGCTACGATAGGAACCATTATTCCTCATGCTTTACCCCCAAATATTAAGTTTGATATTATTGGTATAATAATCCAGCTGCTAAATATAAAGGGTGTATTTTTAGGATTGTCAAGACATGATGAAAACATGTTCTTTACCAATTTTATTGGGATCAATACTTTCTATACTACTCTGGGTGGATCAGGAAGCATTAAGATTATGGTTTCTCTCTTTCTCACTGACTGGAGAAATATCAGTATGGTTGGAGAAACTTTCTAGAGGTTCAATCATGACTTGGAATGAGCTATGTAGATAGTTTATGAACTGATTCTTTCCTCCTTCTGGGATGATACATCTAAAATATGATATTTATAATTTTCAGTAGTTGCCTACCTAGTCCATATATGAGGCATTATTTTGGTTCAAAAAGAAGCTAAGCAAGGTACGTAATCACCAAATTCTAAGATCTAATTTTCTTGAGATATTCTATAGATCCCAAAATATAAGTTCTAGGGCAATGACAGACACAATATCCGAAGGTACACTTATACGTTTCCTATGGGATATGGCACAGAAAATGCTAAAAAAATCTTTGTCACAAATCGAGGATGGCACAGTTAGGAGGCTGATAGAGGTGTTGGTATGTATTCCATTGGGACTCCTAGTGACTATAGAGTTGGAGATGATATGGTAGAATAAGAAGTTGCACAACTCAAAAATGATATTGGGTTGCTTATGAAATAATTTAGATTAATGAATTCTGAAAAAGTGAATATAGTAGGAGCACAGGGGTTTGTTTCTAGGGATTATAAGTCTTATATGAATGAGGAATCAAAGTATCTGGATCAAAAAGCAGTGGTTTTCCAAGCTAGAGGGCAAGGAAACCAAGGTCAAAACTGCTATAGTAGAAGATATCGAGATATAAGTAGAAAGTGAGATGGTGATTGGATGTGTAAAGATGACTATAAAGAGAAGAGTGATATATATATTCCACCAGATAGTGGAGATACTGAGTCAAGAAGGAAGCAATGTTGTCCAAGCTGGTGACAAGCAAAGAGTCAAAAAAGCTAACTTAAGGAGATTAAGGTAGACATATCAAGTTTGAAACAAAAAGTTGAGTCAAATGCCACCACGATAAAATAAATAGAGCAGTAGTTTGGCCCAATGTCGGCCACTTAGAATTAGACACAACGTGGAACTCTTCCTAGTAATATGGTGTAAAATCCAAAAAATAATAGTCATTGTCATGACATTACCAATCAAAGTGGCAAAAACCACCATAGATACCTCCAAGCTTGCTGCAGAAGAGCTAAGGAATAATGGTGATGAGATTAATGTTGCTGAGACATCTATAATAGGATCTGAAAAATCAACAGGTGTTAAATATACTGGTGATAAGGATAAAAATAAGGGAAAGGTTGATGAGCCAGTGTTGAAGACTATTTTGAGACCTCCCCCACCTTTTCCCAAAACGCTAAACAAAGAAACATGAAGAAGGTAAATATCAAAAGTTCTTGTTAAAGTTAAAGGTACTATCTCTAAATATTCATGTTGTTGAGGCATTGGAGAAAATGCTTGGTTACATAAAATTTATGCAAGATTTGGTCACTAAAAAGCAAAAGATGAGCTTTGAGCCTATTGACAATGTGCACCATTGAAGTGATGTTTCTTCTATATCGTTAGTAAAAAAGAAGGGGGACCCAAGACCCTTTATTATTCCAGGCACTATTAGGTCCTTCAACTTTACTTGGTCTTTATGTTATTTGGGAGCCATTATTCATGTTATGCCACTGGTGTTTTATAAGTAGTTGGGATTGGGGGTACCCAAAGCAAACATTAATGAAATTATTAATGGTTGACCATATGGTGAAGTGGCCAGTTGGTATTCTTTGGGATATGTTGGTGAAGGTAGCATCCTTCATATTTCTGGGTGATTTCGTTATTCTTGACTTTGAGGTAGACATCTAAGTCCCTATCATTTTGGGTAGACCCTTCCTAGCTATAAGTGAGGCATTGGTTAATATAGAATTGGGATACATTAAGTTTAGACTGAACAATAAGAAAGTGATCTTCAGTGTATTCAAGTTGATAAGGTAGCCTAATGATATGTGGGTCATGTTTATGATACACACCATTAATGATAATATTGATAAGATTGTTGTGCCTATTGAAGAGAAACTTATAGTCCAGGCATTAGCAGAGGTGATTATGAATTTTAATAGTGATAGAATTCAGGAATATGATAAAATGGTGGGTGCTCTATATTGGAGAGGTTCTTACATATATGCTCCAAAGAAGCTTGATTTGGATCTAAAAAATAAAACTACTCCTCCCGCTCGACTGTCTATTGAGGATCCACCAATCTTGTAGTTTAAGGCCCTCCCCTCTCACTTGCACTATGTATTTTTTAGGCCGATAATACATTATCGATGATTATTATGGCCGAGTTAGTTGAGACTGAGGTAGAGATATTATTATCAGTGTTGCAGAGGTCCAAACAAGCTATAGGGTAGAATATTGCAAATATTATGGGTATTTTGCTAGGCATTTGTACTCGCAAG
Source organism: Capsicum annuum (assembly GCF_002878395.1). Classification (NCBI taxonomy): domain Eukaryota; kingdom Viridiplantae; phylum Streptophyta; class Magnoliopsida; order Solanales; family Solanaceae; genus Capsicum; species Capsicum annuum. Next base: position 167,215,794 of record NC_061117.1, read on the forward strand.
ATCAATCTTGCACCGGATTACATTCCTAGTATTAAGCATCAAAATTTCCTAAATCCTTCTATGCAGGAGGTGGTAAAGACAAAAATTATCAAGTGGTTGGATACTGGTGTAGTCTACCCCATTGTGAATAGAAAGTTGGTCAATCCTATTTAATGCTTCCTAAAGAAAAATAGAATTATTGTAGTGTCTATTGAGAAAAATGAGCTAGTGCTAATGATACCAGTCAAAGGTTAGAGAGTGTGAATGGATTACAGAGCTAAACACGTAGACTAAAAAGGACCATTTCCTTATGCCCTTCATGGATCAGATTCTTGATAGGCTTGTGGGAAGAGGCAGGTATTGTTTCTTTGATGGGTAATCGGGTTACAGTAAGATCCTGATTGCCCCTAAAGACCAAGAGAAGAAAACCTTTACCTGTCCTTATGGGACCTTTGCATTTATACGAATGCCATTCAATTTCTAAAATGCTCCAACCATATTTCAGAGATGTATGATATCGATATTCTCTAATATGGTAGAAAACACCATTGAGGTATTGATGGATATTTTTTGAGTAGGTATTGTTCTTTTGATGACTGTTTAGTCCTCTTGGTCAATGCTCTCCATAGATATAAGGAGTACAACTTGGTGTTAAATTAGGAGAAGTTCCATTTCATGGTGAAAAAAGGCATTATGCTTGGGAATAAAATTGAAGTGATAAAAAAATTACCTCCTCCAAGATTAGTAAAGAGGACTTGAGGTTTTCTCGATCATTTTTAGTTTTATAGGATGTTCATCGAGGATTTCTAAAGATTGTAAACCCTCTATGCAAGCTTCTTCAGAAATAGGTGAATTTTGATTTTAATGATGCATATCTAAAGGCTTTTGAGTGCTTAAAGGGGAGTTTAGTGTCAGGCCCTATCATTGTGTCCCCTGATTGTCCTTGCTATTTGAGATTGATTATGTTTGACACAAGTGGTGTGGCCTTAGGTGTTGTCCTAGGCCAAAGGAAAGAAAATATCCTTTATCCAATTTACTATGCTATTAAGGAAATAACCCCTACTTAAAAGAACTATACGATCACCGAGCAAGAGCTGCTAGTAGTGGTTTTTGCCATCAAAAAATTTTGGTCATATTTATTTTGGACTAAAGTCATTGTTCATATAGATCATTCATCCTTGAGATACCTAATGGCTAAGAAAGATTTTAAAATAAGATTTATTCGTTGGGTACTTTTGCTGCAAGAGTTTGATTTCAAGGTAAAGGACTGGAAGGCACGAAAAATAAAGTTGCAAATCACTTTTCCAGACTAAGGAAGAAGTAATGCAATAAATGGGAGATGGGTTTGAAATCTATGATACTTTTCTAGGAAAGTATATTTTGGCAACATCTCAATACCTAAACCCATGGTTTGCTGATTTTGCCAATTACCTAGCAAGTGATCTTATCCCAGAAGACTTGTCTTTCCAGCAGTAGAGCAGATTCATGCATGAGGTTAGGAAGATTTTTTGGGATAACCCTTATTTATTTAGAATTTGGGAGAATGGTGTGATTTGTTGTATGTCCTGGAGGTGGAGATGATGAGCATTCTTGAGGCTTGTCATGGTTTACCTATTGGTGTTCACCATGGAGGGACCTGCACAGTCCACAAAATTTAGTAATATGGGTATTACTGACCTACAATCTACAAGGATTCTCATGATATTGCACTCACTTGTGACCAATGTCAACGTCAAGGCAATATCTCACGATGTCATGAACTCTCCTTGACCCCTATTTTGGAGTTTGAGTTGTTTGACGTATGGGGGATTGACTTCATGAGTCTGTTCATAAGGTCATATGGTATGAAATATATTCTGGTGGTGGTTGACTATGTGTCTAAATGGGTGGAAGTGGTAGCTCTTCCTAATAAAAAAGGTAGAAGTGTCACTGCCTTTCTAAAGGAACACATCTTTTCTCATTTTGGCACCCAACGTGCAATAATTAGTGATTGTGGGTCGCATTTCTGTAATTGTCTATTCAAGAGTCTTCTTGAAAATATGATTTAAATCATAAGTTGGAAACACCTTACCATCCTCATACTAGCAGACAAGATGAGGTCTCTCATCGAGAGATCAAGTCGATATTGCCGAAGAATGTAAATACCAATAGGACTGATTGGTCGACAAAATTGAATGATGTGTTATGGGCCTACCAAACAGTATATAAGACCAATAGATTCCTCTACGTATCAGCTTGTGTATGGAAAGGTATGCCACTTGCCTATTAAACTTGAGCATAAGGCATTATGGCCACTAAAAAGGCTAAATTTTGAGTGGTAGAATGTAGCAAAGTTAAGGATCAGCATGGTGAATGAGTTGGATGAGTTTTGGCTTCGTGCTTATGAGAGTTCATCTATGTGTAAGGAGAAGATAAAGTTGTATCATCATAAAAAAATCGATAAAAGAGTGTTTGAGCCTGGTGATCATGCATTGTTATATAATTCTAGACTTTGCTTGTTTCCTGGCAAATTGAAATCGAGGTGATATGGACCGTTCACGATGGTGTGGGTGTTCCCATATGGTGCTATAGAGTTGAAGCATGATGGTGAAGTCCCATTCAAGGTGAATGGTCAAAGGGTGAAACACTACATGGGAAACACTGAGAAAGTAAAAGTGGTTAAAGAATTGAGCCTTGGTGAAGTCTGATTAACCAAGAAAATTGCAGTGTGCTGCAATGTTAAATCAGGCACTGCATGGGAGGAAACCCATGGGGATGGTAGGTGAAATTTAAGTATCCAACCTAGCCATATCATGTCTCAACATTAAATCATGCGATGCATGGGAGGCAACCTATGTTTGGTACTTATTTTAGTATATGGTAACTTGTGTCTTCACTGTGTAGGATTGGAGATTTCAAGAATAAACCAAAAAAAAATTGTGGTACCAGGCCATACGAATCCAAGAGTTGTAGGAAGCTGGTACTTAAACTAATATATGGGTATTTGGTTTCATGAGTCATCACAACTCTCACAACAAGTCGTAGTCAGTGACTATGACTCGTCACTACTCGTAACCAGTCCCAACATCGCGGGCCTAGTGGGTCGACCCAGTTTGGTACCCATTATTTAAAAAGTGGAAATTGACCCAAAATGATCCCCATTCTCAATTTTGAACCCGGTGAATCCCTCCATTCCTTTCATCATCTTGACCAACTCATCAAAACTCAAAATTCATCCTTTACACTTAAAGTCTACTAAGAAAAAGCTCCCAAGGTTGATAATCTCAAGAATTAGGGCATGAAAGCAAAAATTTAACATTTAAAGAATCCAAAGCAATCAAACAAGTGAGTATTTTATGTTTAAATTCCTAGATATTAAGTTAATGCTTCCATGTCTAAATTATTTGGGGTTTTGAGTGAAATATATATGCATAAAACTAGTAAGCCCTATTCTTTAACATTTTTGCAACATGATGTAACAATGGGAAGTAAATATGAACTTTGTGCTTAAAATTATTGAGTAGGGATGAAGTAGAAATTTTGGTGATTATTCTAATGTGTAATGTCGTGTTGGGGAAGTGTAGCGGGATCAATCCCTCTAAATACAATGGCTATGAGACACGTTACAACTCGTACTACAATAAAAATGACCTATAAGAAAGGGAAATATGGTCCCACAAAGTCCAAATCTTTTCCCAATTGATCTTTTAGGACTGGAAAAATCCGATCGCGCCCCATCCTAACAGGCTCTGCCGGTAAAGGTCATTAGCAACGAGTCCAATAAACAGATCCTTAATACCCTTTTGTAATGGAAAAAAATCTAGTCATAATTGCCTTTTAGTGACGTTATATCTTGTCCCAATCTACAAACTAATTGATTTTAACTATTCTTTTGCGGCAAGAAATCTCGTCGCAAATAGACTGACTACCTTGTCATAATTGTTTTTTAGCGATGGTATTTCTTGTCTCAAATAGACTAACGAACTCATCGTAATTATCTTTTTTCTATGATCAATCATGTCCCAAATGGACTAACTACCTTGTCATAATTATCTTTTAGCGACGGTATTTCTTGTCTCAAATAGACTATCTCATCGTAATTATATTTTCGCGATGGTATTTCTCATCTCAAATAGACTAACTACGTGGTCATAGTTATCCTTTAGCGACAAGCAAAATTCTTTTCCTAGATCAACCCTTAAGGACAAGACACATTCTAGTCGTAGATCAACAATTAAAGATGAGCAATATTTCTTGTCTCTAATTCACCACAAACAAGCCTAATATCACAAAATAATAAATTTCATCAAATAAATACCAAATTGCTATTGAGAATCTTGATACAAAAACATGATATATAATTAGAGACCAAAATACTTAGTTAACATCCCATGATATTTATTTCACAAAAGACATAGTTACCATCCCGATCAAGCTAGAGTATCGTACAAAATTTTTCATAACATTTGAATACTTAGAAAAAAAATAATCAAGTTACTCCAGTTTATACTGTTTAATTAAGTCATCAACTTTTAGTTAAAATTGCCAGCTTCCATCACAGGGCGAAAAAATAATCAAATCCTCGACTTTCAATTCCTACTGTTTCACCTAAATCAAGTAACTCCTATAGCAGTAAAGCAAAAATTTAGTACATCTCTTCACCTTATATGCTTGACATAAATCAAGTAAGTAATATATAAAAGTATAAAATTCAATTTTTAAACACTCAAGTGCAGAGAATCTCCAGAAGATGAAGAAATAATTATTTGTTCAATGTATATTACAACAAAGAACTTTAATTTGATAGTTTCATTATACTGTATAATCAATTTAGATAATCCAAGTATCGCCCAATATGTACATCATATCTTCACACTAAGCATAATCTAATATTTCAATAGTGAACAAGAGAGCGAGTTCAAGAGTATACACAAACCTTAGTAGCAGTCACAACTTTAAGATGAACACAGTTCTATCAGGGCCGCATCTATTCTACTTCAATAAGAAAAAAAATAGCATTCAGAGAAAGAAATGGGGAAGGAAAGGTAAATGACCAGTGGTAGACTCAAAGGATCAAGAAGAAAAAGCAAAAACCACTAGCAACAACAAAAACAACAACAACAATTCCAGCCAAAAACATATAAATCCAAAGCTCCACAAGCTTCTCAGAATGCAGAAGTGCGTGATCAGTTTAAAAATAAAGAACAAAGGTATTGTGTGATATGAACAAAAAATTTTTTTAAACACGGGTACTGTGTGTTCTCAGGTTTAACTTTGGAATTTTTCCATCAAGGTCTATCACTATTGCATAAGTAACTGCATGGAGAAGATTGATCTGGAATAAATATATAACTCACCTAAGTAGAGTGAATTTCATAGTAGTCTAAGCTATACTAAAGAATGATTTATTGCATTGACAATCAACAATTCTGGTCTATGCAAGGAGGAGAATGAATCCGTTGTAAATTTATTTTTTGTGCATATTGTACTATCAACTATAATATGGGGTAAAATGACCTTGATGAAGAAGTTGCATGGTGCAGTGCCCCACATGAAAGGTACAAGCTCTATATAAAGCAGAACTTTATGGATTGACATTGGCAGGAATAGTATGGCAAAAGAGAAATCTTCAAGCAAACACAAAAGGGCTGCTTAAAAATTAACAATACTGTCCAAACTTGAGCCGAAACAAGTTGAAGGATAGTTGTAAAAAAATGATATCAGTCATCATCACTGGAAATAATAAATATTGGAAAATAATGAACAATATTTCGTATAAAATTGACTTTAGTCATGCAAAATAGCTCAATTAGTTCTTTGTTTTTACTAAGAATCTATCTACTTATACATCAATGAAAATTAGTTTCTCAACTCATCGTTAAGATCATCTATATGATAAACATCAGTAAATGATGAATACAAAGAGGCAGGCAAAACAGCACCTACTACTCTGAACATAATACTTTTCTTTGGTCGGTATTGCTTTGAAAGACCCATAGAAGAAGTTCATTTCATATGTATTACAAAGGGTTTTTGCTAAACTATAATTATAGTTAGTAATTCCTAATTAATTTACTCTCACTGATATGCACACACACACCCCTCTACAAAGATAGTCACATGCACAATACAAGCAACAAAAACACACGTACTCCCTAGATTAGAATTCTGATCACTAGAAGCCTCTCTCACAATTTATATACACACAATACACTAACACAATACACAGACCACCCCTACTGATCTGCACACACACACCCTTCCATCAAGATATTCACACGCACAATACATGTAAAAAGAATATACATACTCCCCAGATTTTCCTTCAACACAACACACCCATATATAATACACGCATAGAGGAATATAGGGGAGGGGCATTTTTGGATTCATCACTTTAATTCCACTCTCTCACACACACTAGAAAGGAGTAGACAATAATATAACAGACATCACTCACATGGGTTGAGAAACATATGAGATTAGAAGGCAGAAAATAGATAAAATTAGGGTGAAAAGAAGAAAAAAAAATCACAGTTAAGGGAGCTCAGATTTCTAGAAAAATCTTGCTAAAAAATAAATCACAATAATTAGATGCTACAGACACAAACCACTTGCTACAGTTCATGCATCCTACATTTCTCAAACCAATATAATAAATATACATAAGAGAGTAAGAAGGTATATGGTTACCACTTGTATCCCTGACTTGTGGTTTTTGAGCAATGAAGAATTCTTTCATTTTCCTTATTTCTTTCATCTCATCGTCTAAGGTAGACAAACGATCATTCAAGGATTTGTTTTTCTCATTCAAGTATTAGTTTCCTTTTGAGTAGAATGTAATGTGGACAATAATTCAGCCTGGGAGGAAGTGCCACCTTTTAAGTCTTTCTACATTACTCCACCCCCAAAGGAAACAACATGGCTATGATTTTGAGGCCCCGAACACTTTTCAACAATCTCTATGCTAGATAAAGATGGGTCTGCATTCACTGTTTATTCTATTTGAACTTGCAAAATATAGAATGAAATATGTTCTATCATTATTCCATATAATTTCAAATAACTAATATACATAGTAAATTTACCAAATGCATAGGTTTTTGAAATGTTTCAGGTCCAACAAGCTTGTTATCTTTCTTTTAACTCTCATAGAAAATAGTCCCAACATCTGGTGGATTTCCATCTTTCCCCCCTTTTACATCAAAGACAAACATGTCAAATAACACCTCATAAATAAATATTTAGGAAGATAAATTTATGATAATACCTTTTCAAAAATAAAATATTGAATAGGATTGCTACCCATGTGATGATGCATCATCAACTTCGCTCGGTTTGCTGCATTCCTTTGATTTTTCTATTATATTTGTAAAATAATAAGCTAACTTGTAAAAATACAAATAAAAATTGTAAAACAAAAGGAATTTTCATAAATTCCCATGAGGAAATCTATCTCAAAACTTGTGACTTGCAACAAATAATAGTACTTGCATACCTAAAAAGCTTCAGAAGAGAAATGTTCTTTTACGAACCACTCCTACTTTTTTTTATCTATTCCATATGGCTTATTCTTCAGAGCTTGTTGAAGTGACTTATTCTTCATATATTTTCCATATAAGTATCCTCTCCATTTGTTCCATAACTCATTCATCCATCTCAAAATATGTTCACGATGATCACTCGGTTCAACACCCTTAAATTTATCCTACAATAATCAAAATATGGGATAAGTTGATGCATTGCAAATACTATCAAAATTTTTTTAGCAAGAAAGGACCAGAACATGAACAATATCATGAGCTCAAATTTTATAAGAATAAGCAGAGCTGTTATAGTAAAAAAAGAATCTGAATCAGTAGATATGTTAATTACCTTAATAGTTGCCCATACGTTGTTCAATTTTTCTTAGCTAATATCACTCCATGATGATACTACCAATGGACATATATTACGATCTCGAATAATTTTTTCCAAATGCCTCAAAATAGTTTTCTATTTTTTTCCAATTGTTTGATTATTGTAAAAGGTTAATTTTAGCTTTTCTCTGATTTTAAGTGAAGCAACATCTTTGCACTTATTGCTACCTCAAACTCTTTTAACCTTTCCAGGATTAGATGAACCTACAGTTGTACAATTTGGTAGAAACTACAACAATCAAATTTAGTTCAACAAATTAATAACATATAAATTCAAAATATAACCTTTTAAACATTTTGAGTGTGTTGTATGACTTGATCAATGGATTGAGGCAATGAAATATTGGCTTGTATATCCTCTTTATCAAGAACAAAGGGATCTCTATCCATTCTTCACATTACTTTACTAGAATGCATGGTAGAACTTAAACTTGTGATTTTATATGGAGTTTGCACATGTTGGTTAGTATAGAGGGTGCTCTTACTTAAAGAGTCCACTTTTTTTTTCAGAAACCCCTAAAAAGGAGCTCAAATATCTAGGTCTTTGCTCTAGTCCCTTTTATATAGCACCTGGAACAAAAAAATATATCATAAAAGATCATCAAATACATATAGTAAGGCTTTAAAACTTCAGCGATAGCTACTACCGAAGAAGATGATTTGATGAAATCAATGCAACTATTTGATATTTACATTATACAATTGATTCTCTAGTAAGACTATTATTTATTAATAATAATAGTGTTAATGATTGTCATGTGTAGTGTACAAAGAAAACATGATCTTTTTCAAATTGCTTGGTAAAGAAAGCTTAGTCAAATATGGTGTTCATAAATTAAGAGTTGCAAAGTTATACTTTGCAGATGAGGGAGATGTTGTTTTATGAAGATCTGCAAGGGATTTTGGAGAGAGTACATAGGGAGATACATGCATCTTTTGTATGGTTATCCCAGCAAGTATTTTCACATACACCAACTTTAATAGTATATGTGATAATACTTTTCGCTAATTATAGTGTTCATTCTATTGAAGAAATTCTTCTATTTCTGCTACACCTCCACCACTTATAGAAACTGAATCTACTTTAAAAATAGGGTCATGTCAATAAAAATTTGATTCATCTACGATTAGGACAGTTTTGGTGTCTTCTTCAAGTGGAAAAAATACTTCTATTGGTAGAGTCAATGAAGAACATATGAAAGTCTAGAAAACTTAATAGTAATAAATTATCTACTACAAATGTACACAACTTGGGGACCGATATTTTTTGAATACTTTTCTTAATACCATTCTGTTTCTCTTGTTGAAGCACAGTTTCCATTCCTATCATAACTAAAGAATCTATATACTAGCTTAGTAATTTGAGTTGCAGCTGTTTCAAGTCATATTTAAGATGTTGTATCTTTTCTGTATCCCCTCTATATTCTCCTTATTCAGTTATTTTAGATATGGTTTCAAATCCTTCAAATTCTACCAAACACTTTGAAGCTTACACTTATTAGAACTTCCACCCTAATTAGTCTAAACTGATGCCATAAATATATCATGATTTACCAATACTTTAAAGACTCTAAATAGAGTTTTAGTGAGAATCACTTGTACATGCATATCTAATAGAATGAAGAGTGATCAAATATAAAGTGAATTTTATATCAAGTACTAAGTGACCATATTAAAGCATCTACTCTTCATTTTCCCTAGCTCTATCAATCCTACTATCAATTCTACAGAACCAAGCTATTTGTTTGCCTCAAACCCCCTACCCCCCATAAGCATGAAAATCTCATTATCAAGAGGTGGTTCTAGAAGGCCACTATTATGTTGTAAAGTACATGTATGAGTTGAAGGCTCATGGGATCAATTATTAATAGACGAACTCCAGTGGACCCTTTTCCTTTCACATAAAAATTACAACAATCAAATTTACTTCAACAAATTAAGAACATATGAATTAAAAATATACCTTTTTCAATATTTTGAGAGTGTTGGATGACTTGATCAACAGATGAAGGCAATGAACTATTGGCTTGCATATCCTCTTTCTCAAGAATCAAGGAATCTTTATTAATTTTTTGCTTTTATTGATTAGAAGGCATGGTGGAACTTGAAATTGTGATTTTAGATGGAGTTTGTACATCTTGGTTTGTACAGAGGGTGCTCTTATTTAAATATTCCATCTTTTTTCAGAAATCCCTACAGAGGAGCTCAAAGATCTAGCTCTTTGCTCTAGTCCCTTTTCTATAGCACCTGAAAGCAATAAAAATATCATTAAAGTTTATCAAATACATAGTAGATTTGAGAAAATACAACATATTTGAACAAATACTTACTTGTTTCAAATTCATAAGTGTACTTCTTACCTATGGTTTTCATTCCATGACTAACAGACATGGTGGAGTATTTATGCCCTTTATCCTCGACCCATCCCTATAGAACCTAGAGAAATAAATCATATTTGATACTTTAGCATTTAAATTCATATGAATCTATGGCCCATAACTTTACCATATGTGTGATCGTTGAAGACATCTTTAGTTCATAGCCTAGAATATCAATAGCAACCTGATTTTAATCGGTATATAAAATATCTTACCTGTTTCAATATCTTGGAGGTATTGCTTGACAACATTACTAGATTGAGTAAATAAACTCTTAGTTGACATATTATCTTTCTCAGATAAAGATCTAAGTCCTCGTTCTTATCCTTTTTCTATAACACCAGGCGCAACAAATGTATACATAGTACTCTTTCTAGTTGATCCAACCTCATTTTCAATCTTCAATCGTCTTGAACCTGTAAAACAACCAAAAGTAAAAATATGAATATAAAAAAAATGTGGGATGATATAGTAATACAGGAAACCATCATAAATGTCATAAAAATGTCTAACAACATAATTAATATTTTAGATAACCAAAACAGTACTTTATTAGTTCTTTCTCATTTTTTTGTGATGGACTTCCTAACTTTACAATATCATCATCCACTTTTTCCAATTTCTCATAGGAATCATGAAGTTGACTCTTCCTTACTACTTTCCAACCTTTGTTGGAATTATCATTAACATAAGCCACTTGAGATGCTTGGTCCGCTAAAACAAATGGTTCATTTGTTTTCAAAAATCTACCTAGATTAACAGTGACGAAGTCATACTCATCTTTTTTGACTCCCTTTACTTCATCATACACATCAAACCAATTACATCAAAATAAAATCACTCTTCTGTCTAGTACAAATTGTAACTCAATAACCTCTGTTAAAACACCACAGTAATCAACGTTCTCACCAGGAGTACCATTATCGCCAACTACAATAACACCATAATTCTTATTTCTTAAATTTTTATCATAATATTCTATATAAAGCCTATATCAATTAACAATATAACCATTGCAATGTGTCAAATATTTGGTAGGACTGCGTGAAAGTGAAAGAAGATGTTCCATGATCTGACTATTATCTCTTTTATGCAATTGTGCGACCTATGAATAAGATTGCACTGAATACTTAAGAATGAGTAATATAATATTAAGATATTAAATTTAATGGTTATGTATTTTTTTACTACCCTATATTTTAACCATTTAATTGATTGTCGGTTCCATTCATCATAAGATAAGTGTTGAATAGTATCCTTATGAGTTTGTACAAATTCTCTACAAAATTAAAGTGAATCACAAATCTCAAATAGAAAGGAAATTACCCTACGGGAAATAATAAAAATGATTCTACATGTGTTCTTCCTATACTTGAGATACGGAAAGGCTTCATCACAATTCTTCAATATGTATATATGTGCTTGTTCCAAATCATCGGCCTCAATCTCACATAGATCTTTAGCTGCCAAAGTTTTTATAGGTTGATAAAACATAGATAAACCTTCATCAGATTCTTTTAAACCCCTATCATAATTTTTATCAGGCCGATTAAATTTTGTGTCAATTCTATGCAAGTGCCTTGAACACAAGGTCATACACTCAATTGCAATGTAGCCCTCTACAATAGAATCTTCAGGGAATGCCCTATTACCAATGAGAGATTTCAAAAAATACAACCATCATTCCATAGGATACATCCCTCTATAATGAATAGGATCGACAATCTTAGCTTCAGTAGATAAATGAATAGACAAGTGCACCATGACATTAAAAAGTGAAGGAGAAAAGACCTTTTCTAACTTGAAAAGTTTTATGGTAATTTTCACTTCAATATGTTCCAAATCATTAGTTCTCAACTCCTTGGATCCAAGAACACTAAAAAGTAAGATAATTCAATAAGTGGTTCATACACTTCTTTCGACAATATACCACGAAGTTCAAGAGGGATTAGATGTTGTATAAGAACATGACAATCATGACTTTTCAACCCATATATCTTGTGATCTTTTAAGTTCACACATTGAGAAATATTAGATAAAAAACCATCAAGCACTTTCCGATTCTTTAAGAAAAGACAAAATTTGTGTTTATCTTCAGGAGGCAATGTGTAGGATGCAGTTGGAACTTTAACTTTCTCCCCTTTTTGGATGAGGTGCAATTCTGGTTTAATGTTCATCTCTTGCAAGTCTAATCGATTGTTAATTGTATCCTTAGTCTTTCCTTTGACATTCATAAATGTCCCTATAAAAGACTTACATATATTTTTTTCAATATGCATAGTATCCAATTTATGTAGCAATAAGAGACACTCCCATTATGGAAGTTTTAAAAAGATAATTTTCCTGTTCGAGTTATCCTTTCAAACTTTATGTGATATCTTCTTTCTTTTCTTTAGATCTCTTGATAATTTTTGCCCTTCAAGATCTTGTACTTGATTAAGTATCTCTTATCATAACAATTTTTTGCGGTGGCATTTTCTCTTCTGTACCATCAAAGGACTGCTTTTCATGTATCTATTTGAGACTAAGAGAAAGGTAACACCGATGACCAAAAAAGCACTACTTCTTACTGTTAGCCAACCAAATTGAGGAAGTGTCTTTGTTGTAACACAGCCATGCTAATTTTCCTTTGGTACTCCATCCAGATAAATTTTCATATGGTGGAAAGTCATTGATGGTCCATAACAAAGTGCATGCAATAGAAAATTCTATTTAGTTGATGCGTCATAGGTCTCAACACTTATTTCCCATAACTCATTCAATTTTTCTATCGAAGGATGAAAATATATATCAATTGCATCTCCTGGACTATTTGGACCAGGAATAAGCATTAAAATAAAATAAAATTTTCTTATTTCATACACAACCAAGGTGGTAAATTATAAGGAATAAGAACAAGACAAATTCTATGTGGGGTTTTTGAATTTCGAAATAGCTGAAATCCATCACTAGCTTGTCCAAGTCTAACATTACAGGGCTCGGTAGCAAATGAAGGATAATGTTCATCAAGTGACTTCCATTCCATTGAATTAGTTAGGTTCCTCATTATCCCATCATCAAGTCTTTTATCCTTATGACATGTCATTAGAGTAGATGTCTTTGAAGACATAAAGAACCTCTGAAGTCTAGGCTTTAAGGGAAAATATTGTAAACTCTTTGTTACTATCTTTTTACCTGTTTGTTCCTTGTTTCTCCGCTATGGGTATCTATTTTCCTTCTAGATGCACCATAAACTTTGCAAGAATTGAGTGAACTATCCTCCTTCTAGTATAACATGCAATCATTAGTGCAATCATTTATATTCTTGTGAGAAAGATGGAGTTCTTAAATTATTTTCTTTGCCTCAGAATATGAGTTTGGCAAATCAGCACCATCAGGCAACAACTTCTCTTTCAAAATTTTCAATAACATTGTAAATGATGCATTACTTCAACGACCCATACTTTTGATGTAAAGCAATTTAATCAAAGTGGAAAGCTTTGACGCTTTTGAATTTTGATACAGTGGCTGCTCAAAATCGTTCAATAGTTTGTAAAATTGTTTTGCTATAACATTTGCCTCTTCCTCAATAGAATTAGTGTGTGCAGGTCCACCATCAATATTAGGATAAAAATATCTCAATAATTCTCATACTTACTCTTCACTCTCACATTCTTCCACTTCATCATCATATTCATCTTTAGATTTAGATTCAGATAACGGTTCACCCAAGCGTTCTCCATGGTGAAACCAGAAAGTATAATTCTGAACTATTCAATGTACTTTTAAATGTCTCAATTATTGTATGTGGTCCTAAAGTTGTATTGCAACATTTGTTACATGGACATCGTATTTTATGTTCTTCTCTTATTTTTTGAAAAGCATAATTCAAAAACTTTTTCACCCCACTTTTGTAGATTTCACTGTCACGATCATTAATAAGTTACATCCATTGCTTCCTAGGTTCCACAACCTTGTAAAATACATAAAACATTAGACTAAGAAAAATTAAATTATAAAAATTATATGTAAAGATTCTTATCAAAACCAACATCACTAGTAAGCTACCTGATAAAGTTATCATTAAGGACCTCAGTAGAAGAATTATCTTACAACTAATAATCTATAAAAAAAATAATGCCCATCTTTACAAAAAGGTTTCCTTTTATTGACCAATTGTAGAACCAAATGACACCCACATAAGAAGTCAAGACAACGGTATGCTTTTTGGTGTAGAAAAAGACTTATTGAAAGGGAACAAAACCATCATTGGAGGAGAAATAAGAAAACGTAAGGAATATTTGTACAAAATAGAAGACAGAATAGGAATTTGATTTCCCTTAGAAAATTAAATTTATTATAGAAATTCCATAAAGGATTATCACTAGCCTTAACTAAAAGTCCCACTATATGGACAAAGTCATAGGTACAAAGCCCCTGATATTGTTGTTCATTTGATGTTATCTCAACAAACATCTACTTTAGCATCTCATTTTCAATACTTTTGCATATTTAACTCGCACATAGGTGGATGCATCGAGTATCCCTCTAATTACAACAACAATATACCCACATAGTAATTCTATATCAAAAAACTTTTTTCTATTTATTACATCATGAGTGGAGTTTAAAGACTTCATTAGTTCTTATAATAATTGAAATTGGACCTTATTGAAGATTTTTTGAGCTATATTTGAGGTACTTGTGTGTTTTATCAGCAAATGAAAGAACGAGATGAAGCATTGTCAAAAGAGGTCCGAAGCCTAAAAAGTAAGATTCAAGAGCTTGAACAGTTAGCAAGGGGACGGGGACTTGCAGGAGTGTTAAATTTTAGATCTATCTTGAAGTTTTGGTAGAGAAATGATCAGTTCTTTTTCTCATTCTTTTTATCCAAGACTCATGCCTTTCGTAAACCAGAAGCCTTGTGTTCTAAAGTAGTTTTCTAGAAATTTTATTTCATGTGATCAATATTGTGAGGTTATAAAGAAGTTAAAGAAGTAGCTCAACTTGGTTTTACAAATAAGAGGTGAGAACTTCCCTCTCTCTTCTTTAAGAGATAAGTGAGTGACTTAACACCCAAAAAAATGACTCTATACTCTAGCTTGACAAAATGGTAGAGCAATAAGTTAAAAGATCATTTATTTACCAAATCACAAATTTAGATTCCTTATTGGTCTACATTTTACAGAAATGTCTCCGGTGCTCTCAATTCCCCAATTAACAATTCATTCATTCACCAAATCACTCAACTATGAAATGATATATCAATCCTCTAAATTCATTCCACTCTTATCAGTTCATTAACTATAATCCTATTCATTTCAATTTCTAGCGGAGTATCTTCCAAGTTCATTACAGTTGAACATCACTGCTTAGATATTGGCCTTAAATCCTAGTCACAAATCCTACCTTTGAGACTCAAGATAAACCTAATTGTAAATACTAATCCAAAGCATAGATTGCTTTAAGTAGTACAATATAAAAATTCCACTGTACTTAGTTTAGATCGTAAATTAAGATAACACAAACGGCAACATGAAAAATCTGAGGCAACATGACAAACTCAAGATCCTGAAAAAGCTTCACGGAAGATACAAATTAAAGGACAGATTATTTCATGACATACCATCAGTGCACATTAGTCAAAACACATGGTTGGAGTCCTATTATTAAACCACTATGGGCAAGAGTAAGGCCACAATACAACTAGGCAAGCATAAGACCAAAACAATTTCAGCTGGTAGAGCATAACCAGAAAACATTGGAAAGAACTTTTGGCGAAAGGGGAACACCTGTTATAGCACTATGAATTTACATTACCACCATTATGTTTCATTTACATTATTTTCTTTTGTTTCAACCAACTTTTTCTATCTAAAGGATGTCCATAGTTCCACAAGTGACTTAGTCAAGAATTATCTGAATTAAAAATAGGTATAATGACACTCACTGCCCCCTTCAGACTGGAAATCTCTCAACTGGCTACAAGACCATAATGTGCTAAAACTCCCACAATTTATTCACATCCACATCTTAGAAAACAATAATAATCGATAGAGTGTGTCCCACATTAGTTAGGGAAGGACTGGTGGTCTGCTTTATTATACTTGTTCTTTCGTCACAAACTTAACTTCTTGGGATTGAGGTAGGCTCAACTGGCATATCTTTACATCACTTATTTTGATTTGGATTCCCTGTCCTGCAAATTGGGAAATGGACTTAGGCAATCCTTCTCTTAGTTATACCTAATTACCACATGTCTACAACAATATACTCGATGTAATCCCATGCATAGGGTCTGAAAAGAATCAAATATACACAGACTACACTCCCTCTACCTTTACCCACATATCTTAGGCGCAATCAAGTTATTTGATGAAACAACACAGAACCTAAAACTTGCACTAACAGTACACAAAAGTAAAGTAGGAAAAAAAAGCCCTTTAACTCCATAAACCTATGTGTTTAGTTGACCAATCCCATCAAACAACAACAAAAATCAAGAAAACCAGAAACACCTATGTCAGAAAAAATCCCAATGGTCACCACACAACCATCAAAATTTTAACAAAATCCAAGTTCAAACTAATTAGCTGAAGGGTTAACATAACAAGAAACAAATAAAGATAAGGGAAAATAAAAAAAGTAAGAGCCTTATAACGAAATAGTACTTCAATGCCACCATGAAAACACAATTAAGAAGAGCTTTATAGTGCAACCCCACTGTGAAAAATTGAATATTTTGAAAAGCGTGTGAAACAAAAGTAATAAATAAGAAGTCCAATTTAGGTTTACCTCTATAAAATTGGTTGGTCCAGCCAATGTCGACGATGTACTGGTCGCGTATGGCTGCCATAGAGAGGATTGAACGATAAGCAATTAATTTGTTACCTTAATTTATTTTTTAGAATTTTTATTAAAAGCTAAGTAAAAAGGAATTAGCGCCTATTAATTAGTTTAGTGAAATAAAATAAATTATTAAAATTTTAAAATTTTATTTTGGCATTAGTTTTTCCCGCTCAAAGATCCTAATTTAAATTTGGGACCAGTTAAAAAAAATATTAGGGTTCAAATTTTGTACCTTTGTAATAAAATATAATATTAAGGATCAGAATTTAATCTCGTCCTAATAAGTATACTTTTAGCGACCAAATTATTGACTCGTCCCTAAATGTTGGTCTTAAATAGACCTTTTTCTTTAATATCGTACAGTCACATAATAAGTCATTATGAGACTCGTAACCACTGGTAACATGGATGATTAAAAGAATGTGGATTCTATTAATATTATGAATCACCTCAGTGAGTCATAGTCACAATATATGACTTGGGGGAAGGATTCATAATGACTGGAAAGGAGTGTGTATCATAAGATTGTTTTTGGTCAGCTAATGAGTGTTAGTAATAAGTCGTAGTATAATATTATGACTCATTAGGAGGACTCATTACCTGACCAGTGAATAACTAAGTAGGTATTTATCCATATTACAAGTCTCCTAACGACTCATAATCAATGTGTACGACTGTACCCTTGTGTCATAATGTGCCTAGTAACTAATACACTAACACCAAATTCATTTGTTTTTCTTTCGTTCTCTTAGTAATCACTAATGGGTTTCTTCAACAGGTACCAATGGCACCAAAAATTGATCCATCAATAAAGCAATCAACCAATAAGGAACCCTCAAAAAATCTTGCCCCAAAAACTAATTATCGGCTAATGAATGAGTACACCGATGAGTCAAGCAACTAAGTCAAGAAATATCCATTGGCAGGGCAGGTGGATCCAAGGGAGAAGCATCTATAAGGTGCAAAAACAACCTCAAGGAGGTAACACTACCCAGGACAAGGTCGAGGGTAAAAAAATCCTAGAAAATCACAATTTCACTCACCATCCTAGTTTGATGATGATGGAAAAAATGATGACAATGAGCAATCTGGTCCCGAGGAGGAGATTTTTGAGGGGAATGAAGGACCTAAATCTAAAGAAAAAAGTGAGAGCGAGGAGTGTGATATCTTCATTAAAAGGCATCTACCATAACCACCTTCTACGCCACTGTCCATAGAACCCTCTCTAGTGCCCAGCATTAATGGTGGGGTTACCCTAGAATGAAGGTCATATTTAATAAAGGTATTGCCATTAACACTTCCATAGAAAATCCATAGAGAGGGATCTATTTAGAGAAAGAGCATATGACCATAGGCATGTTTCAGATGCCTGAATTTGATGCATGATTTAGGAAATATAACTTTGATTGGATGACCACAGCTTTAGGCTATTCAGTCCTGCACTAGTATATGATTTCTATGCAACATAACAAATAGAGCTCAGAAGGTCATATCCATAAGGAAAGTTATGGAAAGGTAGTGACCTAGTGAATATTGTGATGATCAGAGGTTTTTATGTGAACATCTTCACTTAGACTATTTCTAGAATATTAAATGGACCAGAGTTCCAGCTACCAGTAATCACGGCTGAAATTAACTTTCACATGGAGAAAATGCAAATAATTGAGAGAAAGCAAATCAGCACAAAGGATAAATTGATTCACTTTCGGTGGATGTAAGGTCTTATTGTGTTTTATTAAGAAAAATTTAATTGGGTAGTTAGAGGACAAGTAAATACTTCATAGCAAATTACAAAGGGTAGCCTGAACTTCGCATTAAGGTTGCGGTGGACACTTGTGTGGTGTAGGTTATTTCCTACATCTGGAGATAATGTACTTATTTAGACCACATGACTTTAATAGAAGATATTATGGTAGGCTATGAACTATATGTAGCTTAATTGATTGCGAGATAGATACGAGATTAGGTGATGGGAACTGACGCAGTTCTGACATTTTCTTGTTTATTTATATGAATATGTTTGGATGCAGGAGAGCCAAAAATTATAATATAACCCCCACTGGATGAATTTCTCATATTCCTTCACCTACTTAACAATACAAACCCCATTTCCAAGGATGCAAAAATAGGAGCAACAATAATTAGATAGACATTTGAGGCCAGACAACATAAGACTGATACTAAAGGGTTCAATGACATAGATAAAACTCTAATGAAGACTGCTCGATTAGATCCTCAAATCTCAACTAATGCAGAAGACACCTCTTAAAGCCCGATTCCTCCACCTACTAAAGCACCACAACTATGTACTGGTAGATCGATTCCTGCTGATTATGCATTGGTGCTATACTTGTTCCTATTTGAGTTAAGAAAGAGACTAGGTATGGTAGAGGCAAAAGTGAGGTTGATTTAATCAAGATTAAAGCCTTGGTAAAACTAGGATAGTAGATGAGATAAGAGTACAGAAGACACGATTTGATGGGTTTGAGCAGTGTATCAACCTAAGGTTAGAGGGGATTTAGTCGCCCAATTTAGTTGGAGTACAGGATGAGCTCAAGAAGGATGTTGAGGATTTACATGAGAGACCATCACTGCCTATGCCTATTATTAAGGAGATCGATAAGAAGGTTGAAGTCAAGGATATTTGGGCTATTGGAGATTCGACCCCACAACGAGTAATGTTGATACTGGTGAGAGAAGAATGAAGAAAAAAATAGAAAGAGGGAAGATAATAATAATGTTAAGGTTGCGAAAGCAGCCAATATTCAAAGTGAGTGGGACCACAGAGAAGGGTCTGAGAGATGGTGGCAAGGGATAGTAGTTCCTGAACTACAGACGTTGTTTATTTAAGCAGAAGTCCAGGCACACATCCTGAGCTAATACTGAGTGCATAAGCCACAACCATTATTACTACTAATTTGAGTGCCCCAATCACCCCTAGGTCCACTGATGATGAGAGTGAGTCTCGTACTAAGGCCCCACATACTAATACTATGTGAGCTGTGCCTAGTGCACCCAAAAATATTGTCGACCCTCATCCTTACTTTATTTATGCACTGGGGATAGTGTATAATCATTATTTAGGGTTAGGGGTGGGGGTGTATTACATAGCCATCGCGGCTTTTGTTGTCCTATTTCTTTTAACATCGGTTGTGATTTGAATATGAAACCAGTAAGTTTTGCTATGTTTTTGTGTTTTGAGATATTTTGTGTGATGTTTATTTAGGAAGAAATTTTGTATCCAAGGCAGTTGAAGTTGTTTGAGAAAATTATACCCCTCCTAGATTGTGCTAAATTTGTTAAAATTGTTTGAGAAAATGATACCCCTCCTACAAATTTTGACAACTATGTGATTGGGTATGTGTGTGACCATTGTGAATCTAGTAATGACATTAGGATTAGGTATGAAGGTGAATAGTTACATGAACTAGATAGGGAGTAACTAAAAATATGACCTTGTACAATGTGTATGTGAGGCATTACTTAGTTCCTGATATGTGGAATCCAAAACTTGTTTGGTTAGTCTTACCTAGGTTTTAGGATCTTCAATTAGGAAAAGATCATAGGCCGTTTCTCAAAGAAGTCCACTTTAGCTTAAATAACCAACCAAATGCGAATCAGAATCCCTTGATCCTGAATTTGAGACTTAATGGACCAAATTTTTTTGTTTACACCAATTCATCTTCTTATTTTAATTGTAATGAAACTATTTTCATCCCTAGCCCTCCTTGGACACTATGCACCTCAACTCAGGTAAATTGCCTAAGTTGAGGGTGTCTATTACAAGGGTGCACAAGGAAAAGTAGGCATAAAGAAGGGGTACAGTGTAAATAGAAAAGAAAGTAGGGTTAGGTGTGGTAGAAAAGGAAAACTAAGAAAGTTGTGAAAGATAAAAATAAAAAAGTTATGAAAAATAAGAGGAAGAAAGGAATAAAAGGTTGCACCCAATCTAAATAAGTAGAAAAAAGAATAAAAAGGAAGAAATAAGGGTGGATTGAAAAAAAGTTAGAAAATAAGTAGACTCGAAAGTAATTACAGTGCCAAGAAGGCTTAATCACTAAAAATTCCCCAATATATCATACCATCCTAAAGCCTATGTTACGATCCAAATAAATTCCTACTATAATCCTAACCCGACTGTCTAAAAACTAAGGCAAAGAAAATAAGGGCAAGCCTATTGCATTCTATGCAAACTGTGGAACTTCTTTGTAAGAGCAAACACCTCTTGAATATACCTGTATTATCATGTGTGATCTATGTAAGTGAATGGGACTTCTTTGATTGTGAGGGTACATGGGCCACGTTGTTAGACTACTTACCTGTTCGGGTAGTGTGACTTATAGATATGCCTAGTTATTTGTAGATAATGTAATGCCATCACTTTATTGCCTTGGTTTATGTTATTGTAATTCATTTGTATGCACAGTTGGTTTTGAAAGTGTAAAAATAGGAAAGGGTAATGTCTTTTAAGTCGAAGTTAATAATTTACTGCCAAAAGTATCTTAGGATTTTCTTGTTGAAGCATCATATTTGTTTTTGTTTTGTGTGTTTGCCTGAGGACATGCAAATGTTCTAAGTTAAGGGTGTTGATGTGCCACCGTTTCATGGCACATTCAATTTTTAAAATGGTGAAATTAAGCACTGACTTAGGTTATTTCATCGAATATGATGGTTTTTTTGTATGTATTGCAGGAAAATTAGGTTGGAAGTGGACCGGATGAAAATGGAAAAAAATTCTCAAAAAAGATGAAGTACTTTTCGGTAGACAAGTCATAAAGTCAACTTACGACTAGTAGCTAGACTCGTGAGGATAACAGTAAGAAAATCTTAGTCTAGGAGAGAAGTAATGGAAGACTACGAATTTTAAGATCAAAGTATGACTAATAGTGTGGAGTCTTGCTATGACCAATGTGCAAAGTTCTTAGAATTGATTCTCTAGTGGTTGCGAGTGAAGATAACAAGTCATAATGTCTGACTACGACTCATGGTAAGGTTTCATAAGGACAACGGGCTTAAGTGCCCTGAATGTGAAAATCTACTGAGTGATTACGACTAGCAGACTATGACCATAAGGTGACAATACAAGTCATAATGACTAAAACCCAAAGCGAGCTACAAAAGCAGACAAGTCAATATCAGACTTAATGACTCATTGTTATAGGCATGACCACTACCTACTTAATTTTCGTATTTTTTTAAATTAGAATTTTCTTATTATTTTGAGATACTATAAATACCCTAGGGTTATTTCTTTATTATGTTACTTACTTTTGATATACTTTCACGCACTTTGACATATTCATTGTTAGTTGTTTTTTGGTTTGACAATTAATTCGAGACTTTGGATTTTTCTTCTTTCATTCTTATGCAATTAATTCTATGTTTTCTTCATTGACTACCATGGATTGTTTCATGAACATGAGTATTTCAATTCCTTAGATAGGGTTGTAGGAACCCTGTTGTAGTAATTAAGTAGGGGTAGTGCAAGATTCTATGAGATTATTACTGTGGTGTATTGTGATCTTCTTCGATTGGAATTCTTTCTCAATGGTTGAAATGTTAATAAGAAGCCTATATTCGAGATTATTCTCACATGGGAGGTCAAGATTGGGAAAAGGAGATTACTATAGTGATTCGAGTCTACCAACCCTCGTTTGATAACTTGATACCCATAAGGTATTGGTTAAACTAGGATTGGAGACAAGAATTGAGAAGGTAACACTCTAAGACTCACAAAGTGTAGAGCGAGATTTGCCAATTTGTCCATAAGACAGTTGATGATACCTATTTTTCAAATTCTACACTCGTAGTAGTCAATTTTTCCAAATTAAGCATGAGAATCCTACTGAGTTACAAACCTTGGGGAAAGCAATCCTTGTTTCTCTCTCACATTGATTACAACTAGAGGCATCCAAAATTGTCTCTTTTTTTGTTGTTTGATAAAAATTCCCTCATTTACTTTCCAGCACTTCCTAATATTTCAATAGGTTTGAGATACAAAGTCAGCCTATTCCCTATGGGATTGACCCCAACCTTTGTTGGGTTACTTTACTTGAAAATGACCTCAGTATCTTTAGATTGAAGGTGTATCTTAGGCATTATCATCTGCATAGCACTTCTGTTCACTCAGAGCTGCTAAAGTCTATCCTAAATGATCCAAACTATATCTGAAGAATCACAAAGCAAGTCTATACATTAAGGTTGAATCTGAGAAACCTCAAACCAACAACCTGGAGAGTGACAACGCCTTTCATATAAAGATGTGAAAGAAGCCATCTCAATATTAGAATGGTAGCTATTATTATATGTAAACTACACCAAAGCTAGATATTTCTCCCATGAACTCCAAAGTCCATAACACAAGCTCAGAGCTTATCCTCCAAAACATGAATAGTCCGCTCTAATCGACAGTCGATCTGGGGATGAAAATTTGTACTAAGATAAACCCAAGTACCCAACTTCTCTTGAAAAGTATTCTAAAAGCTTTATGTGCACATTCAAGATTGATCTGAGATGGTAAACACTGATACACCATAAAGATGAACTATCTCACGAATATCATACGGGCCAACCTTCAATACTAAAAGAAACCTAAACCAGAATGAAATAAGTAGATTTGGTGAACTGATCCAAGATGACCCAAACATTATTAGAAACATGAAATACGAGGCAACCCAGTCACAAAGTCCATAATGATCCATTTCCATTTACGCTCGAGAATGGGTAACCTCTGAGGAAAACCACCAGGTCTCAAATGCTCGGCCTTTTTCTGCTCGAAACATAGGCAACGAGCCACAAAATCCTCTACGTCATTCTTGATACACTACAATATTTTTTTCCTAAGGCCACACTAAATTGGGATAAAACTTTTAATATGTTGCCTAAAATATTTTTTGGCACGGTTTTAAAATGTAGCCTTAAGTTTTAGCTTTAAGCCATAATATTTTTGACAACGCTTGTAAAACATGCTCTTTAATACTATAGGCTACACTTTATAAGTATTTCCACATTATTATATAATTGGCAACGCCTTTTAGAAATATGGTCACACTTTTAGAATATGGCTATTTTCATTATTTTAAAACAACAATTTACTAGTGTTGCCTTATAACTTTTCAAAAATTTACACCAAAATCTAATATTCCCTCTAATGTTCTTAACACTAAGATATTATATTCCCTCCAATAAATTTTTTCCCTCCAATTTCTTATTACCACAAAAAATCATAAAACATTAGTAAAAAAATAATAAAATATTTTTTGAGTAAAACAATTTTTTTTGAGATTAACATAATTAGTCATAAAAATGGGAGCATTTAATTTATCATCTAGGTTTGAGAATACCTGCATCAAGACTGCCGTCGACGAGGAAGAAGCATCCCTACCACTAGTGACAAGCAAAAAACAGAAGG
The DNA here is from genome assembly GCF_002878395.1 of Capsicum annuum. NCBI lineage: Eukaryota > Viridiplantae > Streptophyta > Magnoliopsida > Solanales > Solanaceae > Capsicum > Capsicum annuum. The sequence goes on from NC_061117.1 coordinate 167,240,288, forward strand.
GTCGGTGCTTATAAGATCCTGTAATTCAATAAACCCCTAGCAAATTCTGATTGATTTTGTTTGGACGAAAGACAATCAAGCTGTAAGTTTACCTCAAGTTTCGATGGTCAAACCCTCTATTCCTTTTTTATTTTGTTTACATATTATTTGTTCAAATCGAAAAATTGAGAATTTTATCTTAATTTTCTCCACTAAGTTATGTTATGTAGTAGTAAAAGAGAATATTAAAGAATTAGATGGGAGAAAATAGCACATCCTTAAATATAGCACATATATTGGGAAATGATTGTTCTACAGATTTTGGACGTCAGTTTCCATAGTTTCTTTGTTGTAGTTGTTCGTTTCCTCAAAATAGAATTAATGGGTTTTCTAGTGTTTATCTTAGCACTGTTTAGTTGATGGGATTTATGTTTGTTTGTTATACAAATGATGGATGCAATGAATTAAATGAATGACATACCATTGTCTAATTTCTACCCATATTCGATTATCTTACTATCTGGTTGGTGTAATTGGTTGTCAAAAGTTCATTGGAAACAACCTCTCTACCCTTGCTATGTATGGTAATTCCCTGTTATGGTGCTTTAAATACATGTCCATATGAACACTTGGAACTATGTCTAATGCTATTGTTCTATTGATTACATCCCAAAGACATATGAACACCTTTGGATTTAAAGTTATTAATATTAGCTTTTTGTTTAGATATTTAGTATCTCTCGCGAGCTTCATCCTTGATTTTTTACGAGAGTAAATCAATGATTATCTCCATGAAGAAAATGTTATCTTGAAAACAAAATCAAAATTTCAGCTATACAATGTCAAATGTTGTGACCAGTATCTGCGCATGACTTTCATCTCTTTCGGATTACATAGTATCCAATCTCTCCTAAGATAAGTAATAATACAATTCCAGCAACCATTCCTACTAGCAGATGTTTTCTCTTTAGATTTTATATCTAATTTGGCTATTATCAATAATAGGTGACTTATTTATTTCAAGTGTTAATATTGAATTCACTAACTGTGTTGTGGAGTCAACAAAGTACTGTTATCTCCTTGGTTTGTCAATACTAAGTACCTTTTAGCATAAGATATTTAAAAAGAGGATAACTAGACTAAGAAAGTTTCTTGTATTACTTGTTATAAGAGGAGTCAGTAGAGCTTTACGCTTGATGTTCCAACATTGAAAATCTTACCATAGTCATAGACATGTATCCTAAACTAGTGTCAAACTTCACTCCAAATCTTACCTTCACTTTATCTTTTCACAAAGTATGTTGAACTATTTATTGCATAGGCAAGTGGACCGCAACTGTGATTTCCTTGAACAGAAGAGAATCATGGACTACAGTCTTTTGGTTGGAGTGCACTTTTGAAAAGTTTTAGGCTCCAAAGAACCAATTCTAGAGTTTTGACTCCTACTAGTATACATATTTTTCCACACTCGTTTCTTCTTAGAACTCTAAACGAAGAAGGATTTTTATTTCTTCATTTGTTTTAGCTAATACAGACTGGAGTAGTGATGTATCAGCACCTCAAATTTCTAGGGCTGACATGGATCTTCTTTTTTATCCTTCTGGGTAAACTACACTGATGCGAATATCATTTGACATTTGTTTATGGTTTGGCTTTTGTTCAAATTTTCAATTTGAATGGATTTTGACTAGACAACCTATTTTCTCCCTTGAGTGTTGACAAGTGGTCTTCCATTAGATTTGGTATCAACATGGTAGAAAAGTTTTAATTAACCATGAGAAAAAGTGATTTTGAGACACAACTAGTGGGAGAGCCCAAAGGGCAGTATTCTGATGCCATCCTATTCTTTGGTGTAATCGATATACTATATAATTATGTTATATACAAGAAGCTGGAACATGTTTATAAAGCATTCCAATATGATCCAACCTCAATATTTGTGGTTGATCCCAAGTTATACTCAAAACATTTTTGATACTTCACATTAAATATTTTTTGCAAAAGACACTAGAAATTTTATAAAATCATGACACAGGGTTTTTTAATCCTAGCTAGTAGGCCTTCCATGTATAGTCAGTATTTGTGAAGGCAACCATGCTAAACACACAACAACGATAAGAACTATATAGTCATGAAAGCTCGGACTCATGCTCCTTGAACGAGGGGTTCTGGTTGTGTTCTGCATCAAGACAAGTAGCCATGGCAAAAGAAGGGCACTGAACTAACCTTTTCCTTTTATTTTCTATATAGTTATAGGCATATAATCCATAACTCAGCAAAGGTATAGATTAGTTTTGTGAGTAAATATCCAGCCATGTAATTTTAAGCCCGTATGCTCTAATTGTAATGAAAATAGAAGGGTGAAGCTGAGGTAGGGTTGATTTTGCAACACAATTTTTTGATCTAGAGTGACGAGTTTCTGGTAATCTACTTATGGAATAAACATGCATAGAACTTAATATTAAAATACCATGTTTTTGTAAAATGTGGCTTGAATTGTCAAATTTTAGGCAATATTGCTACATTTCAAAAGTGTGGCTTTTTAATTAAATTATGGCTTGTATTTGAAATATGCTAAAACTTTACAAGTGTGGTTATAGAGGATGTATAAAATGCTACGATTTTGAAGTGTGGCTAGTAATAAAGAAAAGGCCATAATTTTTAAGTGTTGTTATAGAGGTACTATAAAAGGCTACGCTTGTGAAGCTTGCCCAATAGCAAAACAAAGGCAATACTTGTAAGCGTACCCAATATCAAATAAAAGTGTTGCCAATGACAAGCTGCAAAGCATGGCCTTTATACCTTAATGTCCATGCTTTTTAAGTGTAGCTGATATGGCAACACTTGAAAAGTGTGGCCTTTGATCAATGGTTACTCCTTTTTAGGCCAACCCTAAAAATTGTTGCCTAATGTTCTATAGCGTAGCCTTTGATCAAACACCACACTTTTATTATTTTAGGCCACACTTTACTAGAGTTGCAATAGCACTAAAATCTTGTAGTGATGCCAACCCACTAATAAGATTGCCTCAAATAATGATACATCTTAGTCACTCTTAAAATCTAAAATACACACATGTCGAAATATAGAGCCTAATTATCTGGTAAGACAAAGACTGAACCTCTAAGGCTAAAGGCCTCTCCTACGCTAAAACATATGCCAAGCTACCTATGCTATCTGACTTTCGACTTAACACATCTAAAACCATATTAGCCTTGCTCAAAAGATAGAGAATAGTCAAGTCATAATCCTTAAGAAACTCGGTCCAATGGTGCTCCCTTATATTAAGATCTCACTAGGTAAAGAAATACTAAAGGATACAATGATCTAATAGAATCACACAAAGGACTCCATACAAGTAGTTTCTCCACAACTTTTAAGAAAAAATAATATAGCACAAATCTAAATCATGGGTACGAGAATTCCTTCTATAGGGCTTAAACTGACGAGAAGTATAAGAAAACAGCTTACCCTCCTATATCAACACAAAACCTAACCCAGCACTAGAAGCATCACAAAGAATGGCAAAACCCATGCCCTCTTGGGAAAAGTCAAGATAGGAGATGAAGTTAATAATTCCTCTAGATATTAAAATCTCACCTCACAAGTATCAGACTACTGAAAGAAAATTTACCTCTAAGTCAACTTGGTTGATGGATCTGTAAAAGATGAAAATCCTCAACAAAGAACCGATAGTAACCTACTAAACCAAAAAAACTTTGAATCTCAGTAGGAAAAGTAGGCCTAGCCCAATCATAAAGCATCGTATTTGTAACACCCCATATTTTTCTAGCATAATCTAAGTCTCAATACATGAGTATTCATGTATAAAATTTTTCGAAACACATATTATTTTTCTGTTTAGAGCTTGCCATTGCATAGGAAATTCAATTAGCTTTTCAACAATATAAATTTCACCCAAATCTGATAACTGGGTAAGAAGTTATGGAAATTTTAAGTTTCAGTTGTTAGGACTCGTCATTTTAGCCCTTAGCGCATCATGGAGAAATTCCAAATAAAAATTGTCAATTTTCAGTGAGACTCTACGATCATGGCGCATCGCGAAGTAGGCTAATTTCTAGTATGGCAGTATCCAGTGGGCCTCCACAATATCGGTGCATTGCAGAGGTTGCCAAATTGGAATTCCGATGGCTTAGCACGATAGCTTCCCATCGCGATGTTTGTCCATGTCCCAATTGTCCATTTCTAGGGGCTTGGAGCGATAGTGGCGGATTGTGCCAAGGCAAAAAATTGCGATTGTCAGTTTTCAGCTTACATTTTAAATCCGTTAAAGGTTATTTGGGTCTTTTTCCTAAGCCTAAACTTGTCCTAAAGCACGAAATCTAGCCCCAATTGACCTAAATAATCATTCATTATTCAACTTCCTCTCAAATTAAAGATCCTATTTCCAAGAACAAGAAAGCCTAGCTCTCAAAGTGAAGACCAATCCTTAGGAACTCACCCAGAACTTCAAGAAATTTATTATCCCAGGTATGTTAGCTATTCATCCACGGATTTCTTTCATACATGGAGCCCAAGTAACCTATTTTAATAACCAAGTTATAATATTTTCAAGTTATGACGTTTTAAATTATGATTTCATCCATGAATCTCCATGCACTATTTATTTTATACCATGTTACCGTGAAATTATCATTACTCTTTAACTCTCCATGTTTTAATATTATTATTTATTAAATTAAACCATGATTTACTACTATTATGTTGAATTCATGCTATTTTTATAAGTTCCATAGCATTGTTATGATTACTCTAAACCTTGAACTACAAGTATTTGATAAAACACCTATAAGAGTGTTTGATTAAAATAAAAGCCTTCATGTTTTTTCCATCAAGCTTCAGTGTCATTTTACTATTATTGTTTTGAGTCCTGGAGGTATTAAATACCCCAAATCCATAGTTGTTTACTTAGTTTAGTCTCAGTACATTACAGAATAGTCTTTAGAACATACTATGAGCATTATCAAAATTGTTAGATATAAGTCAGTTCACATCAAAATAGTCTAGTATTTCAGTGTTTTTTTAGTCAGAGTAGGATTTAGCACCGAGCGAGTGTAGGGATGGAGGCTTCCTGATTAGATAATTAGAGTCACTAGTAGTAGTCCCTATACCCCAGAACTACGTTGCCAGCATAGGACACGAGAAGTCACCTGTCAGATTAGGCTTGACTATCTCGTAGGGGTTACCTGTCAGATCAGGCTTGACACCCTTAGTAATTTGGACATTATATTAGTTTAGTGGATCCACACAGCCAACATTAGTACCCATGGAATGGTATTAAAACCCTTTGAAGTGGGGTTACAGGTAGGACCTTGAATTAGCTCAAATTAAGGAATATTGATTAAATAATACCTCCCATAGTCCTAGATACAGTCTTAGTTACAATCCTAGTTCTGTTATTCAGTCTTAGTGTTGTTTGACCAAAGCATACATATTTTAGATATTTTAGTATTTCAATTTAAAGATTTCATTCAGTTCATGTTATATGCTTGGTCATGCATCCTCAGTATTTACAGATTTTCATGCATACTCAGTATTTATAGATTTCCACATATTCCCAGTACCTATAGATTTCATGCTTTCTATTCAGTACTGAATTCTTTAGATGCATATCCAGTTAATTATTAGTTTTGTTCATAAAAACATGTATATCAGCCTACTTTATTTTGTATTCTAGTACATACAAAGTACTGATTGAATACCTTTTCTTTTGCGATATGATGTATTATATCATAGGTTCTAATGCTCAGTTCTCAGCTTGTGATTAGACTTATCAGATCCTCAGCAGTATCAGTGGTGAGTCCTTATACTTTGAGGACATGCTTAGTTTATTTCATGTCTCAGTTAGTAGTTAGTTGGAGTTAGTTAGGTCCTGTCCCATCAAATCACAATCATTCAGTTTTAAAGGCTTATCAGATATTAGATTCAGTTATTCAGTATTCAGATATTATAGTTGGTCATCCAGTTTATCATTATTTTATCAGATTCAGTCAGTTATTTCTATAGACTCATATTTTAGTTTTGAATTTAGTTATTAAAACTTTATGGCATGTCAGTATTCTTTCACATTTATGATTATGTTATCCAATGCTCACAGAAGGTACTAGCTCATACGTTAGCTTGTGGTCCCTTGGGACTGTAAGCACCGTGTGATGCCCAGGGTGTACTCTCGGGGTGTTACAAACTTGGTATCAGAGCCTAAAGTTTTAAAGTGTCCTAGGAAGTCTAAAAGCCGCGTCAAGTAGAGTCTTGTGCATGGGAGTGTAGAGTGCTACACTTATGGATGAAAGGCTACGAGGCATTTAGGAAAAGTTTCCCTTCTTTCAGTATTTATGTCATGCAAGTGAGTATGAGCTTAAGTTAATCTCCCTGTGTAATCCATTTCTTCCTTTCATTTATAGAACATGCCTTCTAAGAAGAACAAAAGAAGAACAGGAAACCAGGCAGCCCATCAGCCCATCCAGGCAGATCCTCTGGACCAGCATGTCTCTCACACAAAATTCAGACCTGTTTTCACCATTCTAGCGGACTCCATAGCAGTACAGAATGAACGTCCAGCTACTGTTTTGGCCAACCTAGTGTCCAATACTGCTACAACCAGAATTTGAGATTTCACCCGAATGAATCATCCTTCTTTCACGAGATCCAATTCTGAAGAGGATCCAAAGAAATTCTTAGATATGGTTTAGAAGGTCAAGGATGCTATGGGGGTGACATCTAGTCAAAGTTCTAAGTTAGATACATATTAGTTGTAGGATATAGGCCATACTTGGTTTAAGCAGTGTAAGATTGATAGGGGTGTAGATGTAGGGCCTGTCGAATAGGAATAGTTTGTCATAGATTTCTTAGATAGATTATTCCCATTGGAGTTAAAGGAGGCCAAGGTGTTAGAGTTTATTAACTTGAGGTAGGGCAACATGAGCATGAGGTAGTATTCCCTCAAGTTTACTCAGTTAGATATATATGCTCCTTATGTGGTAGCTGATAATAGGTCCAAGATGAGTAAGTTTGTTCCTGGCATATCTGGTAGTGTGGTCAAGGAGTACAGGACTGCAATGTTATTAGTAAGATGGACTTATCTAGGCTGATGGTCCTTGCTCAATAGATAGAGGAGCAAAATATTAAGGAAAGGGAGAGAGAAAATAAGAGGGCTAGGATGGGTAGTTTTAAATTTAGTCAGCCAAAGTCAGAGGGTAGTAACCATCCTCAGTTTCATTAAAGGTATTCATCCCTAACACCCCCTTCAGTCAGTGCCCCATTACCCAAATTCATAAACTACAATAGGGATAGAGAACTAGGCTTTAAGTCCCAGGTTAGTGTTAGTAGTGCTTGTACAAATCCTTTATGTCAGAAATATGGTAGACATCATCAGGGTTAGTGTAGAGTGGGTAGTGATGTATGCTTCAGGTATGGAAAGCCAGGCCATCAGATTCAAAAGTGTCTAGTAGTTGCTCAGAAAGGTAGGGATATGCTCCAACAGGACCAGTCCCATCAGTCATCAGTTCCATCCGGTCACCTAACTCAGCATGGTACCGCTTCCAGTTCTACCAGTGGTCAACATCTGAACAGATTATATGCTCTTCAGTCCCACCAAGATCAGGTAAATTCTCCTGATATAGTTACTAGTACATTGTAGGTCTTTTAATTATATGTTTATGCTTTACTAGACCCTGGAGCTTCTCTTTCTTTTGTAACTTCATATATAGCCATCAACTTTGGAGTCAGTATCGAAACTCTAGCAGAGCCCTTTTTAATGTCTACCCCAGTAGGCATTTCCATTATAGCCCAACAAGTCTACAGGAACTCTCTGGTTATAATATCTCAGAGAGTTACCTTAGTTGATATCGTAGAGTTAGAGATGACATATTTTGATGTCATTCTCGATACGTATTGGCTCAACTCATGCTATGCCTCAGTGATTGTAGAAACAGAATAGTTTATTTTTAGTACCCAAATAATCCAGACCTTAAATGAAGGGGTAGTACTACAGCTCTTAGGGGTCAGTTGATCTCGTACCTTCGAGCCAGAAAGATGATATCAAAATGGTGTATTTACCATATTGTCTAAGTCAAAGACTCTAACTCAGAAACTTCAACCCTTGAGTCAGTTTTAGTAGTCAGGGAATTTCCAGATATGTTCCCTGGAGATCTCCCCAGAGTTCCTCCCAAAAGGGAAATTGACTTTAAAATAAACCTTTTTCTAGATACTCAGCCTATATCTATTCCTCCATACAGAATGGCTCCAGCTGAATTTAAAGAATTGAAAGAACAGTTGAAGGATCTCTTAGAAAAGGGATTTATCAGACCAAATATCTCCCCATAAGGCGCGCCTGTTCTATTCATGTGTAAGAAAGATGGTTCTCTCAGCATGTGCATACGTCAGTTGAACAAAGTCATAGTCAAGAATAAATACCCACTTTCTCGAATCAATGACTTATTTGATCAACTTTAGGGTGCCAGATATTTTTCAAAGATACACCTCAGATCAGGCTATCATCAGCTCAGGGCCAGGGAATGTGACATTCCAAAAATAGCTTTTCATACCCGGTATGGTCACTTTGAATTTTTGGTCATGTACTTCGGTCTTACAAATGCCCCAGAAGCCTTCATGGACTTGATGAACTGAGTTTTCAAGAAGTAATTAGACATGTTCATCATAGTCTTCATTATTGACAATCTTGTTTACTCTCGTAGAGAAAATGATCATGCAGACCACCTCAGAATAGTACTTTATACTCTTAAAGCTCACTAGTTGTTCTCTAAATTTAGAAAGTGTGAATTCTGGCTAATATCGATATCTTTCCTTAGCCATATTATTTCTGGTGATGGCATTAGAGTTGATCCTCAAAAGACCGAGGTGATAAAAAACTAGCCTAGACCTATCTATCCATCAGATATCAGGAGTTTCTTGGGTTTAGCTGGCTATTACCATCGATTTATTGAAGGTTTTTCTTCTATTACATCCCCCAAGTCCAGATTAACTCAGAAGAAAGTTAAGTTTTAGTGGCCAGATTCATACGAGAAAATTTTTCAAGAGTTGAAAACTAGACTCACCTCAGCCCCAATCTTGACTCTACCAGATGGTTCAAATAGTTTTGTTGTGTACTATGATGTATCCAGAATTTTTTGGGTTGTGTCCTCATGCATAGAGGTAAGGTCGTAGCCTATACCTCCAAACAACTTAAACCCTATGAGAGGAATTACCTACTCATGATCTTAATTTAGTTGTTGTAGTGTTTGCCTTAAAGATTTAGAGGCATTACTTGTATGGGGTGCATGCGGATGTATTCACAAATCACAAAAGCCTTTAGTATGTGTTGTCTCAGAAAGATTTGAATCTGCATTAGAGAAAGTAGATAGAATTATTAAGAGATTATAACATGAGTGGTCTATATCATCCGGGAAAAGCCAATGTAGTTGTTGATGCTCTCAGTAGATTGTCTATGGGTAGTGTAGCTCATATTGAGGATCGTAAGAAGCAGTTAGCTCAGGAAGTCCATCAGCTTGCCTGACTTGGTATCCGCTTAGTCGACTTAGCAGAAGGTAGTGTATCGGTGCAGAGTAGCTCAGAATCCTCTCTAGTTTCTGAGGTGAAAGAAAAGTAGGATAGAGATGCTATTCTAGTTATGTTGAAAGAATCAGTCAGAGATCAGAAGGTGAAGGTTTTCTCCCATGGGGGAGATGGTGTGCTATATTGTCAGGGTCAGCTATGTGTGCCTGGTAAAGAAGACTTGAGGCAATAAGTTCTTGCAAAAGTGCATGGTCCGTGTTACTCTATTCATCCAGGGGCCACTAAGATGTACCGTGATTTATGGGAGCCCTATTGGTGAAGTGGGATGAAGAGAGATATTATAGAGTTTGTGTCTAAGTGCTCTACATGCCATCAAGTTAAGATTGAACACCAGAAACCTAGTGGGTCCATGAAGAAGTTCAGTATTCCCACCTGGAAGTGAGAGGAAATGTACATTGATTTTGTGACAAGTTTGCCTCATACCCATCATAAGCATGATTCTATTTGGGTTATCATAGATAGGATGACCAAATCAACTCATTTCTTTCCATTCCATACCTCCTATTCAGCCGAGGACTATGCCAAACTCTATCTCAGAGAGTTGGTTAGGTTGCACGGTGTTCCCTTATCTATCATCTCAGATAAAGGTACCCAGTTTACCTCTCATTTCTGGAAAGCATTCAAAATGTTTCTTGGGACCCAAGTCCATCTCAGTACGTCCTTCCACCCTCAGAAAGATGGTCAAGCAAAAAGGACCATTTAGACTCTTGAGGATATGCTGAGAGCATGTACAATTGATTTTAAAGGTAGTTGGGATGACCACTTTCCTTTGATTGAGTTCGCATACAATAATAGCTATTATTCCAGTATATGTATGTCTCCATTTGAGTATCTCCATGGTAGGAGATGTAGATCTCAAATTGGTTGGTTTGAAGTAGGTAAGGCCACAGTAGTAGGGGTTGACTTGGTGTTTGATGCATTAGAGAAGGTTCAGTTGATCAGAGAAAGTCTTAGGGCTGCCCAGAGCCGACAGATGTCGTTTGCAGATGTAAGGAGAAAGTATCTCAATTTTGAGGTCATTGATTTTGTGTACTTGAAAATCTCTCCCATGAAAAGAGTGAAGAGATTCAGCAAGAAAGGGAAACTCAGTCCCCAATATGTCGGCCCCTTCAAAATTCCTAGTCATTTTGGAAAGGTAGATTACAAGCTTGTGTTTCCTTCAGATCTAGCCTCATTACACCCAGTGTTCATGTCATATTATTGAAAAATTGTACTAGTGATCCAGCTTTAGTTATTCCCTTAGAAAGTGTAGATATTAAGAATAGTCTTTCCTTCGAGAAAGTTCCAGTCAAAATTCTTGATCATCAAGTTCGTAGACTAAGGAACAAAGAAGTTCCACTAGTCAAAGTTGTTTGGCAGAATCAATCCATTGAGGGAGCCACTTGGGAAGTAGAGGAAGATATGCAGATCAAGCACCCTCATCTTTTCTCTGCGAATCCAGATTCATTATAAGGTACTAATATTTTTAAGATTTCTCTCTATCATGCTTAGTTTTAGTTGCAGTTCATGTTTATGTCAGTTGTGCATTTAAAAATTAGTTCAGTCATGTAACCCATGCATTAGATATGCATGTTCAGTGTGTAAGCTCAGTCCAATAGTTTTCCTAAGCTTAACTTGTTTTATTCGAGGACGAATGATCCAAAAGGGGAGATATTGTAACACCCTGTATTTCCCTAGCATAATCTAAGTCCCAATACATAAGTATTTGTATATAAAATTTTTGAAACACTCGTTATTTTCATTTTATAGCCTGCAATTTCATAGGAAATTGAATTAGCTTTCCAACGATAGAAAATTCTCCGAAATCCAATAACTAGGTAAGAAGTTATGGAAATTTTAAGTTTCATTCGTCATGCCTCGTCATTTTAACCCTTAGCACATATCGGAGAAAGTCCAAATAAAAATTGTCAATTTCCAGTGACACTCCGCAATCATGGCGCATCGCGCAGCAGGCCAATTTCTAGTTTGGCAATTTCCAATGAGTCTCCGCGATGTTGGCACATCACAGAGGTGGCTAAATTGGCATTCCAAAGGCTTACCATGATAGCTCTACATCGGGATGTTATTCCAGGTCCCAATTGCCTATTTCTAGTGGTTTGGCGCGATAGTAGCCCGCGCACCAAGGCCAAAAATTGGGATGGTCAGTTTTCAACTTACGTTTTCAATCTATTTAATGGTATTTAGGTATTTTTCCTAAGCCCTAAAATCATCCTAAAACACGAAATTTAGCCCTAATTGACCTAAATAATCATTCATTATTCAACTTCGTCTGAAATTAAAGATCTTATTTTCCAAGAACAAGAAACCCTAGCACTCAAATTCAAGACCAATCCTAAGGAACTCACCCAGAACTTAAAGAAATTCATTATCCCAGGTATGTTAGATGTTCATCCATGGATTCCTTTCATCCATGGAGCCCAAGTAACCCATTTTAAGCACCAAGTTATAATCATTTCAAGTTATTATATTTTAAATTATGATTTCGTCCATGAATCTCCATACCATGAAATTATCATTACTATTCAACTCTCTATGTTTTAATATTATTATTTATTGAATTAAACAATAATTTAGTACTATTATGTTGAATTCATGCTATTTTTATAAGTTCCATGGCATTCCTATGATTGTTGTAAACCCTGAACTACAAGTGTTTGATAAAATGCCTACAAGAGTAATTGATTTAAATAAAAGCCTTTATGTTTTGTCCTTCAAGATTTAGTGTCATTTTACTATTATTGTTTTAAGTCCTTGAGGTATTGAATACCTAAAATTCATAGTTGTTTACTTATTTTAGTCTCAGTACATTACAGAACAGTCTTCAGAACATACTTTGAGCATTATCAGAATAGTCAGATATCAGTTAGTTCACCTTAAAACAATTTAGTATTTTAGTGTCTTTCATTTAGGAGTAGGATTTAGCACCGAGAGAGTGTAGGGATGGTGGCTTCCCCGTTAAACAGGCAGAGTCGTTAGTAGAAGTCCCAATATTCCAGAACTACGTAGCCAGTGTAGGATACGAGAAGTTACCCATTAGATTAGGCTTGACTATCTCACAGGGGTTACCCATCAAATCAGGCTTGACACCCTTAGTACTTTGGTCATTATATCAGTTTAGTGGATCCACACACCCATCATTAGTACCCGTGGCATGGTATTAACACCCTTCCAACTGGAGTTACAGGTTGGACCCCGAATTAGCTCAAATTGGGGAATTTCGGTTAAATAATACCTCCCATAGTCTTAGATACCGTCCCAGTTACCGTCCTAGTTCAGTTATTCAGTTTTAGTGTTGTTTCACCAAAGCATACAGATTTTAGTTATTTCAGTATTTCAGTTTGCAAATTTCACTCAGTTCATGCTATATGCTTGGTCATGCATCCTCAGTATTTATAGATGTTCATTCATACACAGTATGTGTAGATTTCTATATATTCCCAGTACCTACAAATTTCATGCTCTCTATTCAGTACTCTATGCCTTACATGCATACCAGTTAATTATTAGTTCTGTTCATGAAACCATGCATATCAGCCAATCTCATTTAGCATACCGGTACATTCAAAGTACTGATCGCATACCTTTTCTTTTGTAGTATGATGTATTATATCATAGGTTATGACACTCAATTCTCGGCTTAATATTAGACTTATCAGATCCTCAGTAGTAGCAGTGAGGAGTCCTCATACTTCGAGGATAGGATTACTTTATTTCATGTCTCATTTAGTAGTTAGTTGGAGTTAGTTAGGGCCTATCCCATTAATTCACAGTCATTTAGTTTTAGAATCTTATTAGACATTAGAGTCAGTTATTCAACATTCAGACATTACAGTTGGTTATCCAGTTTATCATTATTTTATCAGATTTCATCAGTTATTTCTATAGACTTATATTTTAGTTTTGAATTTATATATTAAAATCTTATGGCATGTCAGTATTCTTCCGCATTTATGATCATGTTATCCAGTGCTCATAGTAGGTACCAGCTCATGGGTTAGCTTGTAGTTCCTCGGGACTATAAGCACCATGTGACACCCAGAGTGTACTCTTTGGGTGTTACAGTAATCTTTGTTGGATTAACCATAGTACCATCCGTCTCCATTATGTGATCTAAGAAAGAGAAAGACTCCAATCAAAACTCATACTTGGAAAACTTAGTATACAACTTCTCATCCCTCTATCTCTGAATCATAACCTACAAATGCTCCTCATGATTATCCTTATTATTAGTATAAGCCAAAATATTATCTATAAATACAATGACAAAAGAGTCAAGATACGGTTAAAATACCTAATTCATCAACCCCATGAATGCAGATAGGGCATTGGTTAACCCAAAGAACATGACCGAGAACTCATAATGACCATATAAAGTCCACAAAACTATCTTTGGATATACAAAGCTCTAATCTTCATCTGATGATACCCAGAGCTCAGATGAATCTTCAAAAACACGAAAGCATCCTAAAGCTAATCGAACAAATCATCAATACAAAAGATGATACTTATTATTGACTATCACCTAGTTCAACTATTGATAATCAATACACATATGCATAGACCTATTATTTTCTTAAAAAACAAGACAGCCACACCCGAAGGTGATACACTAGGTATGATAAATCCCTTATCCAACAACCCCTGCAACAGACCTTTCAATTTCTTCAACTCTATTGGGGCCAGCCTATAAGGAGGAATAGAAATGGGATTAGTGCCTAGCCTAACTTCAATAGAAAAGTCAAAATCATGATTCAAAGGCGTACCAGGAAAATCCAAATGGAAAACATCCATGAACTCATGGACAATACAAATAGAATATAATTAGGGAGAGGAAATAACACTAGTATCAAGAATATGTGCCAAACAAGACAAGCATCCCCTCTCTACCAAACAACGAATCTGAAGGAAAGATACAACTCTCTTGGGACCTAAACAAAGCACAAACTCCAAGCTATACTTGGAACCCCCGACAAAGCTAAAGTTACGATCTTGGCATAATAATCTCGGATAGCATAATAAATAGCTACCTAGTCCACACCCAAGATGACATCAAAATCTACCATATCAAGGACAACCAAATATACATAAGTCTCACGCCCAACAAAAATCACAATAAAAGAACGATACACGTGATCCACCATTTAAAAATCCCCTATGAAGATAGATAGACAGATAGGCACATCAAGAGGCTCGCAAGTAGAATCAAAACCTCAAGCATAATATGCAGACACATACGAGAAAGTTGATCCTAAATAAAATAACACAAATATAGATCTAAAATAAATAGGGTCGATACTTCTGATAATAGCATTGAAAGCCTCAGCCTCCAATATGGTGGATATTTCATACCACTAGTCATGACCACCACCTAATTGAGTAGCTCTAAACCCACCACCATAAGCACTACTACCCTTTCCCCATGATTCTCTATTCAAACATCACCCTCTAATAGCTGATATAGGAGTAGCCCAGAATATACAATAAGGATAGTTCTTAGCAAAATGGCCAACCTCATTACATATAAAGAAACCCCTAAAAACTTAAAAGGAGAAACTATGGTTGAGATAGAACGACCTTGTAAAGCTGTTGAAATAGAAGACCACTACCTGAACCCTGCAAGGTTTCCTACACTGGCATATCACGATACCCATAAAATCTTATAAAATCTCTA
The DNA here is from genome assembly GCF_002878395.1 of Capsicum annuum. Classification (NCBI taxonomy): domain Eukaryota; kingdom Viridiplantae; phylum Streptophyta; class Magnoliopsida; order Solanales; family Solanaceae; genus Capsicum; species Capsicum annuum. The sequence continues at coordinate 167,255,529 of NC_061117.1, forward strand.
CCTTGAGTAGAATAACCTTTGAACTTGCCCTAATAGTGCACCCTTGTGGAGCCTCTTGTGATTCACAAAGAGTAGTCTTAGTCATCTTAGCATGATCCACTCTAGTCTGAAATGATACACCTAACACTACTATCTGGATCACAAAAAGTTAAAGCAAAACATCCAACCCATTCACAAACTTCCAAGTATTCCTAGATCAGGTGGAAATAATAGCATAAGAATATCTAAAAGTCATGGAAACATGACTTATACTCTACAACAATCACAGAGCCCTTCTCTAAGAGATCAAACTAATCTTTTATTCGATCCCATATAATTACCCTCCAGGTCATTTTCTATAATTCTACATATTTTCATTGTTAGAGCTTATTCATAGCATCTGCAAGTTATTTATGACTTGCAAGAACTGATAATCTAGTTATCGAGTAGTTTATTTTATTTTTAGATCCAATTCCTTATTAAGGAGTCTTCGTTGGTTCCAAATGGCCACTGAGAGAAAAACTTTAGAAAAACAATCTTGAATGCAAATTCAAACGACACCAGCAGCTCTATAATAACTATTTTAGCTAAGTAGACATTTGTTTTGGGTATCAGCATACCTCAGCTCATTTCAACCTACTGGTCGAAAAGTTAAAAAATTAAAAGATTGATATGGGGCCCATATTTGGTTAAAATGACCTTGAATGGAAAATCTGACTTCTCCATCGCATCTGGAAAATCGAATATAGTATAGTTACATAGTTTATTTTCATTTGCATAAATCATATTTTCAATTAATCTTGAGGCATCATTGAAAAACATGGAAATTTCCTAAGTTATTGGTGCTGAGGTAGGGATGATCTCACAAAGGGCATGGTGATCTCTCTTTCATTATTACTATGTGAGTGGCCCCAATGGCCTTTGCCTGATAGCCATTCCTGGATGGTAATAGTTGTAGTTGAGGGCCTATTATGGCTATAAAAAGGCCCTTTATGTCAAAAATTTTGGCATTTCCACTCATCTTTAGGCCCAAGGAACCCTAAGATGGTGTACCAACACTATATTGAGTCTTAGGTGTTAGTTGGAAGCTTGAATAAAATATATTTCTGTAATTAACAATGGATTTAAGGTATGAATCTGTAACGCCAAGAATATGGTACCCAGAATGCTACACGGTGCTCATAATCCCAAAGGACCACAAGCTAACCCATAACTGATATCTATAACTAGCCCTGAATAATAATGGTAATATCATAAATATGGAAACATGAACTGAAAGTCCATAAAGTTCAATACTGATACATAACTGAAAATATGGTATAACAATACCAAAACAACTAAAATAACTATCTAAACATGTTGTAGTCTGCAAGCCTCCAAAATTGAATTGTCTGAATAAAGAGTTGATGGGACAATCCCCCAACTAACCCCATCTGCTAAAATAAACTAATAATTGAAAAAATAAAATAATCAAATAATAAAATAATCAAACGATGAGGACCTCTCTCCTGACTCTAATTACTGAAACTAGAATGCTACTGATACTCTAGAGCGCGTGCTTCTGACCTATGGTATAAAACACCATAGCATAAATGCATCAATACGATTGAATGTACTTGTATAAAATTGAGGTAGGCTGAATTCAATGGTTCATATGCATGAACAATACTAACTGACAGAATAACATGAATGTGAGAATACATACATGAATACGTTATTGTATTTGAGATCGTGATAACACTGACTCATGAATTCTGACGTGGATTTACTAATATCTGGGTACTAATACTGGGATACTGAAAGACTAAGTCTATTGAGTATTGAGGATCTATTGTCATATTACTGATAAAGGAATAATTCTGACAGTTTTGATTATGAAGAACTGGTCTGATTGACTGTATCTGATAGTCCTAAAATCTGAATACTAGTAACATAAATTTCATACAATTAACATACTATTAACTATGTGACTATGTCTGGCAGTCTTGATTTTGATGGAACTAGCTGAATTTCGTACTGAGCTGAGCGACTATATCTGACAGTCTTAAAACTATAGAACTGAACTGAGTTCTATTATTGAGACTTGATCCAAAACTGAGACTGTGGGAGGTAATCATCTAACCGACATGCCCCAAAACTGAACTGGTGGGGTTCAAACTGTAACCCTAGTTGGAAGGGCGTTAGTACTATGCCATGGGTAAAGACAAGCTATGAGTAAACCCTCTCTGATAGGGATCTCTTTCGTCAACCCCATCTAGTAGGAAATATTCAAATAAGGTGTCTAATCCCTAAACTTGTAGGGTACATCTCAATCTACACTGGCTACATAGTTCTATACTGCAAGGTTTGTTTCTAAGGATAACACCCTCTACTAGCTAACAAGTTAGTCGCCATACTTGGGTTCACTCGGTGTTGAATCCTACTCCCAACTGAAGAGACACTGAACTGATTTAAACTGAATTGAATTATTACTGATAGTATCTTTTAGCAGATTTAAATAAAGTTCACTAAATTCCATTGACTGATGAAATACTACTGAGATCTGATAACTGACTGAGATTACTGAGATTACTGAGTTTTCCCGAGTCATATAACGGATTGAATTCTAATGATCATGGCTTGAATGGGAGTATTGTGAAAATTGACACTGGATCTAGGCACACAACTAAATTTCCGGGTACAAGTACCCCTAGGACTCGATATCATGAATCTGATAAGACTTGACACTTTATAAACGTATAACCAATATCAATAATTCATAAACAATAAGTTAGGGATTTCATGAAACACATAGTTGTCATAATTTTTTTATGGATGGAATTGAATATAGATATTTCATACTTTCATCAACCTAATCTCATGAACATTCCATCAAATACTCATAATACACATAATATCATGGAAGTCAGTCTTGGTCATAAGGGTATAGCATGCATTTATTATTTGAGTCATAATTCATCTATAATACCCAATTTCTATCCTCCTAGCCCTTTTGTCAAACACCCTATATGCACAGCTTAGATCATAGGTGAAATCATCAAATTACTCATTATAAACAACTCAATTCATGGATTTAATCTTGCATGCTAACATAGTTTCATGAAAACACATAAAGAGTCTAACTTGGGAATCATACAACAAGATAAACATGGTTACAAACAACCCACAACATAAATATCATGTTTTATGATTTGAAAGAGGGTTACTGGACTTCATGGATGAAAGGAATCCATAAATCAACACTTGACATACCATAGTTCCTGATTTTATAAAGATTGACGGAGAGATTCTTGAATTTGAGTATTGAATTTGAATCCTTAATTGAAAACCCTAACTTGTTCTTGAGAGAAACTCTATATTTTAGGCGAACTATGGCTAAATCAAATGTTATTGGGTTTATCTAATGATGGGAAATTGACCATTTTGCCCTTAAAAATATGGATATTTAATGACCACAAAACTGGGTGTTGACACTACAAGCGACACGGCGTGTTGATGGCTGCGATGCGATACTCAATGCATCGCGCCATGATTGCATTGAGCCTTATAAGTTTTGGCTCTGGAAGCCTAAAAATACGGATATTTAATGACCACAAAACTGGGTGTTGACACTACAAGCCACACGGCGTGTTGATGGCTGCGATGCGATACTCAATGCATCGCGCCATGATTGCATTGAGCCTTATAAGTTTTGGCTCTGGAAGCCTACAAAAATGTTGACCAATGTGATTGGCGACGCAGCACGCCATGATCGCGTTGGTCCACTATTTTGGGACTCCAAACATGATGTAAATGTGTTCCAAAAAATCTAAAACTTTTTTTGGAACACCTATTAACCTTCTTGATCATGAAATAATAAAAATATGGACCATTAAAGGATATTAAGGTGATGAAATGAGATTACCAACTTTCAAAGGCCAATAATAGGCTAAGTATGGGAACCTAGCTAGAATTTTCTAAGTCTGGGACCCCTTGACAAACTTAAAGGACTGAATTAAAATTTAGGATTTTACAAGGTCTTACAATATCTCTCCCTTAAGAAAATTCATCCTCAAATGAGACTGACTGAGAGGGAAGAAAAAATAAACTAACGTACATACTAAACATGAACAACTGGAACATAATTCCTTGACTGACATGACAGATAAACTGAATGTATCATAGTGAACATGCATATATGAGGCATGATTAACTGGTTCATGAATACATGACTGAATATGCAATAGTAATTGATATCATGTTTATCATGGAAATCTGAGCATGAAATTGGATAAGTTTATGAGAGACTATTTTCTTAAATTGAAAATGCTAATGAGCTTGAAATTAATTACTAGATATGCACGAGTGGAAACACGTGAATGTAACTGAGTTTGGAATGCGATACATGAGATGGATATCATAATCTGAACTGAGTACCTTGAATACGTGGCTTATGGGTGAGGTCGGAGTTTGTGGGTCAACCTACAAGTACCCCATTACAATAAACTGGATTCATTATGAGAAGAGATAATGGCATATTTTATGTCATGAGAGTTCTAAGAATTGTCGTGTATCACCTCATTGGGACACTAGGTCCCTTGAAGAATACTAAATTTTCTGAGATACTGAGGAAAACTAAGATGATGCATAAGGCACCTACGAATTGAATTATGACTGGATATCCGGGATCTGAAGCTAAGAAAAAGTGATTAGACCTTATGCACTACAACTGAGACTACTGAAAATATTTATGTGGGTTCTGAGCATGAATGCATAAATATATACTAACTTTATCTGATTAACTAAATAAGTTATATCTTAACACTGGGTGTGTAAGCTGAACTATACTTAGTTTAGATAGATACATTGAGACTATAGGGTATTATACATAGGAGGTAATGACTGACTGGGCAACATGAGGTAACTAAGAATGAGTTAGGGAAAACTGTATTACCTTAGGAATGCAAGACCAAGCGTCTAATCATGATTCAAAAACATTCTATAAACTAAGGTACTGTAATACTAATAACTGAGCAATTGATGGCCATATCCTATGGTTGGGTAATCTTGAAACTGGACTAAGTTTATGATCTGACTACTGGACTAGGGCTAAGACTGAGATTGTAGCTAAGACAATAATTGAGGCTGTACCCATAACTAAGACTGTAACTGAGACTGAATGTTAGTTTTCTATAACTGAGGGTTAGAATTATATGGGAGTACTGAATTCTGATGGCGAAGTAACTGATAGCTGAAAGCCATGGTTCTATAGGACTATCTGAGTCCTTTACTGAATATTGATTAGTGAACTAACACTGCAACTAAGGACTGCAGGATCAAACATTAACACTACAGATTCACTGAGGGATCTAAATTGATGGCATACGTGGAATAATCTGAGTTTGACTGAACACTAAGAGTGAAGTCATGAATTGTGTGGGATAAGCATATTGTAAAGCATGACATGAGTACATCAGTCATGAGCTGCAGGAACTGGGTTTAGATTTTTTGAATTCGTGCAACATGATCGGCAACAGTGGTTAAACTTGGACTCCTCATACGAGGAACTTGAAACATACACTATTCTATGAAAACCGCATGGATATAAATTGTATTCGTGGAACTAAAAAGGAAAGCATGCGTAAGTATCGTGATGGTTAAAGTACAAAACTTTGCACTGAGATAGAAATGGGTCGGGAATCATCTTCCCTTATGGATTTTCTACACATACTGGTATTACTAATGGAACATGAAGGCCTGAATTTCAGATATTTCATAATCTGATAGTTTTTGTATACCTGTTGGGCTGCGTTAGACTGACTCACTCAGGTGGGGACTGGAAAAAGGTCCTGTTAATATTTGGTCTAAACTTAAATTTAACTGTTATACAAGGAGTTACAAAAGAAAAAGTAAGTTCCTGAATCTGAAGAAACGTGAACACATAAATGAGGGATCTATAACATACCAGTGGCTACTTTAGGAGGACTTTCGTGATCTTGTTAGGACTAAAATGCATAGAGTTTATTTGGGTGTTGCCCACTGATAGTGCTAGAATTGGCACCCTGCTAATTCGGGGGACCTAATTGAGTTGAAGGGCGACCGTGCTTACTTCTAGGGCCAGGCCTAGGACAATATCAGACCTTGTGACCTATCTCACCATATCCAAAACACACATCACTACCATTTCTACATATACCCTTATGATGCTTGCCACACTCTTCATAAAGTGGATGAGTAAAAACCCTACTCTCACTACCATAGGCCTTGGAGCCTGGAACCCTATCTCTACGGTTATTTTTGAACTTTGGTACTGGTGCACTAGCTGAAGATGAAACTGGTGTTGAAAACTTCTGTCTATGCTAACAACAGTTACCACCCTACGACCCTGGCTGAGAAAAACTATAACTACCAGTTTTAGACCTCTTATTTTCCCTCTCTTCCTTCTTAAGTTTCTTCTCCTCAATCTATTGAGCATGGACCATAAGCTTAGATATGTCCATCTCCTCAATCAACATCACAGTCCTGCATTTCTTAACTACTCTACCTAATATCCCTGGCATAAACTTATTCTTTCTAGATCTACTATTTGCTACTACATGAGGAGCATACCTGGCTAACTGAGTGAACTTGAGGGAGTATTATTTTACACTCATGCTACCTTGTCTGAGGTTGATGAATTCTAACACTTTGGATTCTTTCTTATTTAGGGGAAAGAATTTACTTTAAAAAGCCATAGCAAACTCTTCCCATTCTATGGGCTCTGCATCTGTACCCCTATCTACCTTCCACTGCTTAAACCACGTATGGGCTATATCTTGTACCTGATAGGCAGCTAACTCTGAACACTCACTAAAATTCATTCCCATGATATCTATGACTTTCTAAACCTAGTCGAGGAACTCGTGTGGATGCTCTTCAGACTTAGAATTAGAGAATAGGGGAGAATTCATTCAACTAAAGTCCCGAATCCTGGCTACAGCAGAATTGGCCACTGGGTTGGCCGAAACAGTAGCTGGCCGGTCATTCTTAGCTGTGACTAAATTGGCTATAGTAGTAAATGTAGTTTTGAATTCTGCATGAGAGACGTGCTCATCTAGAGGATCTACCTAGACGGGCTGAGGTACTGACTAATTCCCTATTCTTCTTTCATTATCTATTTTGAGAGGTATATTCTGTAAATAGAAGAGAAGAAGGGATTAAATTGAGAGTTTGAATAGAGATCATGCTCACTCACACGACATGAATACTGAAAGAAGTGAAACTATTCCTAAAATATCTCATAGCTTCTTGCACATAAGTGTGGTGCATAACACACCCATGTACAAGACTCCACTAAAAATGACTTTTCAGACTTCCTAGTACACTGTTGAACCTTAGGCTCTGATACCAAGTTTGTAATGCCCTGAATCTGATACCCAGAATGCTACACGGTGCTCATAATCTTGAAGGACCACAAGCTAATCCATAACTGATATCTGTAATTGAGCCCTGAATAATAATGGTATTATCGTAAATGTAGAAACATGAACTAAATAGTCATAAGGTTTAATACTGATACATAACTGAAAATATGGTATAACAATACCAAAATAACAAAAATAACTGTCCGAACATACTGTAGTTTACAAGCCTCTAAAATAGAACTATCTAAATAAAGAGTTGATGTGAAAATCCCCTAAATAACCCCATCTGCTAAAATAATATAAGTACTAAAAGAATGAAATAATCAAATAATAACATCCTCGAATGATGAGAACTCACTACTGACTCTGACTACTGAAACTGGAATGCTACTGATACTCTAGACACGTGCTTCTGAGCCTATGGTATAAAACACCATAGTGCAATTGAGGTAGGCTGAATACAATGGTTCATATGTATGAAGAAGACTAAGTGACTGAATAAAATGAATGTGAGTATACATGCATAAATACATAATTGTATCTAAGATTGTGATAACACTAACTTGTGAATTTTGATAATGTAGATTTACTGATATCTGGGTACTAATACTAGGATATTAAAAGACTAAGTCTATTGTGTACTGAGGAACTAATTTTAAATTACTAATAAAGGAATGACTATTTTTGATAGTTCTGATTATGAAGAACTGGTCTGATTGACTGTATCTGACAGTCCTAAAATCTGAATACTAGTAATAAGAATTTTGTATAATTAATATACTATTAACTGGGTGACTATATATGATAGTCCTAATTCTGATGGAACTAGCTAAGTTTTGTACTAAGTTGAGCGACTATATTTGACAAACCTAAAACTATTGAACTGAAATGAATTCTAATACTGAGACTGGAGATGAAACTAAGACTATGGGAGTTAATCATCTATCCAACATGCCCCAAACTGAACTGGTGGGTTTTAACCTACAACCCCAGCTGGAAGGGTTTTAGTACTGTGCCACAGGTAAAGACAAGCTATGAGTAAACTCTCTCTGACAGGGAGCTCTTCCGTCAACCCCTTCTAGTAGGAAATAATTAAATGAGATGTCTAGTCCCTAAACTCATTGGGTACATCTCAACCTACATTGGCTACGTAGTTCTAGAATGCAAGGATTGCTTCTAAGGATCACACCCTCTACTGGCTAATAGGTAAGTCCCCATCCTTGGGTTTACTCGGTATTGAATCCTACTATTAAATAAAGAGACATTAAACTGATTTAAACTGAACTCAACTATTACTGATAGTATCTTTTAGCTGATTTGAACAGATTTCACTAAATTCCATTGACTGAGGGAGTACTACTAAGATCTGATAACTGACTGAGACTATTGAGATTACTGAGTTTTTCTGAGTCATGTAACTGATTGAAATCTAATGATCATGTCTTGAATAGGAGTATTGTGAAAACTGACACTGGCTCTAGGCACACAGCTAAATTGTCAGGTATAAGTACCCATAGGACTCGATAGCATGCAACTAACAAGACTTGACACTTTGTAAACACATAACCAATATCAACAATTCATATAAAATAAGTTGGGGATTTTATAAAATACATAGTTGTCATAATTTTGTTCATGGATGGAATTGAATATAGACATGTCATACTTTCATCAGCCTAATCACATGAACATTCCATCAAATACTCATAATACACACAATATCATGGAAGTCAGTCTTGGTCATAAGGGTAAAGCATGCATTTATTATTTGAGTTACAATTTAGCTATAATACCCAATTTCTATCCTCCTAGCCATTTTGTCAAACACCCTACAAACACAACTTAGGGCATAGATTAAATTATCAAATTACACATTATAAACAACTCAATTGATGGATTTCATCTTGCATGCTGACCTAGTTTCATGAAAACACATAAACATTCCAACTTGGGAATCATACAACAAGATAAACATGGTTACAAACAATCCACAATATAAATATCATGTTTTATAATTTGAAAGAGGGTTCTTGGACTTCATGGATGAAAGGAATCCATATATCAATACTTGACATACCTTAGTTCCTGATTTTACAAAGTTGACGGAGAGATTCTTGAATTTGAGTATCGAATTTGAATCCTTAATGGAAAACCCTAACTTATTCTTGAGAGAAACTTGAGATAAAATCTATATTTAGGGTGAACTATGGCTGAATTGTGTGTTATTGTGTTTATATAAGGATGGGAAATTGACCTTTTTGCCCTTAAAAATGCAGACATTTAATGACAAAAAAATGGGTGCCGACGCTATAAGCGACGCGATGTGTTGATGGCTACAATGCGATACTCGATGCGTCGTACTATGATTGTATCAAGCCTCAAAAATTTGGCTTTAGCAGTCTGCACAAATGTTGACCAGCGCGACTGGCGACGCGGCGCGCCATGATCGAATTGGTTCACTGTTTTGGGACTCCTAACATGATCTAACGTGTTCCAAAAAATCCAAAACTTGTCCGGGAACACCTATTGACCTTCCTGATCATGAACTAGTAAAAATACGGACCATTAAAGGAAGTTAAGGTGGTGAAATAAGATTGCCAACTTTCAAAGGCCAATAATAGGCTACGTCTGGTAACTTAGTTAGAATTTTCTAAGTCTGAGACCCCTTGACAGACCTAAAGGACTGAATTAAGCTTTAGGATTTTGTGGGGTCTTATAGAATCCTTCATTTTATGCTTGATTTTCTTAATTATGAGACCAAAACCCCAAATTGCTTCAAGGCATGATTTTAGCCTTAATAAGCTTGGTTTTCACCTATTTTATTGGGGTTTATGACTCCCTAATGAGATTTGAACATTGGGTTAATTTTGAAAATGTGTTTTCTATATGTGGGACCTACTTAGGGTTTTTGAAGTCTTTTTTGGACCCGAAGCACATTGGTATAATACGGGTATCAATGTTCTTATAATGATGTTTAGATTGTGTTTTTTATAGCTTGGCTTCTTAAAGAAGATTCTCAAAAGGGAAAAGCAAAGGTTTAGCGGATTTTTGAGTATTCTTTGGATTAGAGGTAGGCTATGGTTAATCCTTATTATATTGAGCTATGTTGCAATATAATTATGATATGTTGTTAGATTGGGATAGGTTTGAAGTATTTGATTGATAAAATACAAGAATTAGGTTAGTCGGACCAATTAGGCTATGTGAATCTTAAAGTTTGAAAGATTTACTTGTTTCCCTCTATCTTAGGTGGAATAAACTTCATTACTCATATTTAGCATGAGAATGCCTTAGAATACTCAACCTTAGGTTAAATGATCTACTTGCTCATTCTTAGAATAAATTAACCTTAGTTTCTTATACTAGAGAAGGTTACCTTAGTTCCATTGGACATAATAAAAGTATTTGTGTAGAATATCTACCTTAGGGCTTAAAGTGGCTTCAACTACATCTAAGAGTTGATTTAGATACTTTATCCTAGTCCGGGTTAGCAATAGACGGAGAATGCATTTTGGGGATTTAGAAATGGGCTAGTTGACCCACCTTAAGGCAAGATTGAGGATTAGCTTCCTTGAACCCTTACACTTAGTAATTAACTAGAGAGTGCCCTTTTGAGGCACTATTGATAATTCTTGGTATTTGTTGGTTATATGGAATGGCATTAAGAATGATGCCCAAGTGATTATGCCTTTGTATGTCTTATTGGCAAAATCTTATGTCAAGTAATTAATTATGTTATTGTGAATAACCATTGTTTGGTCAAATAAATGTGCTATTAAATAAGCCCTTGACTATAATATGGCCTAAGCCATAAATGAAAATTAATGACCATGCTACGAATAAGATATAGACTATGTCATGCTTTAGCTATTTCTCATACTAGTTATTAGTTATCTTTAGGCCAATGATTGGCTAATGAATATGCTACTAATGGGCCATTATTTAAGATATTACCTATGGTTATGCCTATCGTCTAAACGACTAGATTAAGGATTACATAATAATGAGACCTTGATTATAGTCTTAATTAAGCCATTGATTAGGCTAGTGTGTAGGATATTAACTATGTTATTGCCCAAGTTATGATCATGCTTAATAATTATGATAATAAATTATATTGGAAATCTACCCTATAGTCAATATTGGTAACAATGATGTTACTAGTGCTAGAAGACATGCTCATTGACTATATGCAAAGATATTCTATAGATTATTCCTGGATTCATGATATTTCCTTATATGATTACTTATACTAATGCTTTTACCACTTCTTATACATATCAATATGCCCATCTTTTCAGTATGGGATAGAGGAAGGATGTTTATATTAAAGATATAAGTTCTAGGAAAACCTTAATAAAAGTTTATGTTATTCCTATTACATATAATATATTGATAAAGTGATATTGATGATGAATGTTGGACTATCGAGGAATGCTTTTATTCACTCCTATTTATATTTATTTACTTTAACCCTCGTGGGGCTTGTTATTTACTTTAGCCCTCATGGGGCTTGTCATTTACTTTTTCCCTCATGGAGCTTGTTCTTTATAAATGATATAAATTTATGTATTGTGATGTTATGATGATATATGACAAGACTAGAGGATGAGATAATGTTATGATGATACCCGACAAGGCCGTAGGATATGATGATAATATGTTGATACCTAATAAGGATGGACATTATTGTAATGCTACGATGATAACCAGTATGGATGGATAATATTATGATAATATGATGATACCTAGTGTGGCCGAAGGATCTTGTGATATTATATTAATACCCGGTAAGGCAGGCGAGTACTATGATATTATAATGATACCTGACAAGGTCGGAGGATGATTATTGATGTGCCTATGCTCATATCTACTGATTTGAATCCAACTAGCCCTATGTATGGAAATTATACTTTTATTTATGATCGTGTAGTAGGGTATAATGTTGATATTAGAGATGTCGATTATAGTCTTCTAATGAGTTAAGGTATATGGTGATATAGTTGTTGACGTAAGGATGAAAGATGCTTAGTGGTCGGTTTTGTTTAAGTGGCTAATATTGACTAATGGATTAGTGAACCTTAGTGATAAAAAGGACTAATGGCATTGATCGATATTAATAGTGATATTTAACTTATTATGGCAGTTAGTGATAATGGGTTTAGCAATGGTGGTGATTAGTTATTTTTTATGAATAAGTGATGATGTTGATTAGCCGTTAAGCATGGATTTGTGGATTAATGATTCTAGTTAGTAAAGGATATTAGTTGATATATGGATAGTGAAAAAGTGGTGATTGGTGAACTTTTGTTAAATAGTGGCTAGTAGAATTATGATGTATAGAAATAAATATTGGTTAATTGGCTAATATGGTCTTGAGGTGACAATTAAATAGATGCTAGATATTAGCTAATTAGTGATTAATGGTTAGACATTGAACCATGAATAGTGATTATATGATGAATAGTGGATAGATAATAATTAGAGGTATTATGATGACTAGTGAGTAACTAGTTTGGTATTAAGCATTGGCTAGATAATAATGTGTGAATAGGTTGTATTGACGATATAGAAGCTAAAATGAGGGTATGGTTATGGTTATGAGTATATTGGTATATGTGTTATTCCATTATGATTATTGATGATGGTTATAAATGTAAGCCAATGGCCAATTGATGCAAATTAAGAAAAACTATGGATAATGAGAAAGTTTGGATGTATTATTAATTTGATTCCTTTATGTTTATCTTGGGTGTACTCACTGGTGGTATAGGACATTGTGATGAGTTCTTTACATTATGCATTAGTTGGTGTACGAGATTCAACTCTGTACTTATGTTTGCTTATTATTGTACTTATGTTACTTTATGATTCCGAATCATTTGTTTCTTATGCACGATAGTATTGGCATGCTTTGATGCCTTAAGTTATGTTGTTATTCCAATATTCAATACTTTTTATGTAAAAATATGTGGCATATGTTGATGACTTATGTTATATTGTTATTTTGATATTTAGTGCTTATTATGTACAATAATATTGGCTTGTGTTGATCCTTATGTTACACTTTTATTTTGATTTTTTTTTTTAGTATATACAGTGACAATGGAGATGAGTCGGGTTCTATTCTATACCATGACTTAATTATGATTATCTTGCACTTTATCACTCTTATATCATGATTTAGCTCAGTCGACCGATGATTTCTATTGAGGACCCATATTTTGGTACTCATACTACACTTCTGTTCTTTTTTGGTGCAGATTAGAGTATTAGATATCCCCGTTGATCATGGTTTATGTTGTGATTGATTTCCAAAGATAGGGTGATCTGTTGGCATTTGAGTCACCCTATTTTCTTCTATCTCTTGTATTCAGTCTTTAGTATTAAAGATAGATGTATTGACTATTCTAGAATTAGAGTTGTGTTAATACTATTAGTTGCTATTCTACTCACTCTACCAGGTCTTTGGATTGGTATCTTATTGACTGTTTATTCTATTTATCACCCCTTATGTTCATAATAGATGTCCTTGAATATTGTCTATGTTGGGCCTTTCTTACCAAAATAACCTATTACATTATCTCCAGGTTAGGGCATTGTCTTACCTAATGGAGGATTGTGGTAGGTGTCATCATGGCCCATAAATTGGGTTGTGATAAATTGGTATCAAATCCAGGTTTCGCCGGTATTGTTGCCATAAGAGCAAGTGTCTAGTAAAGTCTTACGGATCAGAACATTGACATATGTTTCCTATATTCAGAAGGTTATGGGACATTAATAGGAGTCATTAACTTCTTTCACTCATAACATGCCAACGAGTCTAAGTTAATTTATAGAATATTCTTTTGACTTTATTCTTTTACAGAAGGCTAGGACACGTGCTACCACTATATGAGACGAGCATCTCAAGACCGAGCCTAGGCATCCTACTCCTATTTTTGAACATAGATGACCTAGAGGTGTTGGATAGCCTAGAGATGTGTCCCCTGATAGAATTCAAGATAGGCTACCTTCCACTGACCTTATTCTTGTGCATGAGCCCATGATTCTTCTACCATAGCTAGTAGTGGCCCGAGAATCAACCCAGGCTCCACTAGGGTTCATTTCTTCAGCAGTGCTCAGAGATACATTGGTTAAGTTATTGTGTATTATTGGTGGTGTCTCATATGACGGTACACAGTCTGCAGACCAGAGTGATATTAAGGTGGACGTAGCCTGTAGATGCAATTCCCCGAGTTAAGATTTCTCCTACATCGATAGTTGCTCATTCAGCAGTCTCCCAACTAGCGGTTTCCCAGCCTACTATGTCTTTTGAGAAGCAGAATATATTGGGCATATTCCTGAGGTTAGCTCTGCCAAGATTTTATAGTACTCCTAGAGAGGATGCACATAAGTTCCTGACTGCTTGCGAAGATAGGCTTTGTAGTTTGGTCTTTGTGGGGACTCGTGGTATGGATTAAACTATATTTTTAATAGGACTTTCTTGCTCGTTAGTGGTTAAGAGGTTTTATGGATTCTTGACTAGCTGGGTTTTCTCCTTTATCATGGACTCAGTTCTCTGAAATGTTCTTGGAGAAGTATATGTTGCAGCCTTAGAGATCAATTGAGAGATCAGTACCCTAAATTGGAGTAGGGCTCAGCAATAGTTGTTGAGTATGAGTCTCTTTTTCATGAGTTGGCTAGACATGTGACTTCTACTCTGGACACTAAGTATGGTATGGTTCGTTGCTTTGTTAGAGAGTTGAGGCTTTCTATTCACATACCTTATCAGAGTTGGTATTCTCTACATCTATCCATTAGCCTCAGAGTTAGCCGAGTCAACCTATTCAGGAAGCCCATTAGATTATTAATGGAGGTCAGTCTAGTTCTAGAGATCCCCCTAGTAAGGGTAGTGTTCTATCTTTAAGTGGTTCATTTTATGGCCAGTCTAGACGTGGTGGTCTTTCTAGATTAGTTGGATCTATTGGTTCTAGTCCTGCTTAGATTTCTTAATTTACTTATGGATTTCTTAGTCACTATTTATGGGATTTCCTTAGTTGTAAGGTGCTGGTTGGTTCATCTTAGAGTGTTTCCCTATTATACTAATTTACCCCTCAATTAGAGATGGTTCTCATGAACATAGGTGTGGTTTCCAAGGTACTCGAGGTGTTCTCAGATAGGTAGGACAAAAGGTCAGTCAGGTCCCATCTATGTGGTAGGCGTGGTCAGTTGTATATAGTACCTGCTAGAATCGAGGATTAGACTTCAAATATTATATTTACAGGTGTGATTTTGATGTACTGCCAGTTGGCCCTTGTTTTGTTCTATTTGAGATGCACTTATTCTTATATATCTACTTATTAGGCACCACAGTTTATGTTGTCTATTGATTTATTATCTATGACATTGTGTGTATCTACTCTCATGGGTGATTCCTTAGTAGTGGATTGAGTATTCTGATCATGTGTTATGACTATCAGTGATGTTGATACTTATGTAGATCTTATTATTCTTGATATGCTAGATTTTGATGTGATTTTGGGCATGGACTGATCATACCACTATCATGCAGTCATGGACTATTTTTCCAAGATTGTTACCTTACCCATGCCTAGTGTACACCTAGACATGTGGTAGGGAGTGGTTAGCCGTAAGCCAATAGGTATTATATCTTATGTTGATGCTAGGAGGCTTATCTCTAGGGGTTGGGAGTCTTATCTCGCCTATGTTTGTGATGCTAGTATTGAGAGTCCATCACTTGACTCTGTTCTTATTGTTTGTGAGTTTCCTAATGTGTTCCTTACCGACCTGCCTGGTATTCCCCTTATATGTGAGATTGAGTTTTCTATTAACCTCATGCCTAGCACCTGACCTATTTTTGTGTTACCTCACCATATGACTCCTATCGAGCTTAAGGAGCTAAATTCTCAAATTTAGATTCTTCTAGGTAAGTGTTTTATTAGATTAAGTGTGTCCCTTTGGGGTTCCCCTATATTATTCAGGAAGAATAAGGATGGCTCTTGTATATAAAGACAACTTAGTAAGGTAACAGTGAAGAATCGTTATCCTATGCCTCACATTAATGATTTGTTTGACCAGCTTCAGGGTGCAACCATGTTTTCTAGTATTAATTTGGGGTTTTGTATGGTAGGAGAGGTCGTTCTCGAGTTGGATGGGTTGAGACTTTTGAGTTTAAAACCCTATGGTGTGGATATGCTTCGAGAGTTATTAGTTAGAGTCAAGGTGATTTAGGATAGACAGAGAGCAGCTCAGATTAATTAGAGGGACTATGAAGATTGTTAGTTAGGTACCTTGAGATTTGGAGTTGGTGATTGTGTGTTCCTCCGTGTATCACCTATGAAGGGTGTAGTGAGGATCGAGACTAAGGGTAAGCTCAGTTTAAGATATATTAGACCCTATGAGATTCTCCCGCAGTTTGTGAGGTAGCTTACGAGTTAGCCTTACCTCTGTATTTTTCTGTTGTTCATTCAGTTTTCCATGTCTCTATGTTGCAATGATTTATTCTTGATCCTTCTCAAGTGCTTGTATGGAATTCAGTCTAGTTGGATGAGAGTTTGACATTTATTGAGGAGCCGATGCTTATTTTGACTAGTAATGTAAGATGATAGCATACTAGAGAAATTCCAGTTTTTAGGGTATAGAAGAGGCACCACCCAGTGAAGGAGGCCACTTTGGAGATTGAGAGTAAGGATCAGGCCTACTATCTTCACCTGTTCAAGACTTTGGGTTCATCCTAGTTCTTAAATTTTGGGAAAAAAAGTTCCTTAGTAGTGGATATTGTAATAACCCTCCAGGTAATTTTCTGTAATTCCACTTATTTTTGTTGTTATAGGTTATCCATAATTTCCCTAAGTCATTCATGACTTCTTGGAACTGATAGTCTGGTTATCGGGTAGTCCATTTGGTTTTTAGAGTCAATTCCCTATTTAGGAGTCTTTGATGGTTCTAAATGGCCATCGAGCAAAACCATTAGTAAAAAAATCTCAAATGTGAATTACAACTATATGAATGGCTAAAGAATATTGATTTTAGGCTAGGTAGACCTTTGGTTTGGGTCCCAGCACTACCAAGCTCATTTTGACCAATTAGTCAAAAAGTTGAAAATTATGAAAATTAGGTGTGGGACCCAAATTTGGTCAAAACAACCTCGGATGAAAATTTTGACTTTGCCATCGTGTTTGAAACATCGAATTTAGTGTGTTTACATAGTTCATTTGCATAAATCAAATTCCAAATAAATCCCGAGGCGTCATTGGAAAACATAGTAATTTTCTAAGTTATTGGTGCTGAGGTGGGCGGAATTGCATAAAGGGTATTGTAATCACCCTTGTGCAATATCTATGTGAGTAGCCGTGATAGCATTTGTGCGATAGCCATACCTGGATGGCAATAGCCATAGATGAGGGATTGATATGGCTATAAAAAGGCCCTTTAGGCCAAACTTGTGGGCATTTACAATCATTTTTGAAACCAAGGAGCCCTAAAATGGTGAGCGAACCTTAAATTAAGTCTTCGGTGTTAGCTAGAAGCTTGAATAGCATATTTTTTCATGATTAACAATGGATATAAGTTATGAGTCCTTAATTTTAAGCATGAATTTCTTGATTATTTGGCCAAAATCGCAAATAACTTAAGGGCATGATTTTAGTCCAAATAAGCTTGATTTTCACCTATTTTCTTGAGGTTTATGACCCCCTAATGATGTGTGAACATTGGGTTGATCTCGAAAATGTGTTTTCCATACGTGGGACCCACTTTGGGTTTTTTATGTCATTTTTGGACACAAAATACAATGGAGCAATATGGGTATCAATGTTCTCGTAATCATGTGTAGATTGCATTTTTGATAGCTTGGAACTTTGAAGAAGCTTCTTGGAAGGAAAAATCAAAGGTTTAGCGGATTGTTGAGTATTCTTCATATTGGAGGTAGGCTAGGCTTACTCCTTGTTAGATTGAGCTATGTCATAATCTAATTGTGATATACTGTTAGATTGGAATGGGTTTGAAGTATTGGATTGATAAAATAACAGACTTAAGTTGGTTGGACCAGTTAGGCTATGTGAATCTTAGAGATGAAAAGCTTGACCGGTTTCCCTCTATCTTAGGTGTAATAAAATTCATTACTCATGTTTAGCATGAGAATGCCTTAGAATACTCAACCTTAGGTGAAATGCTCTAATTGCTAAAACTTAGAGTAAATTTACCTTAGTTGTTTATACTAGAGAAAGCTGCCTTAGTTTCATTAGACTTAGTAAAAATGATTGAGTAGAATATCTACTTTAGGTTTTATGGTTGCTTGAAATACATCTAAGAGTTGATTTAGATACCTTAGCCTAGTCCAGGGTGGAAATTGACTTAGAATGCAATTTAGGGATTTAGAAGTGGGATAGTTGACCTACCATAAGAAAAGATTAAGGATTACCTCCCTTGAACCCTTATGCTTAGTAATTGACTAGAGAGTGCCCTTTTATGGAAATATTGATGATTCTTGGTGTTTGTTGGGTATGTGGAATGTCATTGAGAATGATGCCCAAGGGATTATGTTATATTGGCTAAATCTTGTGTCAAGTTTTTAATAATGTTACTCTGATCAACCATTGTTTGGGCTAATAGATGTGCTATTAAATGAGCCCTTGACTATAGTATTGCCCAAGCCATAAATGAATATTAATGACCATGCTACCAACAAGCTATAGATTTTGTCAAGCTTTAGCTATTGCTCATTCTAGTGATAAGTAATCTTTAGTCCAATGAATATGCTACTAATAGGCCATTGTTTATGATATCGCTTATGGTTATGACTATGGTCTAAACGACTAAATTAAGGATTACGTAATAATGAGACCTTGATTATACTCTTGATTAAGCAATTAATTAGGCTAGTGTTTGGGTCGCTAACTATTCGATTGGCCAAGTTATGATTATTCTTAATCATTATGCTAATAAATCAAAATGGAAATCTTTCTTATAGTCGATATTGGTAACAATGATGTTAAGGGCGCTAGAAGGCACGCTCATTGACAATATGCAAGGATATTCTATAGATTATACTTGGATTGTGATACTTCCTTATATAATTACTTATGCTAATGCTTTTGCCACTTTTTATACATATCTATATGCCTACCTCTCCGGCATGGGATGGAGGAAAGATATTGGTATTAAAGATACAAGTTCCAGAGTAAACCCCGATGATTGTTTATGTTATTCATGTTACATATACATATAAATATATTGATAAAGTGACATTGATGATGAACATTGGATTATGGAGGAATATTTTTCTTTTCTCTTCTTTATATTCATTTACTTTAGCCCTCATGGGGCTTGTCATTTAGTTTAGCCCTTGTGGGGCTTGTCATTTACTTTCACTCTTATGGGGATTGTTCTTTATTAATAATATAAATTTATGTATTGTGATTTTATGATTATGCTCGGCAAGGCCAAAGGATGTGATAATTTTAAGATGATACCAAACAAGACTGAAGGATATGATGATGATATGTAGATACCTAACAAGGTCAGAGGATATTATGATAATGTAATGATACCCAGTGTGTCCAATGATGTTTTTATGATATGTCCATACCCGGTGCATCTAGAGGATATTGTGATGTTACATTGATACCCAGTAAGGCAAGAAGATACTATGATGTTATGATAATGCCTGGAAAGGCCGGAGGATAACTATTGATGTGTCTATATGTACATCTACCTGTTCAAGTTTGTCAAGCCCTATGTATGACAATTATATGTTTATTTATGCTCTAGTGTAGTTGGGGTATAATATTGATATTAGAGATGTCAGTTATAGTTTTCTAATGAGTTAAGGTATAAAGTGGTATAGTTGTTAATTTAAGCATGAAAGATGCTTAGTGGTGGATATTGCTTAAGTGGATAATAGTGACTAATGGATTAGGTGAACCTTAGTGATAAAAAGGACAAGTGGCATTTATGGATATAAATAGTGATGATTAACTTTTTATGGATGTTAGTGATAATGCATTTAGCAATGGTGGTGAGTTGTTGCTATTGAAGACTAAGTTATGATGTTGATTAGTTGGTAAGAGGGGATTTGTGGATTAAAGATGCTAGTTATAAAGGATATTATTTGATAGATTTATAATGAATAAGTAGTGATTGGTGGACTTTTGTTAAATGGTGGCTAGCGGAATTATGATGGCCAGAAATACATATTGGTTAATTGGAGGATGTGGTCGGTGACTTCAATAGATGCTAGATATTGGCTAGTTTGAGAATAATGGTTAAACATTGAACCATGAATAGTGACTATGTGATGAATAGTGTATAGATAATAATTAGAGGTATTATGATGACTAGTGTGTAATTGGTTTGGTATTATGTGTTGGCTAGCTAATAATGTGTGAATAGGGTGTATTGACGAAATAGATGCCTATATGATGGTATGGTTAGAGTTATGAGTATATTGGTGAATGCGTTATTCCATTACTATTGTTGATGATGTTTATTGATGTTGGTCAATATCCATTTGATGAATATTGAGGAAAACTATGGATAATGAGGAAGTATGGATATATTGTTGATTTTATTCCTTTATGTTTCTCTTGGGTGTACTATATAGTGGTATGGGACACTGTGAAGATTTTTTACTTTATGCATTAGTTAGTATATGGGTGCCAACTCTATACTTGTCTTTGCTTGTGATTGTACTTGTGTTACTTTATGATTTTGAATTATTTCTTTCTTATACACGACCGTATTTGTATAAATTGATGTCTTCTGTTATATTACTATTCTGACATTCATTACTTGTTATGTACGGTGATACTGGCATGCGTTGATGACTTATGTTATATTAGTATTCCGATATTTAATATTTATTATGCATAAAGATATTAGCTTGTGTTGATGCTTTATGTTACAATGTTATTTTTGTTTGTTTACTTATTATATACAGTGATGATGGAGACGATTCAGGTTCGATCTATACCTTGACTTAGCTATGATTATCTTGCTCTTTATCATTCTTATATCATGACTTAGCTCAGGCGAATGACGATTCCTACTGAGTCCCCATTGTTTTGGTACTCATACAACACTTCCATACCTTTTTGGTGTAGACACATGTATAAGCTGTTGTCATTTAGAGTGGTTTGTGCAATGATTTATTTTCGGAGATGGGGTGAGCTCTTGGAGTTCGAGTCACCCCATTTCTTTCTATCTTGTGTATTCAATCTTTTATATTTGAGACAGATGTAATGAATATTCTAGACATGGAGTTGAATTGATACTATTAGTTGCTCTTTTACTCACTCTACTATGTTTTGGGATTGGTATCTTTTTGACTATTTATCATATTTAGCACCCCTTATGTTCATAATGAATGTCTTGAATTTCGTCTATATTGGGCCTTTTTTTATTGAATTAACCCATTGCTTTAGCTACAAGTTGGGGTATTGGCTTACCTACTGGTGGGTTGTGGTAGGGGCTTGATACGCCCAAATTACACCTCTCTTATGAGAGAGTAAGTGGTCGTTGACAAATATATAACCCAACTAGGTTAGAGTCGAATCCCACAAAGAATAAGGTGTCACTCAAGTCTATTTTTGATTAAAATGAATGATAGATAATGGTTTCCTTTAATTGGGGGTTTTATCAATCAAACGATAATTAAAGTTTCGCCTTGCTTCAGAATTCAAAGCTAAAATTTCAATGATTCAAATCAATGATAGAGAGAAACTAGGGTTGTGATCACTATCATTATTAACCCTCATTGAATGATAGTTGTAGTACTGGATTCTCATGACTTGTGGAAAACACTAAATTATCAGTTTCGACATTCCATCGAAGTGCTTCTCAACCTACCTAGATGTTGAACTCCCTAATTCTCTCAAACTTAGGAAAACATTCTATTCTTACTTATTTTATCTCAAGTTGACCAATCTTGTTATAGCATTAATCATTAGATGAGAACTTAACCTTCCTAAATCCTCATTGATAATTCTCTACCCTTAGTTTATTTCTCAGTTCGAGCTAATCAACATAAGGTGGGATCTATTGTTTGCAACCAATAGATAACTATCATTACAAAATAATTATTAAGTTGTCCCGACAATTACTCAAACCCTAACAAACTATTAAATCCATGGAGGAATAATCATAGATTCCACAATCCCAGCTGTGGGTTTTAGTTCCACATGATATTGAAAGAGATAGCAATAATTGTATTCATCATTCAAAGAAATTAAACTTACAAAAGATGAAGTTTGAAGTTCGTTCTCTTCCAAATTCAAGAAGAAGTTCTCACAACCCAATCACAGAGTTGAAAATTAAATTCCAAGTTAAGAGGCCCAAAAAGAGATGACTTTGCCTTTGGAATAAGTTTCCGATACTGAATGACGCTAAAAACCACTATTTATATCCGTACTTTTAAGAAAAATTCGAAATTAAAAATTCAGATTTTTCTCCTTTAGCTGACGACATTTCTAATAGCTTATCACTAAACTGATAGCTTATCAGAGAATGTCGTCAGACCTTCTTCAGTGTGACACCAAATGTGGCGGCTTATCAAAAATCTGAAGACTTATCAGAAAATGTCATCAGAACTACTTCAATTTTCTTGTATTCTGCTTCAGTGTGATGACATGTCTGACGACTTATCAGAGATCTGATAACTTATCAGACATGTCTCCATTTTCTTGTTCTCTGCCTCAATGTCATGACATGTATGACGGCTTATCAGAGATCTGATAGCTTATCAGATCATGTCGTCAAGTGAAGTTTTCAAAAGTCAATTATTTTCACCAAAAAGCATCCTTCTTGATGTAGCTTTCATATATTTTCATGCATCCTGACTTTCCTACAAAATCACATGAAATATGATCAAAAACAACAGTAGCTACTTAAGAACTTACAATTATTTCAAGTTAAAAGACTTAAATGTTCTAACAGAAAGGTAGCACATCAACACCCTCAACTTAAAACTATTGCTTGTCCTCAAGCAACTACATAACACCATACTAGGATGCTTAACCAAGAGAAACATAAGATACCTATGACAGTTGATTAACAATTTTTTCTCAAAACACATTACTCTCTCCAATTTCAATCACCGTCAAAGCCAACTGTGTATATCAATGAAGATCAACAATGTGACACAAAGGAATCAAGCTATGGCATAAATTAGCAACAATAACCATGCATATGTACAAGTTACACTACCCAAAAAAGTTAGCAGCTAGCAATGCAACCGATGTGCCCTTACAACAAAGACGTCCCTCTTCACTCATATATGAAATCAAGCACATAAATGTAGGGAAGGTCAAGAGACACTCACTCTCATAAAGAAGTTTCATTCAATGTATGCCAAATACCATAAGCTTGCCCTTATTTTCATCACCGAGGTTTTCAGACAGTTAATCTAGGATCACTATAAGACTTTTCTTCAGCTTGTAATGTAAGCTTGGGGCTGGTATGATATGCAAGGATATTTAAAGTGACTAAGCCTCCTTGGCACTACACTATTTTTTTATTATAGAGGTATCACTTATTAACCTTCAACTTATTTCTCTCTTTCTTTATTGAAGCAAATTCAGACTGGATGCGGTCCTTTAGTCTTTCATTTTGCTCTTTTTCATAATTTTTCTTTTCTTATTCTTTTTTTTAACCTTTCTTCATACTCACTTTACATCACGTAACCCTATGATAGCCACCCTCAACTTAGGCGATTTGCCCAAGTCAAAGTGCACAATGCCCAAGGAGGTCTAGGGCCAAAACAGGTTCATTGTGATACAAGTGGGAAGGTTATAGGTATAACAAAATAAGATATATATATATATATATATATATAGGAATTCAAGCTCAAAATCAGGATCAAGGAATATTATTCAAACATGGAAGGTCATTTAGGCTAAAAGTGAACTAATATAAAAAAAATGGCCTATGTTCCTTTCCTAACCATTCTCCTACAACCAAGGCAAGACCAACCGGGCAAGTTCTGGATTTAACACACAACGGAAACTAGGTAGTATCTCACAACACATGGCACAAAGGTACATTACAAGGTACTACCTATCCGGTTCATGCAATTATTAGCAATGATTATCATGTCCCTAATACCAATGCCATAAAAGGATTCACAGTAGTCGTATATAGATGCACATCGCACAGTTACAAAATAAATAATTGGAGAGGTATTTATCATTCCCAAAAATAAAAAATAATATATATATGTCAACTACCTAGATACTTATTTTTCTCTCAATTAACCACAACACATCATAAAACAAAACACAATACGCCTAAACATATTGGCTCTACTAGGAACAAGACTCCGAGGAAAAGAGGCACGACAACAAAAACCCTAAGAGGACATCAACACCCACAAGTAGTCTGACCCTCAACATAAAATCATGCATTGTCCCCAATGTATCAAATTGAAACAAGAGAGTTAGAAACATACATGTGGCACCATAGGTGTAGAGATCTGATGTCAATTAGATAATACAAGTACAAACAACAAAATTCCTTGGGTTACCTCCCAAGCAGCGCCTGATTTAATTTTGTGGCACGACTAGGTTATCTTGACTACTCAGAATTCATCAAGATACCTTAAAATTGCTTCATACCTTGCTGGTGCATCTTTTCCATCTTCACAGAATGCATCAACATTAAAAAAGACACTCATCTCCTTATGTTGTTTCATGGATTGATGCACTTTAAAACTAACTTCTTTCCTCTTGAGCCTAAACTTTAAATTATCTAGCTCCATGTTAACTAACACTCACCTAGTTTCTAAGAATGGTCTACCCAAAATTATGGGCACTTCAAACTCTACTTCGCAATCAAGTATCACAAAGTCAGTAGGAAACGTAAAATCGGCAACTTTTACAAGTATATCATGTAGCATACCGATCGGCCTTTTCACAGACTTGTCCACCATAACTAGTCTTATATTAGTGGGTATGGGGACTCCCAAACCCAAATTTTTATAAATTTCTAGTGGCATCAACTTAATGCTCGCTCCCAGATCACATAAGGCCTTAGAAAATTTCATAGATCCAATCGTATAAGGAATAGTAAATGCTCTTGGGTCTACCTTGTAGAAAAAACACTACAATGATGGATATTTTTCACCGGTTCGTAGCTTACTTTTCTTTTCTTCGTCATAAGATCCTTCATAAATTTAACATATCCTGGTATTTGCTCAAGTGCTTCAACTAAAGGTACATTCACTGTCAATTGCTTCAATATAGCCATAAATTTGTTAAACTTGCCTTCATCTTCTTTCTTGTTTAGTAATTATGGAAATGGGGGTGGTGGCGTTAGGATTTCAGCAGGGGCAACTTTTACCTCCTTTCTTATGCCTTCCTCCATATCACAAACATACTTCGGCTTAGGTGGCTGTTCTACTTTCGCACTCTTCTTTTCCAAACTTCCCAACTACACAGGTACCACTAAAGATTCATCAACCATCTCCCAATCCATTTCAACCGCATCAATATGAGAGGATGTGTAACGACCCAAAATTACCCCTCGGTACGCTATACAGTTCCTAGGGTCATAAATAAACCCAAGCCAACCTTTCACTTGGCATAGCACATAAATAACTGGATAAAATGCATAAATCCAGAGGAATAAAAGTGGAATATAACTCTATTATGAATTTTCTCAATACAAAACTGAAGTCACAAGGTTACAACTCTACTTTTACATCAAACTGAAACTCAATACATCAACTTCTACTGACTATCTATGAAGCCTCTACTAGTACTGACCATAGGTAGCTGGGTCATGACTCCCAACCACCACAACTCAAGAAGACTGAATAAGGGAAAATACAACACTTTTCTATTAGATCACTGGCTCATGGCCCTGAATCAAAAGGACCAATCACCTGATGACTAAAAGCTGTGAACTGATTGGACATGGTACATGTGCTACAATATTGTACCTACATTATGAGACAATGTAGCACATAGACGTATATATGAATCAGTACTTTGAGGATGTACTGAGTATGTGAGGGTGAATGCATAGGTATAAAATAGTATCAATCTTCTTCAATCAAGTCATGCATGCAATATGGGATGACTCACATGGCTTGAACAAGTATAAAATGTAAAGCTCATAAATCATGTAGGATGAAGTGTGTAGCACTAATCTAGTGAATCATCATACTTTAACTTGAAATCACTAATCTCTTCTTATTCTCAATACTCAAGGGATAAAGAAACTTTACACAATACTTTCTAATCATTCATATGTCTCATGGAGAGTAAAACTTCATCAATGCTCAAGATCTCATTACTCTTTTTGAACTCAAATACTTGGAATTCGGAATCATATAACTTTGAAACATGCTTGAAGGCATTTCATTCACTGTAGGAAAATATCTCATTTCAAGATTTAGGGATCATTCAATCTAAAAAGGAATATACTCTAGTTTAGTCAAAATAACTTATCTCAAGGCTTCATAGGAAAATACCAAATCAAGAGAAAATACTTTCTTTTAAAGAGACAATTAATATCAATGGAATACTTTAGCTAGGAAGCGACTTTGAAACCTCATTATTAGGAAAATAGCTCATAAGAGGGAAAATACTTTAGTTTCTGAAAATGTAGTTGATCTCAAGTTTAAAGGGCAAGGGAGGTTCTCGTAACTAACAAAACCATGTGAGCTATATGGAGTCCAACGTTTTGTCCTCCTAAGGAGGAGACCCCATGTTAGGGAGGAGTTCCATACTTTTGCCAGTGAGTATAACCTAGGTCTAGTGATCACTAAATGAAACTCGGCCTCGGGCCCAATCATAATCATCATAAACTCGTCTTAAGAAACAACCTATGGTAGCACGTAGTTTTGGGGTAAGGAACTGTAGTGGCTTACCCGCTCGGTGCTAAGTACTACTCCCTTTAGATTATCTACGCTCATCTCATAAAAATCCACTTTTAGAATAATCTCATGGTTCACCATGAACCTAATAATCAAATTGATAATCTCATATGATGAAGTGGATTTCAAAGCTTTCGGATCATTAGGTCAATTCATTTCTCAATCATCTCAAAATACTCAATTCATGGGTGATTATAGCATAAGAGTTCATAATTTCACAAGTCTCAAATAGGGCTTACTAACCCATAGTTCAATCTCAAGTTGAAGCTCATCAAAGACATAATATATAGCAAATAGATTCATAAATCATGTGGAAATCTGGGAATTTAGGAATTCATCTCAAAATCTCAATATAGTCATATGCTTTAATATCTCAACATTGCAAATATTAGCTTCTCAAGGAGTAAAATTATGGGGTTTATACCTAGCTGTAAATTCTTAATAAAACATCCAGAAATCATATCATTTGACTCTTAATTCATGGGAAATATCAAGATAATGCATTAAATAATAATGGTTGAAAACCTCGAATTCAAATTCATGTAAAAACCTCATAGATTTCAGGAAATTCCTGATATAGATAAGTCTTTTGTGCATAAGGGTGAAAGGGTTACCCTTTTTCAAAACCTCACATACCTTGAATTAGAAGCTTTGGATGAACTCTTTATTTTAGAACTCTATTCGTACTCTTGAATGAGGGTTAATGATACCCTTGACTTGAGAACATATAATAGATCTATTTCATAAGTTAGGTATCCGCATATCCGCACCCCCTTACAAATGGTATCAGAGCCCAGTTATTTAAAAAATACACTAGTAGTATATATGTTTGAATAAATGTTTGAATTTATGTTTGAATTTAGATTGGATTGAATTAGTTATGAGAAGACCATTTAAAAACAGAGAAGCTTTTAGAAAAATTAAAGAATCCTTAATTAGTAATTATTCAGAATATATAAGTCTAAATAAAATAAAAGAAAACCCACAAAGATAAGCCTACCTAATTAACTTAATAACTAGTATTGAAGCAAAATTAATAATCTATTTAAAATCTAGAAGAATGAGACACATACCACCTAATTATGATAAAATTAGATGTAGATATCCACCAAAATATTATAAATATGGTTTAAATGAATAAAGTACAAAAATACAAAGAATTAAAACAAATTATTTCTGAAAAACGTAAAGAATTAAAAATAAGA